>NC_046160.1:8261713-8561713 GCF_011064425.1 Rattus rattus
CGTCATCAATTCTGGGTATACGAATAAATGCATATGCAGATAACTGTCAGAAAACGAAGCCAGAAATGGTGGTGTGCTGGAGACCAAGGAGGCAGGAGGAGGAAATCAATAAGCAACTTAAAAAGATTAAGCAATATTAATAAGTTCACCAACCTATTTGACATAAAGAATCCAATCCTGCTGTGATAAACAGTGGTTTATTTTGATCCACACACATTGATTTGCTGTATGGCAAAGAAAAAGATTGTAATTTAGTTCATCAACTGAATACGCTGCCATGCTCTAGTGTAAATACAAGGACCATGTTCATTTAAGTCATGGATAAAAGCAATGACCCAAATGGACCAATAACACTGGTTGTGACAGACAAACACCATAGCCAATTCAAACCACGAGCAAGAACAAAGCCAGAGAAGACACGTGCTAAAAATTAATAGAGGAAAATCACAAGCAGAGGAAAGTGGTAAGGTGGCGGGAGACACAGACACCCGGGAACAGGGGGAACTGATTGGAAAATATGTACCAATACCTCTTATCAATACCGAATGCCAACTGGTTGATGACACCGCGCATCTTCAGTAACAGAGCTTCTGATTTGCTGGTAAACTTAGAGACAAACAGGAGATAAATCACACTCTGCTTTCTCATCCTCTAACAGTAAAGCCCAGCTCTGAACCAGAGCAACGTCTTTTCCTCAAAACACTTACATCTGAGTAGACAAAACAGAAGCTCTTTAAGCGAGCGCAATAAGCTTGCCTCGGTACCCAGAGTTCATGAGTGCGTGATGTGGAAAGGACCCCTGTGAGCTCACCAATCATTTCACCACTTCAACAATCAGAATTTGTTTTTAGTTTGTACATTTGTGTTTGCTGAAATGTTTGTGGTGTGTGTTGACATGAGCAGTCTTACTATGCTCTAAAAGAAAAACTCCCCCAATCTAACTGGGTTAGTTAGACAACGAGAGGCGTATAGTAAAGGTAACTGTGGCATCTGCAGGCACCCTGCTGCCAACAAGGTGGCTGTGTGGCAGCTGCAGGCGGGGACAGTCACACTGGTGCTGCCTGAATTGACTTTTTAGCTTCTTTTCTGAGTTGCCTGTAGAGCCTGAAAAAACAGAACTAGTGAATCCTCTCTGGGTAGATCTAAGAGGACCAAACGGCAGCATTTCAGGTCGGTGAAAGGCGGTCCTGCCAAGAGTTAGGCTCTGATGCAGGTGTAAGCAGACATCCGAGCTTTCTCTGCAGACTGCTGGTCCCTGTTTGCCTCCAATTCCTTGCCATTCAAAGGCAAGGAGAGTGGCTCAGCTGTGTGAAGTAAAGATACCAGCTTTCTGGTTCCCGTGGCAGTCACAAGCAACTTTAATTCTGGCATAAGAAAAGGCTCACAGAGGAAGTATGTAAGGGGGTACAAATTCATTCAGACCCACTCATTTAAACAAAGAATTCAATAATGCTCACGTTTATCATGTGATATTTAAAAATAGGGAGGTTTTTAACTTAAAAAGATTGTTGTACTTAGTTTTACTAAGAAATTATATATTATTACAATATAATTAATATGTTGTTACTGATTTAAACTATAACTTTGTAATACTTTGTTTTTATTATATGGGCAAGGAGAAAACCTAAGCACAAATGTTTCCCAGGATGGAGGGGTGGGAGAGCGTTCGAGCTTTCTCATTAACTCTTCACCTGCTGCCTCTCAAACCCCTCCACACACAGTGGGTGCTCCTGAGTCAGCTCAGTGTGGGACCCGCCTGTCCCCACCCAGAGCCACCCCTTCCACTTTTAGACCATGGCCGGGTACGATGCGCCTCTCCACTCATTAGCAGAGGTGTTCTAACTAGAAACTTCCTCCCCATTGGTTCTTTTCAAAATGGCTGAAAGGCTTTCCAAGCCTTCCATCAGGCTGACAC
Organism: Rattus rattus; assembly: GCF_011064425.1. Classification (NCBI taxonomy): domain Eukaryota; kingdom Metazoa; phylum Chordata; class Mammalia; order Rodentia; family Muridae; genus Rattus; species Rattus rattus. Next base: position 8,263,629 of record NC_046160.1, read on the forward strand.
ATAAGGAACGTGAAATGCTCTAAACGCATGGAAATCGAAATTAAACAGAATGCACAGCACTTCAGCTGTGGAAGCAAAAGGCCCCGCCCCCACCATGGCGTCTGTACATTTCTCTTAGTGCTTGACTCACCAGCTATTTCCACAAAAGCTAAGGTAGCTTCGTTTTTGTTTTTTGAGACAGGGTCTCATTATACAGGCCTGAAAAAGGTAGACTATTTTAAGTCCCACAACTAATCTTTTAATGGACATTTTAAGTTTGCTTAGCAAAAGCAGTTCAGAAATTAAGGTATTTTTCAGCAAAATTATTTTATATTTAATCTTTTGTTTAAAGGATAAGCAAGATCTGGCTTACCCCAGAAGAGAATTACAGTTCCGTGTTTTTGAGACAGGGTCTTACTGCATGACTTGGATTGCTTGCACTTGAGGGCCTCCTGCCCCACCTCTTGAGTGTGTCCCGCTCTTCCCACCTTTGCTAAATCCATGTTTCAGACCCTACACTAAGCGCCCCGCACACCCCACACACACCGCACACCCCACACACCCCACACACCTCTCACATCCCTCACACCCCTCACACCCCTTCGCTGCTCTGCATGAAGCAGGCAGGCACTGTTCCCATCTGTGTTTACCTGAGAGGAGAGGAGGCGGAAGTGGGTTGCCTAATTATGTGTCTAATAAGGGGTCGGTCACCCTGACAATGATCTGGGCAGTTCGACTGCAAAAGTTATGGTTTTAACCTCTACACCAGCATTGTTTCTACATAAAAACAAAGTTTCTCCCTTCCACCCTTCCTTTGAGGGAATACAGACTCTAATTCTTGAAGATAAGAATAAAAATGTGTGAACACACCAATGTCTCTCTGACGCTCGCCCAGGCGTACAGATACAAGCCATGGAGGGAGGAGAGGCCACGGAGGGAGGAGAGGCCACGGAGGGAGGAGGGGCCACGGAGGGAGGAGGGGCCACGGAGGGAGGAGGGGCCACGGAGGGAGGAGGGGCCACGGAGGGAGGAGGGGCCACGGAGGGAGGAGGGGCCACGGAGGGAGGAGGGGCCATGGAGGGAGGAGGGGCCATGGAGGGAGGAGGGGCCATGGAGGGAGGAGGGGCCATGGAGGGAGGAGGGGCCATGGAGGGAGGAGAGGCCATGGGCAGAGTGTTCTGCAGAGGCCCCGTCTAAGGGCCTGCAGGAGGGAGCAGAGCTTTGGAAGTTGGAAGGACGGGGGCGGGTGAGCCTAGCATCTTATTCCGTCTGTGCAGCCTTCCGTCTCCTTCCTACACTCCTTCCTCTCCGTGCGTGCGAGCCCAGAGGACAGGGGAGCACTGACCATCAGCGAGGCTCCGTAGTAATGTGCCACAAAGCGCAGGGTCTTACAGATCACCTTTCTCTTCTCAGGATCAAAATCCTGTGGAAGAAAATTATTAAAAGGAAAAAATAAGCCAGAGGTCTCACCAGCTCACTCGGGGAGAAACACATTATTTGTTTTTAAATCCCCACCCTGAGGAGTGCGGCTCGGTCACCCCCACGTTCACGTCAGGAGACTGAACGAGCCGCGGCCTCCCGCTGCTATCAGATCTGTTTAAGCGCTGGCTTCAGAGAGCCCAGATAGAGGCACACATTTCATCCTGCGCAATACCCTAAGGACTCTCTGACAAGCCAAGATAAGAAGAAACTAATTTCCTACTTTCCTCAATTTAAAGTTGGGAAGGAAATCTTCTCCCTCAGCGCTCAAGATTTGTTTAAGTCTTCCGCCTCGCCCCGTTCTAACCAACGCTCATTTTCTTTACCTCCTTGGGGTGTCCGCACTACATCGTCCTCTCTACAACCTTTTAGAGGGGGGGGCTCTGAGCCGGTCCCTTCCAGAGCTATTCTTCTCATTGCGTCATTTTCATGCCACCCCACAAAAGCACAGCTACACACGCCCAATAAACAGCTAGATGTGGAAGCACTTACCTGGAAAATGTCATATTTACTTCCAATAATGACCAGAGGTATTGGAAATGGGTCAATTAATTCACGATCCTGTTAATAAACACATATACCTACTTTAGCTGTGCATTGCTAGTCTCTTTGGAATCTCTATTTACTTCAGAAAACCTCTTCTCACTTCACTGATGTTGACCATACTTTCTGTCACAGAGTTTGCCATGACATTAACTTTCACTTTGTGCTATATTCTAAGTGTAAAGCCAGAGATGGCAATTATCTTAATTCACGGTGCTCATTCACTTCCGTGGCCTGCTATTCTGGGTTGTTTTGGTTTTTACCAAGGCAGGGTTTCTCTGTGTAGCCGTGGCTGTCCTGGAACTTGTTTTGTAGCCCAGGCTGACCTCGACCTCTGATCTGCCTGCCTCTGCCTCCCGAGTGCTGGGATGATCAGGGGTGGTGGCCACCTCCGCCTGGCTTTCCTATGTGGTTTACCTACGTCGCTAAGGAGTTTCTAACCTACGGCGCTGGGGAGGCAGTGGAACCTCTGCCCCTGCTTCAGTCTGTAGCTTCAGTCCTCCTCAGCTCAACCTGGATTTTCATCTTCCTCTTACAGAGATTATAAAATCCATATCAAGATTCTACTCTGAACTCCACTTCTCTTGAGGCCAGGCACACCGCAGTAAACACGGCAGATATCTGACAAGGAGACATCGTCGTCTGGATCTTCTCCTCCTGCCACTCTTATGAGCTTTATAAATTCCCTCATTTTCTGGTAAAGCGGTTCATTTACATCAAACAATGTTAAGTCGTGCAGAAAAGAAAGAGGCTTCATCCCAAAGCCGCCGCCACTCTGTGGTGCCAAGGCCAGAGCGAGGCAGAGAGCTCACCGGATGGTCCTTCTGCATGACGCTCCACATCCTCTGCCTCATCTCAGACGAGGCCTTCGAGTTGGCCTTGCCCAGCTTCATTGTCACCTTGTCTACGTGGCTTTTTGTGGCTTGCAACAGATTTTCCATGGTGGACCAAAGATCATTAGGTTTGGAAAGATCCAAAACAAGAACAATAGAAAATGTCCTAAAGAGATTAAAACAGCTTTAAACAAAGAGAGTCCCAAGGTGACTGTTTTGAGCCACGAATGTCCTGAAATTTATCTAATGTGTAAAAATTCCCAGCATGCCATTACTCCAAAATGGAGTGAGAACTCGCTCACAGCCTTCTGTGCTCTGCTGTCCTATCCTACTGGTGCTCACTGCTGGTTCTTACAGCTCAGAACCATCCAGTTCACACAGAGAAGCTGAGCTCAAACCGCTCCGGCGATGCCATGTTTAGACCTAATTTTACCTGGTGCTCCACAGAAGAGGAGCAAAAATAATCTCAATGCCACGGTCAGCAGCAATGCAATATAAACAGAAGGGAACGGACACACTGATGAGCCTCACAGGGAAACTAACAGGTTCACTTAAGCTTTTCCTAGGCAGCCTCCCTAGAAGATGTGTCCCATTTTATGGATCTGAAAATAGAAGCATATATCTATATAGCTAGTAACTGAAGAAGGGCCTTTAAATCAAAGTCGTCTGTCTTCCAGACTATACTGCTCTGTCTCTCGGACAGCACAACTCTGTTAGCAGAGGACACTGCCATCGCCACAGGCCATGGACTCCACTCCGACATATTAAACAAATCTGAATCTAATCTCTACAACAAAATAACCCATTACAAAAAGACTCCAATAACTCCAAAGAGCTATGCTATTGCCAAGGGGAAAATAAAAGGAATGGAGGGATGGCTCAGCAGTTAGCCCTGGCTGTTCTTCCAGAAAGGGAAGGTTCAAGTCCCTGGCTCACAAACATCTGACTCTAGTTCCGGGGTGGGGGGGGTGGGGGGGTGTCTGACACCCTCTGCTGGCCGCTGTAGGTACTGCAGGCATGAGGTGCACCGATAGAAAGTTTTTAAAAATTTAAAAAATGGAATGGTGACAGAGATACGCCTGTGTCTGCCTCTCAGGTGCGAGCATCAGAGTTGTGCACCCTCACGCCCAGCTCAGATACAGCAGCCCTACTCAACAGGCAAATATTCCAATAGGACACAAAATGATGCTATTCAGGCTTTTTGTGGGGTCAGTCAAACCGGTATTTTGGGTAATTCACACAAAACAGTATCTAAATTCTGTCCCTGTGGTCTCAGTTTAGTAAGGATCCTTTAGATACTAGTTATCAAACATATCTGTAAAATTCCTGTCATTTCTATGTCACCTGATTAAGTTTATAAATGTCTGCCTCTCTGTGCAGTCATATACTAAGTGTGTAGTGTGTAGTAGTAAAGAAGTTTTACTAATTTTACTCTTAGAGCTTTAGCATAAAGCTAAAAGAGTTTTTGTTTTTGTTTTTTAAAAGACTTGTGAACCCTTGTACTATGGTCAAGTAGTACAATATAAAAAATCATACTAACCCTGAATTAACCCTGAAAATAGGCAGAACAGAAACGGATTAGCTAACTTTTTGTTTCTAGTACTGTATTGCTCTGTGCCTTCTTCATGGCAAATGTTAGCTAAGGAAACAGCTTAGCAATTCTTAACGTGAGACCAGACCACAGGAAATGCTAGAGCATTTAAATCTGCAAGTTAATCTGAGAAGGCTTCAAATCAGCAGTTAAAGAGACTAGGCCTAGATCTCTGTTTCCAAGAACTGGGCAATTCTAGACATGTCCAGGCCTCAGGAGCTGCCACACCACCTAGCCTGAGGCAAGGACAATGGGTCAGCAACAGTTCCCAGCCCCCACACCCCAGTGATGGAATGTCTGTGGAGATGGACCCAACAGATTAACATAGAGGTCACCTACCCCAGAGTTCCCTAATGTGCTTTAAACCAGGCCTGCGAGCTCACTTGGGTGTCTCTCTGTCTTGGTGATGGGAGACCCCAGCATGCTGGACTCTGCAGAATAAAACATCCTTTGTGTTTACACGCTATCTGAATCCTGAGACAGGATTCAGCGAATCGTGGACCCGTAAAAATCAAAGCCTGTGGAAACATTCTGTTCTAGAAACATTATGTCAAGGGTAAACAATATCTAATTGCGTGTGGCAATATATCAGTTTCTCAGTTTGCTGGAGTTAACTCAAAACAAGGAAATTATGTCAAACTAATTCCAGTTTAAAAATTCTCGGGGTTGGGGATTTAGCTCAGTGGTAGAGCGCTTGCCTAAGAAGCGCAAGGCCCTGGGTTCGGTCCCTAGCTCCGAAAAAAAGAACAACAACAAAAAAAAATTCTCTGTGGTTAGCAACTACATGAAGTGAGATCCTCACTAACTGACTTTGGACCCAGACCTGGGCTTAATTCATTATAACCTGGGTCCTTTTCCTCTTCCAAAACTGGCTCCTGCTGTCCTGGAGCACAGGGACAGAACATCTCAGACCTGACACAGTGAGGTAAAGAAACATGCAAGGTTTTCACTTCTTGTCGAACCCCGAATTTCCGAAAGTCTGTCTGGCCCCGTCTCAGATTACGTGAGGAAGAGTAAGGTCGAGTGCAAGTCTGGCCTCGTACAGGAAAAGTGGGCCTCTGTTTGCAGCCTTCCAGCCTCTTGGCCACACAAGGTGACAGCGGGCCTTCAGCTCCTCCCCACTCTCATTATTTCCACTCTTCTGCCTCTTCTCAACGGTCACCTACAAACCATGCTAATTCCTAGCAAGCTTTGCTTATGGCCATTAAAGAAAGTGACAGCTTTGATCCCAGCACTCAGAAGGCAAAGGGAAGCTCTGAGTTTGAGGCCAGCATGGACTAGAGTTCCAGGGGAGCTAGGAATACACAGAGAAATCCTGTCTGGGAAAAAGAAAGAAGGAGGAGAAAAGGAGGAAGAGGAGGAAGGAGGAGGAGGAGAGGGAGGAGAAGAAGAGGAACAACAGCAAAGTCAAATGTAAAACTATGTAGTTGTAAAGTTTTTTAACAAACCAACCAACCCAAAAAGAAAAGAAAACAAAACAAAGCAAAACCAAAGAAACAAACAAACAAAACCCCACAACACCTTAATGTCCCAGGGAAAAGGGATTTATAAGCAGAAACCGAGGACCTCCATGTATATATAAAGCCTAACTGAACATCTTGCCACCAAATGTAGTACTGGGAACAGGTTACGTCTAAATGAGTTGTTGGCCAACGGGGCCCCATGGGAACCCCAAACAGCCTGGGCTGTTGTCAAGACTGTAGGCTGCTGTCCACGCACTGGCAACATTGCTGAAGACAGCATCTACACAACTCGTTGAACATGGAGAAATCAACTGGTGACTGCACAGAGCCTTCACCCCATGGGCTAGCGTCTTCAGAGCAAGGCACTCTGCGCACTACCAAAGGAGAAATGCAAGGCGAACTCAGTCCTTCTACGTACAGCGGTGTCCTGCCTACAAGACACGCTGGTGCAGCAGGACACAAAGCCTGTAAGAGGAATAACTGATATCTGATTTAATTTAGTGCCCACTGTGGACGATGGAGCCCAACCCAACAATGTCTGCATATCCAAGAACCCAAGACTAAACAGTTCAGGATACACAGAGACCCACAGCCAGACATTGTGCCCTGAGTGAGAGTCCTTGGGTCACTCAGGCCTAACTCACTGTCTCTATTGAACACCTCTGCCCTCAGGGCTCAGGAAACCCTGCTGAAGAGGAGGCAGAGGGGACGGAAAGCTGAGGAAACGCGGCCCCGAAGTCAGCAGCTCTGTGCACATAGGAACTTCAGAGCCCGAGGCAGCACACACAGGGCTGCATGGGTCTGCACCACATGGGACTGAAAGCTGCTATAACCTTACAAAGGACAACTCAGTCTCGTCCAGTGGAGCCTGTGGTGACTGTTCTTAGTCATCAACTTGACTACAATCGGAATGAACTAAAACCCAAGTAGCTGGATGAGCTCGTGTGAGATTGTTTTAAATCTAAATCCCTGAGGTGGAAGATCCACCTTTAACCTGGGCCGCATCATCTGCTGCCAACCTATGAAAGGCATGAGAGACAAGCTGGCTCTCTGTCTGCTTGCTCTCACTCTTGCTAGCAGGTCCATTTCTTCACTGGGACTAGAGCCTACTGAACAGCAGTGGAGACATCCGCTTCCTGCCCCTCACTGCACAGCCTAACGGTAAGGAAGCCTGCTGACAAGAAGACTCTAGTTTGTGGAGCCCCAGGCCATATTGGATGCCTCCAGCTCTGGGAGATCTGATGCTCTCTTCTGGTCTCTACGGTCACAGGCACTCAGATACACATGTGCACACACATATACACAACACACGCACTTGTGTGCAAATCCCATGTGCGCGCACACATACACGTACGCAGATACATAGGCACACACGTGCACACCTACACGCACACGAACACCACACGTGATAATGCATGCTTTTAATCCTAGTACTCAGAAGGCATTCAGGTGGAGCTCTGTGAGTTGGAAGCTACTGGGGCAATATTGTTAGACCCTATCTCAAAACGAGTGAGAATGAACTGCATTTCACTAAAAGGAAGACATTGCTGGTTAAGGAAAGCCAGTCTGACCTGGATCCAGATAACTTGGGACATGCAACTGTCTTGGAAAGAAGATGTGATTTGGTCCCTAGGGCTCTTCATGCCTGAAGCGTGACAAAGACTTGCTGGGTCCTCTGTATTTGGTGCAGGCAAGAGCAAGGGTTTGTGTTAATCTCTAATAAGAAATATTCCAAACTCGATTTATTTTTTTTCTTGGCTAGGATCAGGCCCCAGCAACACAGAATGTCACAAGTTTCCACATCTGATATGGCCAATGTGTGGGAGCGTCTGTGGGTTTGGGGTTTACCCCTTGGCCTTGATTCTTAAAAGTCGGTAGAGAGACCTCTCCTCTTCAACACAGGCATCCTTTGGATGGAGGCCGGTAACACTGGTGTTAAATTCCACGGGAGGCTGACACCAGCCAGCTGAAGCCGAATCCCACTGAGTTAACTCACACTAAGACGACTGGAAAGAATCAAGCTTTTCATACTTTTGAAAATGAATTCATCACCAAATGCTATTCAACATTCTTCCCTGCAGGCAGGTTTGTAAAGTACACGGCTGGCAGGACAAGCCTCAGTCAGCCCTGGCCGGAGCCTCGGGTCCTTCAGGACTTATCTGGAAGTGGTGCAGTCCGAGCTCATGAGAAGGAAGGGGCTGCAGTCACCCCAGACAATTTAAAACTGTCACCGAAGGAAGCCTGTGACTTCCACTCACCTTAAGGTGTCGACCGTAATTGGGATGCTGATTAGGTCCAGTAACGAGGTTCCTCCACCCAGCTCCCAAAAGTGAGCAATGTCTTTTGGCTGAAAGAAAATAGAGGGTTTAAAAAATATTCAATTTTAGGGGTTGGGGATTTAGTGGTAGAGCGCTTGCCTAGCAGGCACAAGGCCCTGGGTTCAGTCCCCAGCTCCGAAAAAAAGAAAAGAAAAAAAAATTCAATTTTAAACTTTTAAGTATTCTGTTATACTTAATTAGCACCTATCAGTAATAATTATAGATACAAAATATTCTGCCCTCACGAACCCTTTCTTCATCCTGGAAACTCTTCCTTCCTCTATTCATACCTTGAAATACAGCAAATACATTCCAAAGAACAAAGGAACTGTCAACGATACACACTTTTCTGTGAAAATAAATACCAACTCTGTTTATACCTTATAGAAAGTATACACAGTGCTCCTGGCTTTATAAATAACAATATCACAAAAATATGCACTTAAATAAAATTTAGGTATAATTATTCAGTTTAGCACACTTGGGATTCTCCATGGACATATAGCAGGGAGGCAGAGCATTCTGATCTAAAAATGCAGATGCTCACGAGTGAGCTACACAGGTAGGGCCTAAGCTAACCTAGGCCTGAGCAAAACCGTTCTGGGAAAGGCTAGCCACACCTCTCCATTTGGAGGACTCTTCAGCTAAGAGGGGACTGACAAGGCCAGCTCGCCATGCAGTTTTAACCAGTGTGATCCAGGCCCACCTCAGGACTGCTCACTGGGGCGTCTCGCCATCGTCAACAAAGGCTCTGAGGAGCAAGCACTTTGTCCTGTACGGGGCGACAGTATGTCTCCATCTAGAACTCATAATGAAACATTTAATCAACAAAGATGTGATGCTCTGAGAACAGATTTAGAAAATCCCTGCGCCATGGTCCAAAGTTTAGAGGGAACACAAGTGCCAGGCAGTTGTCATCTGGGCTTTCATGACCTGCTACCATGAACGCAGATGGCAAATGGCAGTTAACGCATTTTAGAGGAATATTTGTTATTTTCCTTTCATCGGGACAAATTCTCGTAATCTCTAAAACCGTTTTACTATTGTTGATACTGAATCACTAATGTTTGTGGAATGAGTCAGTTTTCACTGGAAAATCTCTCTTGCTTCACAATGTCACCAAGCAAAGTTTTATAGCCTTTCTCGGAAGTTAAGTTTGTGAGAGCAGTTTCAAGTTTCCCATAAAAAAGATAGCTCCCATCATAATCCACGTGAATCACAAAAATGAGATTCTCCTGAATCTCAGTGTGTTCTTTTCTTTTTAATTTCTCGGTTTTAATAACCCTTTTTCATTTCTCGGTTTAAATAACCCACTTTCGTTGGTAGATCCAGAAAGCAATCGCAGGCACTTTTGATTCTTGTACATTTACATCTGTCATAAAATTCTTTCTTTCTTTTCTATTTTGTGAGACAAGGTCTCACTACACAGTCCTGGTTGGATTGGAACTTACTACATAGACTAGGTTGACTTTGAACTCATCAAGATCCACCTGCTTCCACTTCCTGAGTGCTGGGATTGTGGGTTTGTCCTGCCATACAACCCTATAGTTCACCCTCTAGTGAGCAAACATTTGTACTAGATCATTCTATACGAATGTGTTTTTGTATGGAAGTAATAGACCCTCCTGCTCACACTGTCCTTCACACACCTAAGAAACGACCTTGGCTGTGAGGCATCCAAAAGCAATTTTCACCTAGGGATTTCTGTCCCATACCATACCATATATTACTCTGTGTTCTTCCTCTCTGCTGAACAGTTTCTAACATCTTCTGAACAGATATTAAAACAGGTAGAAAACAGACTCAATTAGGCCTGTGGTCTCCAGAAGTGCTACCACTTTATAGTTTTTCCCTCCCAACAATCTAGAGGTTGAATTCAGGAGTAAAGAATTCTAGGCAAGTCCTCTAACCCTGAGCTACAATCCCAACTCTATTTAAAAACAAAAAACTAAAACCACTAATAATTTAGTACAAGCCCCATATTTTTTAAAAGATCTCTAGAGAAGTCAAAAGTAACTCATAATGTGGACATGGTGATTTACACCTCCAATATCATCCCTCAGAAGGTCTGAGGCAGGGGGAGTGCGAACTCAAGGCCATTCTGGGGTGAGAGACCAACCTGTCCCTAAAATAAAACAGAAGCACCAAGGGGTGGAGCTCAGAGCTAAGAGTGCTCATGGCCTTTGTAGAAGACCCTGCCTCTGTTCTGAGCATCCACATCCGGCAGCTCCGAATGCCTGTAGCTCCAGTTCTTGGCAAGCCAGTGCCTTCTTCTCGTCTCTACAGGCACCTGACTCCTGCGAATACCCACACAAAGATACACATGCAAACACATCATTAAAACAAGACACTGGGAGTTACCATATGAGGGAGGGAAGCAAATTCCACTAGAGATTATGTGCTACCAAGGAAAACCTTCAATCTAGAAATGGGTTACATTTTGTTGAGTTATTGGCCACAGAGGTCCCACAGACCACCTCCACAACCATCAAACTTCACAGGCTTTGACACTGTCACTGTTTACCCCCCACGACTGGATGGTAGGGCCCCATGTCATCAAACATGGAGAACTGACCTTGTGCTCAACCAGAGGTCTCATGCCTTCGGATTAGCGTTCATAGTGTATCAGAGGAAAATAACAACCGCCATATCTCCCAGCTACAAACTCAACAACAGCGACTTGCCTGTGAGATACACTGGTGCAAAACTGCCACAAAGGTTATGGGAGCAACCAACCTCTTTTTAATTGGATTTACGGCCTCCTCCATGAGGTAGACCCCATGTCAGACTGCCCCATGAGGACATTAACCTGAGATAGATCACGAGCTTGGGGAAAGCCTGCTACTCTTATTCTTCTGTGTGAACACAGCAAAACCATGGCTCCTAACAACAGGTATAGCCGCAGGTTAGTGCACTGCCCAGATCCCCCCAGAGAAGCTTCTAGCAGCAGAGACCTACTGTGTCATGGTGGGTACCTCCTGGGCAATGTAGACAGTGAGAGACCTGGGCACTCAGCCCCAAGTGGCTGTCTCTATTAAACCTCTCGGGAAAGGCTCAGGGATCTATGCTGAAGAGGATGGCTACAAGCCAGGAACAGTGGATGACCCCACAGAAACATCTTCCAGACACAAGAGGGCTGCCTGATGCACACACGAGCTCACAGAGACCATGATGGGATGTACCAGGACCGCACAAGTTCAAGCTAGAGAAAACCCCAGCACGGGGCAGGGAAGGGGCACCAGGTTCCTGACGGAGACACTGTTTGCAGTTGCTGGGAGAGGGAAGATGAGTTCTCAGAGCCAATGCCGTGCCACTGGGTAGGTATATCAGCCACACCCCCGGCAGGCCTCATGCTCCAGAGCGGAGTGGACAAATGCAGAATGACTCCATGTTTTCCTGTGTGCCTCTTGTTGTTAAGTTATGGGTTGGTGTCTTTTGTCTTCTTGTCTTTTTTTTTGTTTGCTTCAGTCCCACCCCCCCCCTTTAAGAGAGAGAAAGAATATGAATCTGGGTGAGTGGAGAGGTAGGAAGGATCTGGGAGGGCTTGGAGAAAGGAAAGCATGTTCAAAATGTATCATATGACAAATTTAAAAATAATTTTAAAATTATAAGAATGGCAGCAGTAGGGGGTTGGGGATTTAGCTCAGTGGTAGAGCGCTTGCCTAGCAAGTGCAAGGCCCTGGGTTCGGTCCCCAGCTCCGAAAAAAAGAAAAGAAAAGAAAAAAAAAAGAATGGCAGCAGTAATAGTGTTATTTTTATTTGAAAAATAGAAAAAGGGCCATCTGTATTGTAAGTGGGCAAAGAACCCTATACCATCAAACTCCAAAGAACTCTCACTGCACGCTGGGCCTGTTGTCATGTGTCTATAACTTAACATAACTTGGCAATACTCATAAGGATTGCAAATTTGGGGCCATCTTGGGCTACATAATGAGTTTCAGGCCAGTCTGAGATACATAGTGGAAAAAAAAATCAAAACCGAACCAAAACCTCCAACCCCCCAAACCCCAAAGCAAAAGCACCACATATAATACAAGGAACTCACTATTAAACTGGCATAAGTAGGCCAAAGAACTGTACAAAAATTGCAAATAATTTTTTCAACACTTTAAGATAGAAAAGAGAATGCCAAAATGTCTCCACAGATTAGGTGGGTTTCCCGTCAGCTGAGCTGCGGATGAAGTTAAAGCCCGCATCTGTGCCGTGCACCACTGGCCTGCTTACTGCTATACTGACACAGGCCGTCTCGGCACCCTGGCCTCCCGCCTAAGGCCTGAGACAGGACTTCAAATGGACTCACTGTGTTATGCCCCTTGGTTTTCCTTCCGTACGTGTATTCCAGAGCTAAGGTCGGCTTTGCCGGCTCATCCCTGTACAAGAAGGGCAGACATTATTAGCATGGTGGTGCACCTGGTTTCCATAGCTACAACTACCCATTTTCACTTCCTCTTAAGCACTTTATTAATCACATTGAATATTTTATATTAATAATGCATACTAGCACTGAGGTAAAGCTATAATGGCGTTATTCCACAAGACGTAAACGCGCCCTTCAAATGCTGTCCTGGGGCTGTAGTGCAGGGGCAGCAGTGAATATTGCTTCCTGAATGGATGGGCGCTTTGCAGAGCCAGCGGAGAGGCAGTGAGCTAACAGCACCAAGGGCCATGCTCCGTCCCCAGCTCTCTGGGGACACCATGTGGGAAATACTGACTCATTTTCTCAGCCTTGAGCTGAGAGCCTAAAGCTGTCACCATGTAAGAACACCAGTGGGAGATTTCTATGTCGTTCTTTATTTCAAATCTCAGTCAAATAGGAGAGTTGAAAAAAATTATATGAACAAGGGCATAAAGCCAACAGACGATTTGGAAAATATTTAAATGATTTAATAAATTACTTAAGCAAGTTTAAATTGTTTGGAAAGCAATTTGTGGTATATATCTGTTTTAAATGTTGTAAGAAATATATGAACTAAATCTTACTGGCATACCCTTCTAAGTGTGTAGTTTACAGTGTGAGGCATCTTCGTTCATACTGCTGTGGAACTAATCCTTGCGACTTCACAACTCCATATGCATTGAACAATGTCCCGTGCCCCCTCCTCCCAGCCTCTGCTTCTCCACTCTCCTTCTGCTTCTAACTGCTTCCCATACAGAAGCAATCGGACAGCTTTGTCTGTTGATAGGCCTAGTTCACACAGCATAGTATCCTCAAAGTTCACATACATTGTAGAATAGGACAGAATTTATTTCCTTTTTTAATTAAAGACTTCCTTATTTTATGTAGATGAGTAGGGCCTGCATGCATGTATATGTGTGCACCATGTACATGTGTGTGTGCCAGGTACATGTGTGTGCACCATGCATGCATGTGTGTGTACCATGAGCACATGTGTATACCATGAACATGTGTGTGTATCATAAGCATGCATGCATGTGCACCATGTATATGTGTGTGTATCATGTGCATGTGTGTGTACCATGTGCATGTGTGTGTAGCATGCATGCATGTGTGAGCACCATGTGCATGCCAGGCACCTGTGGAGATCAGAGGATCTGGATCCCTTGGAGTTACAGACAGTTGTGAGCTACCATGAAGATGTTGGGGAGCAACCCTGGGTTCTCTGCAAGAGAAGCAGGCGCTGTCCTGTGCTGGATTTCTTTCCTTTGAGGCTGAATAATATTATAATTAGTTCAAGCTAGGAGAACAAAGACCACACATTTAAACCCTGTGACCTGTATATTTCTATTTGTTGAGCATTTTGAACTTTATCTTGGCAGATACTCTTGGTATACATACAAAGCTTTATTTAGTTATATTTCCTTAAAGATATAGCTCTTTTAGGAAGCAAGATGCTTCCTCTACAATAAAACATCTAACATGGTTAAGCCACAATTTGACAAATTATCCCATTTCTGGGTACACTACAAGAGAGCTTAAATGAACAATTTCTACTACTGTCGCAGCTCGTGGCTCTTTATCTTAAACTAGTGTCACACTGGATGATTTAGTATAGGGAACACTCATTACAATCACTGCTCATCGATTAGGCAGAATAAAAAGACCTCACATACCAAAGCGGCCCCGCCCCAGAGGATGAGTGCCTTTGGAGGTTGTGTTGCTGGGTGACATGAGTTCTGCAAGCAGGACAACCCAGCATCGCCCTGAATGCTCTCGGCCTTCTTATCTTTAAAGGTACTCTTAAAGGTCATATTCGAGATCAGACTATCTTTAGAGTTGTAATTAAGATTGGGAATTAGATATATTGAGTCTCAAAATTATTCCTTCTTCCACGTCTTTGGATGCCTAACTTGCTCTGTTGTGGCTGGACCAAACGTGAATGGGGTGTAAGAGAGGTTGACAGAACACTTACCTGTCAAGACACCGTAGAATAATCGTAGTCTTTCCCTAGAAATCAAGAAAGAAAGAACACTGTGTTAATGCCACCCACATGTAAAACTTTATTAGTGTTTGTAACTGTGGCCCAAAATAGCTTTTAAAATGATTTGAATGATAAATCACCTGGAAAGGAAAAACTAGAAACTTTCAGAATTGCGTCAAAGTTTGATAAGGGGGAAGTGAGCTGTCAACTTTCTATCACAGAGTAACCACATCGCTCCTGTTATAATTATCAAGTCCAGAGATGACAAACACCCGCAAATCACAGCTCACGCTCGTGGTCACCTGACAGCTGTCTTAACCGTCTTTACTCAGCAATGCTAATTACTAGTTAGTCTGACGAGAGTGTTCTAAAATGTTTCCATCCTAATTGTTGAAGTGGAAATAAAGACAAAAGCTCGCACACAAACACAGGATGTGCAGTCGAAACTCTGGAGGCTGACAGCTCCGACATCCTGCTAGAGCACTTGATTTCAATTCTAGAGGAATTTCTAGACTCCTAAATTTCCTTTTTAGGAGTCAAGAAACATAGGCTCTGGCCACTAACTGTGAAACAAAACCCACATCCTACCCAGAGACTGGTTCAGTGGAGAAAAAACAGTAAATGACTCCTTGGGAAGAAGAGATGTGAGCAGAGCGGCAGGGGCAGCCCCACAGCAGAAAGTCCCTGGGCTCCAAGGAAAAGTTTGGAAAACTTGCCAAAAGACAGACAGACTCTCTCTCTCTCTCTCTCTCTCTCTCTCTCTCTCTCTCTCTCTCTCTCTCTCCTTTCCCCCTTCTTCCCCCTCCCCTGCTCCTTCCTAAACAGGCTATATAATAAACCACTCTAGAGCATATGTGCAATACGATGAGATCGAATACCTTTTTGTAATACTATAAAACACACATACACACTGAGTATGGTCAATGCTGAAACACTGGAAACCTCGATGTAGCAGACAAGTTAAGACAAGTCACATAAGGACCATACAGCTATTATGTACAGTAATGTAGAACTACATTTACATGGTAAGGGGTCAATTTTGAAATGCCTCCTCCTGCTTCCTTACATACACACACACACACACACACACACACACGCACACGCACACACACACACGTGTCATGTCTACACACGCACAGGTGCATACACTGATGGACATAACCATGTTACACATGTTTCTAATGGACAGGTTTGCAGTTTCCTCTCCCTGTGTTAGCTGCACGTCATGTCCAGAGTTTTATCTTGAATCCATTCCCCACCAGGAATGGCACGACTTCCACATCGCAGATGCAGAAACATTCTCCGGCCACTTCTCCAGGAAATCACCTCAGCCTCCGCAACCTTAGGAGAGGTCTTAAAAACCCACTGACCCTGATGTGTGTCCTCTACCAGGCTTTCAAAACCGTCAGCCCCCTCTGTTCTCAAGTCCGCAGCGGCAACTGTTCACTACGATGTCAGTGGCCACCCCCTTGGTGCCTGCATCCCCTCAAGTGCGTGATGCTCACCAGACCAGCCTCACCTTACTCTCCACCATGAAGACCACACTCGAGCTCGCTCCCTCTCTGATCCACTCCTGTTCTGGATGCTCAGGACCCGCCCTGACCCCTTTGTCTGAATCAATGATTTTCATTATTTCTTGTCCCTCAAGCATTTGCTCTCGCTCTCTCTAAGGTGCTGACATGGTTCGGATGATATGTTTCCCCTGGCCTCAGGTATTGGGGGCTTGATTGCCAACTGGCAGAGTCTGGGGTCAATGACTGACACTGGATGGATGACTCCCCTGGTGGGGTCATCACACGATGGCTTTATTAGGAGGCTGTGAAAAGGAGGCAGAGCGCCTGGCTGGAGAAGTAGAGCAGGCATGCCCCTTTGTCCCCTTTCTGTATTTCCTTCTTTCTAGCTCCTGGTGCCATGACGTGAACTTCTCTGTTCCACTGTGCCCTCCCCACCATGAGGACTGAACTCTCTGAAACATGAGCCCAACTGTCAGGGAGTTGGTGACAGTAGGAAACAGAAACGATCATGGAGGCTTCCAAGGTCTCTCGGCCTCGCTGGCTGAGCCTCTTTTTTTGGTCTCCCCATTTCACTGTCTCTGTCTCTGGCGTTTCCATGTGTGGTGTATAAACACTACCACCATCCCTCGCAGGAGAGACTGTGCCCTTCACTCCTGCACAGCTGGTGCAGAAGGCGTTCCGCAGAGACTTGCTGCTGAATGAGGGTGTGGCTGGAAGGAGAACAAGGAGACACGCAAGGCCAAAAGGCATTCTCATCTGCTACTTTGAGAAAGGGTGATCACTGTTAGTAGAACAAGAGAAGCATTTACTTCTTCTCTTTAGCTTTCAAAACAAACTGGTCAGATGTTTATCTATTCACAAAATACCCCAGAGCCAGGTGTTTATGCACAGAACGCTATCTGTGAAACTTCTGGCCCCTGGAGGTGCTCCTAAGACTTCAAAAGAAAAACCTCACTTAAATTTACATTAGGGAAAAAGAACAAAAACTGGTTTATATAGGTCACTTATTGCTACCATGAAAGGAGTGAGCTCACAAACATCAACCTCGAACCAAACAATGGCGACTGCAGAGAGTGGAAGATGACAGGGTGTGGGCGCTCAGTGTGGGAGTGGTGTTAGCAGAGCCCTTCCTGATAGTCTTCATTCAGAAGATCTTATGTGACACAGGTTATCTGGACCCCGGACTAGTACTGGTTACTCTATTATGTATCTGTCCTAACAGGAAACTCTTCAAGTATTAAAGCCACTGGTGTGGTAATTCCAGCCCCTGGGAAGTGAAAGCATGGTCAAGGCTAGCCTACGCTACATGTAGTGGAGACAGTCTCCAAACAAAACAAAACATTCTTTAAATTAAAAATATTAAAAAGAAAGAAAACGACCCTGCTCACAACAGCAAATCCATGAGATACTCATACAGCATGTTGGGTTAAAAACTGTAAAGATAAGTAATTCCCATGAGAATTTTACTTATGTGTCTGTGTGTTCTGATGTATGTGTTTGTGTGTGCATGTTCAGATTTAAATTAAAAACTGCAGTGAGTGAGCCAATAAGAGAACATTCAGAAAGAACAGAAATAAAAAATAAAATGAAAATACAATGATTAAACATTTACTATCATAAATTGTTTATCTTTTACATACTAATTAATGTATAACACATTAATACAACAGATCAAATTATATATAAAATCTGTATCCTGCTTATTTTAATTTACATTAGTTTCTTCCAAAACACATTTTTTTAATTTTTAATTTCATTTTTATTTGTTTATTTATGGTTTTAGGTGTATGTGGGTGTTGCGTGCATGTATGTCTGTACACATATGCCTGTTGCCTGAGAAGAGCCCTTGGGACTGGAGTAGCAGCTAGTTAGTTAAAAGCTGCCATGTGGGTGATAGAACTCAGACCCAGCTCTTCCGGAAGAGCAGCCAATGCTTTTCAGCCATTTCTTCAGCCCCAACTTATTTCTTGTTATATGATCATTTATGCCAGTAAGTATAATGAATATAATAATGAAGATGAAAACCCCAAATGGGGATATCTGGTGTTCTGCAGGCAATTCTGAGGAGGTGCTGAGAAAAGGGGTTCTCAGACTGCCCTCACCGGTTCAGAACTTACTTTCTTCCTGTCAGTGCCCTCATGTGCAAGCATGAAGCTCAGAGAATGAATAGTAACTCTAACTCCAAAGAGAAACCACCCTGATGCTACACAGGCTCTAGTATCTGGAAGCTCAAAATCCTTGATCCTTTGTAGACAATGTTGCTAGTAGTTTTTCCTGGAATGCAGGAATTCTATACACGGACATGACAGACCTGCTCTTGCTGGGCGGCCACATCCCGCATTTTCTGTACACCTGGTTGACCTCACAGAGGATGGGGAGTACCACCTCATTTTCCACACACCTTCCACAACGACTAAGTCTCTAATAATATCACTAACACAAGTCAATCGTTCCTTCATTGAGATTCCTAAAAGCAAAATCACTGGGTCTGCATGGTGAACGCCATTAAGAGACTGATTTACTGAGGTGCTGACTTGGAGACGTCGGAGAACCCTGGCCTTTATATGCAATCAAAGCAGACGCCACAAATGTGTCGAATTATGACATAAAAATAGTCGAAAGTCTTCCAACATTTTGTTCATGGTTATAACCTTCCCCCAATCAATAATTAGCCCGTTCTAATGCTAATGTCGAGGTGAACATTTGATTAAAGATATGTAAATTTTATCAATGTATTATGGTAAAACTTGTCCCTTGCTAAGCTGTGGAACTGAAGAATATTAAAAGCATTACCCCATTTTTACTGCCAATGAAGAAAACAGATTTTTCTCCGATCTCCATTCCATCCCCGTCAGTTCCATGGCATCTCCGTTTCTCCACCTCGGCCTTCGCGATTTCCCAGAGAGTTTCACTGCATAAGTAGGAAACACAAACGGCAGAGAAGCGAAAGGAGTCCTTAGAAATATTTATTTCCGGCAGAGAAATTTTACTTCAGTAAGATTGATAAAAATACTATTTCCTGAGTCAATAGCTAAGTAACTATAGGATTCTTTTCTAACTCTCTTCGCCTGGATATGGTTCGTGACGAGTACTGACATTTATAAACTGAGCGCCCCAGCATCCATCCCTCTGCCGTGGTCAACACCCCAACCGGCAAGGATGCATTTGCTTCATCATTCCAGGACTCATGGCAAGCGGTGGGTGAAGGCAGCAGCAGCTTGTCTCAGCCAGTCACCCCAGGGGTCCAGCTGTCCCCGAGCTCTCCCCCCTGTCTTCACCCCTCCCTCTCCTCTCTGAGTTTACAGACATGTGCACCACACCCTGCGTTTACCAACTCAGGTCCTTGTGCTTGAACATCAAGCACTTTATGTACCGAGGCGTCTTCCAGTCCTAGGTACTTGCTGAGCAAGTTAACACACGCAAGCCTCTATGCTAATCCTCACACTCCAGTCTGTTTCTTTGTCTCTGAAATGTCAATTAAAAGAAAAAAGAATATCTGCTTTGGGGGCCACAGTGCTTGTTACGATGTCACTGTTCATCTAGTTTTTAAACTACAGAAGCCCCTTTAAACTACAGAAGCTATTGGTGGTCTATAATTATTACCGGAGTAGGACCCGAATCAGGGCTGGTGATAAAGTTAAAACAGTTACTGTGCCTGCCTAGGATGTTCAGTTTCCAGAGCCCACAAACAAAACCAGAGTGCTTTAAAATTTCAAAACAGGAAAACAAAGTCAAAACCGAGATCCCCGATGAACTGAACTCTTTTATTTCATAGGTCAGGAATTCTGTGTCCATCGCTTGCTCTGTTTACACACCACTCCCCCAAATATGATTATCTGTCTCTCGAGTACCCCGTAGAAAGAACGGGTTCTTCAATCTGCAACAAACAAACAAAACCCCTGCACCCATAGCTTAACTAGAGTAACCGGTGCAAAGCTGACTCAGTTCCACTCTGAACTTCATAAACTCTACTGCAGCTCATCCCTCTGATCCAGAAAGGGGCGAAAGATCTATGCGGTTCCATGGTGGACCTTTGGCCCTCTCCCTGACATCTTTGTAGACCATTCGGAGGTTCAGGTACTTTAAAGGGACCTTGTAGAGATGAAGAGTTCAAATGTATTCCACAAGCCATCAAGATCCCCAACCCTGCGCCTTCAAGGAGATGTTACCCTTCCCTCTGAAGTACAGAAGTCCTGCACCACCAGGCAGGGGCCCCTGGGGAAGAGGCTCTGTGGTCCTGTTCACCACTATGCATGCCCCGGCCGGCAACAGCATGTGGCTCTCAAAATACTTCACTGCAATCAGCGAATGGATGGAGTTGGAAGATCATTCCTAATAGCTTACTTTTCTAGTTTGTGACAAAATCCCTAAGCCCTAGGTCTGGGAGGTTTGGGGTAGAAGGTGAGATAGGGATGGGGGTGGTGACTGCGAGGCACTGCTGCGGTCCAGACCCACAGTCTCCCTCACAGCGCCAGGGCTGGGTACCTCCGCTCCACCCTTCCGTGCCCCTTCCCTATCCTGGTGGGTAGGAGGGGAGGTTGTGGACCGCAGGCCGGTTCAGCAATACCTGGGCATGGTGACTGCGCCGCCCCAGATGTTCTGGGCTCCGCGTGGGGGACAACCCTGACCCAGGCGGGCTGCAAGCGCCTAGTTGGGCCCAGAGAACGCAGGCTCCTTGGTTGCCATGGCAACGACGTCAGGGCCCGGGTTGCGTGCGGAAGAGCAGCCTCATGGGAAGTGTAGTTCTCGATCTTCGGCTTACATCTCACTTTTCAGCTCCAACCCTTAGGATGCCAGAGGATATGGTGAACTTACTCGTGCATCTAGAATGAAAATGCTGGGGCTTGAAGGCTTTTTATTTTTTATTTATATAGAGTGCCGACGGTATGCCAAGGGCATCTACTCTTTCATTGTTACCTTTTCTGCCATGATTTGGAAATAGAAGCTGAAACAATGTTGAGCTGTTAACCTAATAAGTATTAGAAGAAAAAAAATTCAACCATTGGAATCAAAACAAGGTGTGCAAACTTTGTGTCCTTTACTTAGCATTTGGCGGTGTCATGTTTTCTGAAGGAGTGCATAATTTATTAAGTCAAGAAGCACGTGCCTCTCTTACATACTTAACATGCTTTATGCAGGGAGATTATACTTGTTTGAACTTTGTGGGCTCTTTATAGATAGCCACAAAATTATATAGACTACTTCTATATACAAGGAAGACCCTGTGCAGAGTAAGATATGAGATATGGACCCTTTTAAAACAGATGTATCCAGCTAATTGTAATCTTACCTCGGGGAAATCAAGCTGTTGGAGGAGAGGTACAAAGTTACTACAGCTGAAACAGTTGACCAAACATTGGTTGCAGGTTTGCTATTTGACCAAACAGAATAGATCCAGGCCCCAAATCCCTGAATGTTTGAAGGAAACTCTCCCCAAGCCTTTGGGCTCAGTTTCTATGGTTTGATGTTTAAGAACACGGGGTTTGAAGTAAGATGAGCTGAGATTCAATTCCCAGCATGCAGAAGATTGAACCCCAGGTCTCCTGCAAGCCAAGCAAGTGTTTTACACCATGAGTTACAACCTCAGCCCTGTTGGCAGATTTGAATGGAGAGACAGGAGGAATAAATTCCTGCAAATGAAGCAAAATGCTGGTAAAAGAGCATCCATTCAGATAAAGGCCTTGGGAACAAAATCTCCCTGACACTGTGGTGCCAGGAGGTACTGCTGTGCCACTAGGAGGGCTGAAGTGAAAGTGTTCAGCGGAGGAAGGATGCTTTCAAAGAAGGCTGACACACTACTTTGCCCTCTGTACTCCAACATCAGCCAGCTGGTGGCTTGTGAACTACTGTTGCTGTAATGACTTGAGATCCTGGGTTTAGCATCTGTTCCTGGGTTTACTGTGCTGTTTAGGAAGTTAGGTAGGCATTAATAACCATCGTGATAACAACTTTGATGGCTAGTGGCTTTTCCTAAGTATGGCTTGCCAGGCACCACTAGTACTTGGAGATTGTACTTGGTTAACCAGGAGAGATGGTTGGAGGAGGGAGTCTGGCAAATGGGGAGATCTAGGGTAGTGCTTCTCGATCTATGGGTTGCAAGCCCTGTGGAAGGACAAACAACCTCTTCACAGGAGTCACATATCAGATGTCCTGCATTCCAGATATTTACACCATGGCTCATAACAGGAGCAAAGTCACAGTTATGAAGTAGCAGCAAAATAATTTTCTTCTACTACTTATTCACTTTACATCCCATCCCAGCTGCCCTTCTCCTCCCAGGGCCCCCCCAGCATGTCCCTCTGTCCTTCTGAGCATGAGGAGGCCCCCTTAAGTACCAACCCATCCTGGTGCATAAAGTCACTGTAGGACTGGACATAGAAAAATAAGGAATGTTTCATGAAGTTCCGTGTCATCTGTGCGCAGGGGCCAAGCTAATCCTGTCTGTATTGTTCAGATTTTAGAGTAGGCACTGCAGAAGCGAGCATGCGATGAGATAACTTTATGGTTGGGGGATCACCACAACATGAGGGGGTGTATTAAAGGGGGCACAGAACAGGAAGGTTGAGAGCCACTGGTCAAGGGTGAGCTGTCTGGGCCTCGATCGCCTGCATTAACTCAAGGTGGATTCAGTTGATCTGACTGGGCAGCTGAGTTTGTACTGAGGTTTCATAGTTGGGCAAAGACCTTTCCTATACAGATGGAAATTGTCCTTAAGTGCAAGGCTTCATTCGTTACTTTCTGTGAGGATAAAATATCAAGACCAGGTCAACTTATAGAAGAACTAGTTTATTTTGGCTTACAGTTCCGGAGGGTTGGAGTCCAGTGGGGGCAGGGCATGGGAATTAGCCGCAGGCAAAGGGACAGGAACAGAGAGCTAAGAGCTCACACGCCTTATCCCTAAAGCACAGGGCAGAGAGTGAACTGCAGGGGTCAGAGTCTCCAAACTCTCCAAACTGTTCCCCTTCACCAAGACGGCACCTATTAAACCTCTCCAAACAATGTACTTTGCCTACGGGGCACCAAGTACTCAAATGCCCGAGACTATGGAGGACCTCTCTTATTTAAAAATACCACAATAGCAAAGTGTACTGGTTAGATTTTTACCATCTTGATAGAAGCTAGGACCATCTGCTGGGAGGAAACCTTACTTGAAGGACAGTCTTCATTAGATCAACCCATAGGCAAGTCGGTGGCATTTGTCTTGATTAATGATTGATGTGAGAGGCCCCAGACTATAGGACGAGCTGTCCCTGGGCAGGTGGTCCTAAGTGGTTTAAGAAAGTAATGAGCAAGCACTCCTCCACGGCTTCTGCATCAGCTCCTGCTTCCAGGTTCCTGCTGTGCTTGACTTCCTGCCCTGACTTCCATCAGTGATGGACAGTGATTAAACAGTGATTGGCCAGATAATCCAAATTAACCCTTTCCTCCCCGGGTTGTGTTTGCTCATGGTCCTTGTCACAGTAATAGAAAGAAAAGTGGAACTAAAGGATTTGAGCCCGTTTCTGCATCACGTCAGGAAGGCTCAAGGACTTTAAAGTTGGTGGTGACAAAGGAGCATGTTTTACACTGCCCACTCCAGTAAACCTAGGCGCATGTGGGAGCTGCTTGGAGAGTTATGCATGGTCTGGGAGGATAGAAAGTGCCTGGGGAGCTGAGGTGGAAATGCACACTGAGCAGATAGACTGGAGTGTTGGGAAGGGTCTTGGAGCCTGGGTTCGCCTGTGTAAGAAGCCACATAAGACTTTAAAGCAGGCAAGCCTTGACTGGCCCTGTGCTTCAGTGAGATAATTGTTTGCAGCTGTGTGGAGGATTTTTTTGGGGGGAGGGGAACCTAGAAGGCCATATGAAGACTATTAACAACAGCAGACAGGAAAGTGACAGAGCTCTTATGTCTCCTTTGTTTTCAGTGTTATGTAAGCTTCTTGCAGGAAAAACTGGTATACTGATATACAGGAAACATGCGTGCGTGCGCGCACACACACACACACACACACACACACACACACACACACATACACACACACACACACACGGAGAACAGAGGTTGCAGGATCAGTGCTAGAATTCTCATCCAGTATGTTGAAAGTCTTGTGTTGAGTCCCTAGCACTTAAAAAGAGAAAGAACAAAGAAAAGAAAAGGTGAAATGAAAAAGTGGGTAAGAAGATTGGTGAAGTAAGTTTACCCAGAGAAATAAGCATTTGACATGTTGATACCGTATATCTAATTATTTTTCTTGGAGTTAAGCCTGCGCTGTGGTTAAAGTCTGAATTTGAAGCGAGTATTTCCACTTAATCAGTTACAAACTCATCACACGAAGACTTGCTGGCCGCATGCTCTTCTGCCATGAGATTCTTCGCCATCATTTCTTTTGGCACCCATTCTATGTGGAGTTGACTCTGCCCAAGCATGAACTGTAAATTGGGCTAATCAGAGCCCTTCCCTGAGATTCTTCAAATTATGATCGGAAAATGCAGCCATTCCCTTGCGGAGAAAATTACCACATGTTCTACTAAATGTAGTTGAAGAGCACGAATCAGTCACATTGCTATGAACAGAAGTCCCGATCCAAGTTCCCCAGGGCCTTCCCAAGGTCCCTCTGTGTCTTTCTCTTAGTCCTTTGTTTTTAGTTATTTGAGGCATCCTGGTATCTTTGTAATGGAATTGGTAAAAGCATGCTTTCTCATTGTTTTCTGAATTAGTTAAAGTCTAATTTTAGAAATTTACCCTAAACTATCTAATATAGTTGCTACAGCTTAGAGTTGGGCCTTAGAAAGCAGAAAAGTTAACTCTTCTCTCTTGGGGAACAGATGAATGGGAAATCCTGTTAGCCAGCTGCCAATAGCACAGAGGAAGAGAACCAGGTTCAGAGGGCACGTAAATTTGAGAGCACCCGGTGGCCCACCAGGGACCACTGGATAAGGTCAAGATTACCTTATGTAGAATAGGGGACATGGCTGATGACAGCCGCCCACTCCCTAGGAGCACCGTCACCACATTCGACTTAGGTAAATACATCTGGCAAACATTGCACAGTTTGGAGCAAGTGGCATCTCATCTCATGCCAACTTCAGGCCTTGTCCTATCAACTCCTGGTTGTGGAGCCCATCTTCTAACTTAAATGGCCTAAAACACTTCGGTAGGATTTAAAAATACGGACGCAGTTCACGTCACCCTAAATATCTATGTGTGATCTCAGCTTCTGTGCTGACTAGGAGCCTAGAAGAATCTCCTCGTGCTCCTTCCTGGGCCTCACCACACTGAGCCTCACCACACTGGGCCCCACAGAACCAGCCTCCACTGCAAAGGTACAGGTAACGCTTGACAGTTAGTTCTTCATGGACGTATTGCAGTTTGATTAACAGTCAAAGCTGAACTGTTCTAGGAACCTGCTCACCATATTTTTCTCTATGGAAAAAGAGGTCAAACAATTGACTCAGAAACACATTTTGACTGTTAGGGAGCACGCATACACGCACATGTGCTCACGCATGACACACACATGCACACACACACACACACACACACACACACACACACTGTGAAACATGTTAAATTAATTTTTTTCTTTTCTTTTTTTTCGGAGCTGGGGACCGAACCCAGGGCCTTGCACTTCCTAGGCAAGCGCTCTACCACTGAGCTAAATCCCCAACCCCTAAATTAATTTTTAAGAACACAATCCAGTAAAGTCACTTAAATGAAATAAGCTCTCTTAAGGGATTTATTATGAAATCACTGGAAAACATAAATCCATTTACCTCTCTCTTTACATAGTCTATATGTATCCAAATGCACACGTATTAAAATTACAGATGGTCTAAGCAGCTTCCTTTGAGGTGACTGAAGCAGAGCCACACTGAAGACAGAATGAAGGCACCAGGGAGCAGCGACTGCCTCTCCTTCCACAGTATGCCTCAGCTGACAATGAAACCATTAGGTATGTTTTATAGAATATTCAAAAGATAATGTTCAAAATGGGACTCGTAAAACACTCATTTACTGATAAATGATATAACTAAGAGGAAAGGGGAGGGTAGGTGAGAAATATTACAATTAAACATGAAACGTTAATCTCTTGTAACCAATCATAATAATATATTTGCATTTAAAAATGGCTGTATAAGGAGTTTCCCAGGAGATCAATTTTTCACATCACTGGTTACATAAAACTGACTTCTTTCCATCAAAATATTTTATTCCTGCTCTACCAAAAACAAGTGCAAAGCCTAAGGTACCATCGTTTAAGGTGAGCACTCACTATTTTTAAACCTCAGGATATGGCAGGTGGGACTGCTTACCAGTTGGTGAAAGAACTGTTGGCTGAGAATAAAGTTCTCACATGTAAGTCAGAGCTCTGTCCCAGCCTCTGGCTCACCCACTAATGATTATTAAGTGGTCTTATGGGCATTCAAAAATACTTTATCCCAGTCAAACACACTCTGAAGGTCACCCCAAATTGTTAATCACTTTAAAAATGAATCTGTTCATTTAGTGAGCGGTTGTGGTTCAAAGATGGAAGGGTGAACTGCCACTTGCAGGCCATTTCTATGGGGCTTGAAAAGCATTTTGTTATTACCAAGACAGTACAGTACAGCTGGAGCAACATGTTTCCTGACTTTGCTCCCAAGGGCAGAGCATGTTTAAAAGGCTTAGTGTGAGAACGGGACACTGCCACAGCAAAGAGGAAGACACAAGGAGTCTGCCAATTAATTCATTGGGCACCTAGCATTTTCTCAAATTGACTTAAAAAAATACAGCACACAAAGTGATAAATATATGTCTAAAAATAAATACAAGTATTCTACACATAAATATAAAGTTAGGTAGACTTGTGGTTAAACATTTTTAAAATAGAATTTTCATATCTTATCACAGTTTCATGTTATCAGGAATACTAATTACATCACCTTGACACAGCTTGAAATGTATTGGCCACTTACATTATGATTTAACTATGAAATGATCCCAGAGGTTCATGTGTCAAACACTTGGACCGCAGATGGAGTGCTAGTTTGAAAGGTGGTAGAAATTTTTAGTTGGAACATAGAGGAACTGAGTCACCGGGGACATGCTTTTGAAGTTAGCATCTATCTATCTCTCTCTGGTACCTTTCTTGCTTTCTGCTTCCTATCCACTATGAGTTGAAGAAACCTCTTATGCCACATGGTCCTGACACCAAACTGCACAGGGCCAAGCCATTAGGGATAGACCTCTCTGAAACAGCAGAAACAATCATGTCTGGCTTAGGCAATTTTTGCCAAGTATTCTGCCACTGCAATGGGATAACTACAGCATATCGAGACAAGTTCAACTCCAAATGTACTTCCTTCGGCCGAAGTATTTTCTATTAGAATTTACTTTGGAATATATATATTTTTTTCTTTTTTTTGGAGCTGGGGACAGAACCCAGGGCCTTGCACTTGCTAGGCAAGCGCTCTACCACTGAGCTAAATCCCCAACCCCGGAATATATTTTTGTAAACTCGGATCAGAGAAGACTTGTGAAAAACAAAGCTTTAAGGATCATCTCTGTTCCCAAGGACACTATTTATAACAACGTAAGATCAAGCTGAGCTAGCATTAAACACATTTGAATGTGGGATGCCATTCCAGTGATCTCAGGCGATGCTAACAGGACTCACCACCTCATTTTAAATAAGACAGTCCAGTGATCCACAGAGGTGGCAGGGCACATGCTTCCTAACCCCATTGAGGCGGCTCTGGTTAGCGGTCTGTCATCTCATTAATGACGCCTAGCCTCAGATGATTAATTGCACTTGCTGTAAGAATTTACCCACTGCATTTGTTCCCACAGCTGATTCCTATGCTAAACCTCAGTCTTCCCCTAAAGGCCACTTCATTAGCTAAAGGCACATTTGATTACAGTACTTGCATTCTTTGGCAGTGAGCTTTTCCAGATAGTCAACTGGTTTACCAAATGAGAGTTTGGAATCTCCCTTTCCAAAGATTGCCAAGGTACTTAAAGGCAAAGTAGGAAGCCTTATTGCACAATGTCTGAGGGCCAAGAACAGAGACTGGGGGAAGGGGGAGCAAATTCTAACCTACTTTGTCTAAGACACAATGAGTGTGTTGACACATTTTGTGTTTATTGTTATCTAAATATTAGGAGTCAGATAAGAGAGTAGCCCATTACTGCTAAAGTCTGGAGTGCTGGTGTATGCGCCATGTCGGCGGGGTGTAAACACTTATTTGCAGCGGATGCAGCCATGCAGTGGAGAAGGAGTGAAGGTTCAGGCTCAGGAGCTTCAGAGTAAGGTGGGGCCTTTGGTAGGTCTGTTGTTGGACAGAAGGGGCTGGCTGCCCATGGCCTTGGCTTGGGGCTCCTGAGCCTTGGCTGAGAGCAGTGCCGGGGCAGACAGGTGGTGAAATGCTGCCTTCTGCTGATAGAAGTTGTTGATGTAACTGGCGATCAGAAGGGTAATTTCAAGAATCTAAAAGGAGAAAAAAACCACCGTTAGGCTCCTGAGAACTTCTCTCCACTGTCCGTGGGTGATTCATTTGCATTCAGTCAGCCTAGCTCCATGCTCTTCTCTCTAGGGCGCAGCTTCTCAACCTGAGGGGCTTGACTCCTTTGGGGGGGATGTCACATGTCAGATATTCTGCATACCAGATACTTACATTATGGAATTATTACATTGCATTCATAACAGTAGCAAAATTACAGCTATGAAGTAGAAAGGAAATAATTTTGTAGCTGGAGGTCACCACAGCATGAGGAACTCTATTAAAGGGTTGCGGCACCAGGAAGGTTGAGAACCTCTGCTCTAGATCAAAGGTTTAGAGAGCCTGGTACCATGAAGCCACCATGACATTCTTCTGTTACTCCAGTTAGCAGTGAGCATGACTCTCAAAGTTCAGTCAAGCTCAGTGACAACGCTAGGAAATGTGACGGTTGGCATTTAGAGAGTTAGAGCATCGTATCAATTCTATTGAAATGAATACACTGAGGAACCATGGTCTTTGGCACTCGGTGGTTAGCCGCTCCCACTTAAAGCACAGACCTAGTTAGCGAAGATAACTACTGTGAACAAAGACATGTCTCTGGCTTGAGAAATGGCCCAGAGGGTAGAGGTACTGCTGCTGACCCTGGTGATTAGAGTCGGATCCCCAGGACCCACCCGGCTCCCCCTAGCTGTCCTTCCTCACTTGTGCTGTGGCATGCACATAGGCACACACAACATAAATAAATGTCATAACATATTTTTCAAGTTGAAAGTTCTAGGAAAAGCAATTTCTTACCTTTTTTTTTTCTAAAATTAGATGTTTTTTCAATACTAGAGCTTGAATCCAATTCCTCCCCCACTGAGCTCCCCCTCAGAGCTGAATGACATTTGAGGGTGCAGCCTTTTAAAAAGCTGCTTTACTTAGAGACATTGAAACTACAGTGTGTTACATATAACAAAGGAACAGGAGCATCTTAAGGAGACCACTCTGCCACATTGTGATGAGTTGGTAAAAGAATCCCAAGTAGATAAGTCACCTGACCTACTCCCCCCACATGCTCTTTTGAGACAGGGATCTTAAGTAACCTTGCTGCTGTGAACTCCACCCCTCCTGATCTCACTCCTGAACACTAGCAACCATTGAACCACTACCCCCTCACACACACACACACACACCCCCTCCCAGCCCCACCCCTTCACCAGGCATTGGCCCACTTGGAAAATTTCACTTAGTTATTTTGGGTTTGTCTTCTTTTGAAACAGGGTCTTTCTGCAGCCCTGGCTTTCCCAGAACTATGTACAGCAGGCTGGCTTCGAACTCACAGAGATGGCCTGCCTCTGCCTCCCGAGGACTGGAGTTAAAGGCAAGTGCCAACACGCCTGGCTTTCACTTAGTTCTTAAGCTAAAAGAAGCAGGTAGTATCAGGCCACATTAGAGAAAGAAAAGGGAACTTAGATCAAACAAGCTAGGACTTGATCTCAGGATTGGTTAAGTAATGCCTGTTTCTACCTGGAATGCTCTATGTGTAAGAAAGTGTCTTCCCATGAAAAAGCAGCCGGCTAAGAAGCTGGCAGAAAGGGTTCCACTCACCTTGGGTTTTGCCATGGCGAAAAGTAACTTCTCTGTTGGCTGGTCTTTTGCCTGTGTACTAATGACTACCATAAAATCCTCTTGATAGCCTCCGAAGGTCATCACACTCTTGTACACATAGCCAATCACTAACCTCTTCAAAGAGAAGAGAAGAGAGCTATTTATGGTACCACTGAAAAAGGTGACGAGATTCTGATACATTACAGCAAATGTAAACAATTTTTTCTCAGATCCAATCTATTTCAATTAATGTAAGTAATAGTCACATTAAGTTAATTTAGGGATCATCAACCTATACAATCAAGTATACATTTGACCCTGAGAAACTCAAGTTAGAAAACTATCAACTCTTGCATTCACAGCACCCAGAAGAAAAATCATTGTTAATATATTTTATATATTCCCTTATTTTTCTCTATAAGGTTGATCCATATTAGACTGATCATTTTAAGATCCAAATGATCAAATACTGTATTGACAGATCCATGTTTCCCCTGGTAGGCAGACTTTGATACAAACAGAACAGCATCATCCACGGTACCCAGCATTGTGCTTCAAAACACTCCAGACCATCTTCCTGGGGCAACAGCTGGACACGTGGAAAACCACGTTCAACAGTCGCCCTCTGGCTGCTCAAAAGCTAAACCATTCTGTTACTATCTTAACTAATGTGCTGTGTGCGTGTGCGTGTGCATGTGCATGCATGCATGCATGCATGCATGCATGCATGTGTGTGTGTGTATGAGTGTGTAACAACAACTGAAGAAAAAGGCCAGAGGCCATGAATTTGAGTGAGAAGTGGTGGTGTGGGTCCACGGGAGGGGTTAGAAGAAGCAAAAGGGATTGGGGATTTAGCTCAGTGGTAGGGCACTTGCCTAGAAAGAGAAAGGCACTGGGTTCGGACCCCAATCAGAAAAAAAAAAAAAAGAAAAAAAAAAAAAAAAAGAAGAAGCAAAAGGAAAAGGGGATATGATGTAATTATATTTTTATTTCAAAAATAAAATAAAAACAAGAATTTTTCAGTGTTCTCTGACTGTTGCAGGGTAAAGAGCTCCCACACTATCTTAAGCCACAATAACTACCCACCAGACTGGGATGTAGCTTACTGTGAGGACACAAGCATGTGTGAGGTCCCAGTACAATAAAAATTACCAAATAGCCCATAAAATTTAGAAAATGATAATTTCACATAAATAAATGAACACAAAAGGAATAGTTGATGGGCTTTTTTCTATCTTGAAAAATTGACAGGATCTTGCTATGTAGCCCAGACTGCCCTTGAACTTGCAACCTTCCTGTCTCAGTGCCTGCTGAGACAGGAAGTACCAGCATGTGCCACATTTTAAACCATGTACTCTTAAGGTTTAGTAGCTATGTAACCTGGATGTGAGTAAAATTGGTGACATTACTGAAAATTAGACAAGTTATGCTACAGAAACTTAAATGAAACTAAAAATGTAAACTTTAAAAGTAAAGTTTCTACTTTTTAATAACACAAACATTCCTATTTTATACAGAAAAAACCTGTAGGAGGCTAGTTCTATGGCTCAAAGGGTACAGGCGCTTGCCACACTGGCCACCTGAGTTTGATCCTTGGGACCCACAGAGTGGAAAGAGAACTGACTCCAGCAAGTCATCCTCTGACCTCCCCTTGACTCTCCTCTCTCTCTCTCTCTCTCTCTCTCTCTCTCTCCCCCCCTCTCGCATGCGCGTGCACACACACATATACACACATGCCCCAGAACCATGATTATAACTTAACCTTAGCACCTTAGTGTTTTCCATACTCAGCATAGCCCGTCTCATCTTGTTCTGAAACCCTAGACTGTAACATAATTGTACCTGTAAAATGACTTTGTTAGAGAGTATTAGGGAAACTATTTTCTAAGCGCAGAGGAAAATCAGAATATAGCCATTCAGAATAGCATTACCTTTTGCTTACTGTACCCTGAGCAGTGAAAATCAAAGATTCAATTACAGATATCAGGCTTGATCTTACCATGGAGGAGTATTCTAGGATGCTCAACCCGTTTTCATGGACAGCCAGCCAGATAAAATTATTGCCAAGTGATGATGGTGTTATGGGCTATGGAGAAGTGAAAATATTCTATATTATACATGCAAAATTTACAGCTATATTTTATAATCTAAATGCATGTAAGATCTGCCATTTTAAAACCCAGCAGAAACACTGAAAGTCTCACTGGAGCGAGGGCAGTATGGTGCACTGAAGGGCGCGGTGGATTTGTTTTAGGCCAGCTGGCTTGCAGGCTTGAATCTTTATTTAGCAATGTGTGCATTTGGACAAACTTCTTGTACCACGGGGCTCAGTTTTCTCATCTCTCACACAAGAACACTATTTTTTTTTACATCATTTTGTTTCATGAATTATACAGTTGTTACAATTTTAGGGTCTTTGTGGTGACCACACTCATAGAGAAACAGCACCAGTATTTCTAAGGTGCTCACGCTAGGAGGCGTGAAGGATGTGGTGACACACGAATACTTTTCCTGATACTCGATGTCAACAGAAACAGAAAAAAAGAGGAAAGAAGAAAACTGTGTGATTAATGGGAACAAGAAGTACTGGAATTTCTATAAAGTTTTTATGGCCCCAAACAATAACATTTTATTAATTAAAAAAAATCTCCCATCAGAGAAACCTAGTCAAAATCCAAGCACGCTTTTGAGCATCTTTATAGTGATTGTTTTACTCGATTAACAAGTAAAATTGTAACACTACTTCCATTAAGTCTTAGAGAAGAGAGTCAAGACTGTGGATGGGGAGGGGACTGGACCTTATGTTGTATATAATAGATCTTAAGTATGAAGATCCAGTAGATCTCAGCTATAGGGGTACCGCTGTCTCTACTGAGGGTGCTTTCGAATGGCCACTTCAGAAGGAGGGTAGCTTGGTGGGGTGTACAGGGCTCTGGCTCAGTCTCCAGCGCCATAAAACAAAGGCAGACAGGAGATTGTTTTGGAGGATTGTGATTTCCTCTTGATTAAGGCTCCACTGACAGGTGGATAAACAAAGTGTGGTGTACGGTGTGGGCATGTAGGGAATATTATTCAGTCCTTGAAAAGAAAGAAAATTTTGATACATGTTATATCACTGATGTATCTTGAAGGCATTACCTAAGTACAAAATAATTTGTAATCTGTGGTTCCTGGAGAAGGCAAATTCATAGAAACTGAAGGGTGCCCCTGAGGGTAGCAAGGGGAGTGCATGGAAAGTCAAATATTTAATGGGCATAGAGGGTTAGGATGGAAGATAAAAAGGTTTCAGAGGCAGGATAGCTGTGATGCAGTGAGATGTACTTAACAGTGGAGTGCCGTCCTTTTAAAATTGCTATATGGGTAGATTATTCATTATTTGTCATGTGTATTTTTACCACAATTATGAAAAGTGGGGGGAGGGGCACCACAAAGCAGACAGGAAGTGCTTCCCTGGTCGAAAGATAGACAAACGCTGGTCCTGTAACATCAAACACAGCGCCATAGCTAATGATGGCCCAGGAAAAAGCACTGTGTGTGTGTGTGTGTGTGTGTGTGTGTGTGTGTGTGTGTGTGTGTGTGTAAGTCTATTTGTGTGCCTGTGTGTATGTGTATGAAAGTCTATTTGTATGTGTGTATATATGTATGTATGCGTGTGAAAGTGTTTGTATGTGTGTGTGTGTATGTGTGAGAGTGTATGTATGTGTAAAAGTGTGTGCATGTGTATGTGTATGTGTGTATGTATATGTGTGTGTATGTGTGTGTGAATGTGTGTATATATGTGTGTGTGTATGTGTGTATATGAATGTGTGTATGAGTGTCTTTGTATGTATGTGTGGATGTATGTGTGCAACTGTGTGTGCGTGTGTATGTATGTGTGAGAGTGTATATGTATGTTAGTATGTGTATGTATGTGTGTGTGTAAGTGTGTGTATGAATGTTTGTATGTATATGTGAGTGTGTGTGCGCGACTGTGTGTGTGTGCATGTTCATGTGTCTGTATGTGTGTTTGTATGTATGTGTGTGTGTGCATGTGTGTCTGTGCATGTGTCTGTGTGTGTGTGTGTGTGTGTGTGTGTGCAGCACTTCCCATGCTGAAGTTGGGTTAAAAGTCATTATAAAACACTTCACTGAGGTTGGGGATTTAGCTCAGTGGTAGAGCGCTTGCCTAGCAGGCACAAGGCCCTGGGTTCGGTCCCCAGCTCCGAAAAAAAGAAAAGAAAAAAAACAAAAACAAAAAAACACTTCACATTTCAAGTCAATTAATTATCCGTCTGTTTCTCGGCATGGTTTCATTCTGTTACGTAGGCTGGTCTCTTATTACCAGTCTCAACGCTGCATCAGGCGCCTGAGTAGCTGGGACTAAGGAGTGTAGCACCACACTAGGCTTACTCTTCATGTTGAAAGTGAGAGTGAGAAAGCCCCTTGAATTCCCTGCAAATATACTGTATAGATATTATGATCCTAACAGGTATAATTTTTCTGTCATCTTGGTGCGTGGCTTCTAGTTCCGGTAGCAAAAGTAATTTCTGACCTTCACAGCCAGTGAAAGAAGCTTCCTGGGAATTGACTTTTCTACCCACGCTGTTTGTTAAAAAGATGAGAAAACTTAGTTTGACCAATCTGTCCAGCAGAACCCGGGTCTAGTAAGTATTTATTAAATGATAATTACTTCAAACCCTGGTGGTGGGCACCAGAGGAGATCGGTGGGCTCACTCTCTGGAGTGCGCATGCACTAGTAAGAAAGAACGCAAGACAGGGTGGATGCATCTCTGGAGCCAGAGTCCCGAGTGGTGCCGTTTACGGGGAAAGGAAAAGAAGTACAAGGCAGAGTTTGGGGCTGGTTGTATGGCTCGAGGGGAGAGTACGCTAGAGGACCTGGCTTCAATGCCCAGCACCAAAACTGAAAGCCAAACTGACCCCAAAAGAAAAGGTAAAGGCTTTCCCTCAGCACTGGCCAGCCGCCTCCCAGGCTGGGCTGTCCCCGCCCAGTGCTCCTGCAGCTCTCCTCGCTCTCTCAAAGGGTACTTCCCACACAGGGCCTTGTTTACAGGCCTATTGCAACATGGGGCTAAGCTGAGAACAGCCCTGAGTCCGGTACAGCTCATTGCAAACCCTGGGCTTTATGGGTCCCTGGAGTTTATCTCAAGGGTTGCCAAGCAGGACTCAGTAAACACGCATCACATAATTCAGCCATTTAGTGATACAGTTAGTGAGTAAATGGGGCGTGAGTGGAGGGTAGTAAGGGAGTTCAGCTAGCTCTCCTGACAGACTGCCCTGATGACTCCCAAAATGGGTCAGTGTGGGGTTGGGGGAGGACGAGGGGAGGGACATGATTTCCCAGCATTCCTCACTGGCTTCAATTGCTGGGAATTTCCTCATTTTTAAATGAGACCAAGTGTGGAGTATCAGGGTAAATGTGGCCAGACGTGTACATGGGGTTTTATTACGAGTCCTCTTCCCATTCTCTCTTACTTTGGCCAAGAATAACTTGGCGCCAAAGAATGGCCACTTCCTGGCTACTGTCAAGTAAATGCGAATGCAGTCAGCTGTGCTGTGTCCCCGGAGGGCCATCCATCTGGTCGAGAGTCTCTGGTAAAGTTGCCTAAGAAGAGAAAAACGGACAAAAACAAAACTCGAAAACAAAACCGTGAGTAGGGTGTCATCCTTGCAAAGCCCTTTGATCCACCCCCCTCATCTTTCTGGAAAATTTTCACCAAATTCTCCTGAGACACAGAGGTGCTCAATCAACACAAGCTGGCAAGTCAATCTTTATCACCTACGCAGCTAACACCAGACCTCAGCCTAAGTCAGGAGGCCAGGTCATTCCTCCAGAGAATATCTTCATTTTTCAAAATTCAACACTACTGGTGTACTAATGGTACAGTCTGGAAGAATGCTGACTGCAATTATTCTCAGCCTGAACCGAGGGCCAGCTACCTCCGCTATAGAGCTAAAACCTTCTTTATGATCAGAATTAATCCAGGATTGAGGTCAGACAAAATGGCGGTCTAAATTACGGTCATTTTTATTCAAAGAGTTGTTTGAAAACTAGATAATTACTGGTACACTTCTGTAATTTCAACCACGTATGAGCAGGAGGATCAGGAGTTAGGGTCATCTCATAAGTGGTTTGAGGCTAGCCTGGGACTCCAAAAGAAAAAGCCATGTAAACTTATTTATGTCACCATAATATATGTAAAACCTCTTGGGATACATTGGAATTAAAGGTTCTAAGAAAGGATCCAGAAATCCTTACCGAATTCCTAGGGCAACCCCACCCCGTACAAAGCCAGAAGCGCCTCTTACCTTAACTGTTCTTCAGAGCACCCTTCTCGGTACCTTTTAGGGTAAAATTTCTCTACGACTTGTTTGAGGGTTTGGTTTGCCTTGCACTGGTTGGTCACTTGGCCAGCTGGAGTTGAGAACGGTCTCTCAAAATCCCCGACATCCACCTGGGAGGAGGTCCCCAGAGGAAAAAACACAGGACAGTGAGATCAGCGTTCAGGGAGGAAAATCATTCTGCTCTTTCGAGACATCCTTTGTGTCTGTAAAACAAAAGTCTACGTGTGTGTCATGATTGTGCGACTGTAAAATTTATAACCACACATCTGAGCTGCTGTTTTAAATACAAATTTCACTTGAAATCTAAAAACTCCGTGACAAACATTTCAGCCCCGTTTCCATGTGGAACCCCTGTCCTAAGATTCTTTCCATGTGGCAGTGAGGACACTCTGGTGATGGCCACTTAAGAGAGAAGGGTTTACTTTGGGTGGTGGTTAGTACTGTCTTACAGTCCACCATAGTAGGGAAAGCCACGGCGGTCACGTGACATCCATGGGTGGAGTGTGGTGGTCATGTGACCTGTGAGCCCAGTGAAGCCTTCTTCCCTTATGTCACTTTTATCAGCTTATTCTATCGCAGCAAGAGAAAAGAAACAACCTCATTAGCAGTGTTTGCTAGGAGAAAAACAAGCCTATCACTGAGTATAATATATTGTAACGGGCTAAACTAATCACTAGGAAATACAGTGAAATACCAGTTAAAGTACAAGTGGAGAAAGACTGAGGGAATTGGCAACAATATCAGTTGGACTCCGCAAGGGTCTCTTTGCATATGGCGGCAGTGAGGGCTACACAGGCTCACTGTGCTCCCTGAGGTTTTCCCTGTCAATGTTTCCGAACCCACCAAGGCTTCCTGTTAGCTGAATACTCTGAGGAATACAGCTCTTCATCCCCTGCTCTCCCTTGACGAAGTGCTCAGCTGTTATAGACCACAACAGCCATCTCTGAAACCTACTTATCTGCCCCACCACCCTTCCAATTCACCTACCGATCCCTGCACCCAAAACTAAATCCAGACTCCACCGTGGGTCGGGTGCTACAGTAATGCTGTGAGAGAGGAAAAGCTGAGTATCGCCTCCACCTTCTGTGCCTGTACCGTCTGGGAGGAGGCATACCACTCTGATAAACTATAACTAATGCCTTGTATAGGGTACCAAAGGGTGCTCAAAGAGGAAGATGGGATGGGCTTCATTTGGCTGATGCCCTACTAAGCATCCTACCCACAGTGCTCCGCAACAAGGGTTGTACATTGCCCTGCCTATCAGCAGGAAGCATTCACACAGTCACCTGCAAAACTAGACCAGCCCTATAGCCTCTGACAATAGC
This sequence comes from Rattus rattus, assembly GCF_011064425.1. NCBI lineage: Eukaryota > Metazoa > Chordata > Mammalia > Rodentia > Muridae > Rattus > Rattus rattus. The sequence goes on from NC_046160.1 coordinate 8,301,448, forward strand.
TGCCAGCAGTAGTAAACCATTCAAGGCAACCTACTACTTAGGGAGCCTTCTGTGGCTTGTTCAAGCTCAGGATCTCCCTATCTAGGAGACATACCAGATAGCAGGGAACAAACACAATTAGTGTTTGGACACAGTCAACTCAGAAAACCCCTACATCCCACACAAAATGTGCTTTACTTGACGCTATAGCAACTGAGAGATTGTCTTAGGATTTCTGTTGCTGCCACAAAACACCACAAACCAAAAAGCACATTGGGAGGGGGGAGGGTTTATTTAGCTTACACTTCCACATCACAGTCCATCACCAAAGGAAGTCAGGACAAGATCCTGGAGGCAGGAGCTGAGGCAGGGGTGTGGCTTACTGGCTTGCTCCCCATGGCTTACTCAGCATGCCTTCTTATAGAACCCAGGACCTCAGCTCAGGGATGGCACCACCCGCATGGGGCTGGGCCCTCCCCCATCGATTACTAATTTTAGAAATGCTGGATCTGCCGGAGCCATTTTCTCAATTGAAGTTTCCTCCTTTCTGATGACTCTGCCTTGTACAAGTTGACCTGAAACCAGCCAGCACAGAGATGGACTCCAAGAACTGCATCACTGAGCTATGGTAAGATGGTAAGATGGCTCAGTGGGTAAGGGCCTTTACTATGACCTGGCCCCTATCACCTGGCCCCACTTGGTAGGACTCGAGAACCAACTCTTGCCAATTGTCTTCTGACTCACTCTCTCAGTCAACGTTTTAGTTTTCTAAAAGCCATGCAGCGTCGATGAGATCTCCCCAGAGTCGGGTATGCAATAGAATAAGTAATTCGTCAACACTGCTTATCTTGCTTACTACGTTTTGTTTTAATTTTAATTTTACGTTATGAGTACACTGCCACTCTCTTCAACACACCAGAAGAGGGCATCAGATCTCATTACAGATGATTGCGAGCCACCATTCGGTTGCTAGGAATTGAACTCAGCCCCCGCCCCCCTTTATTATGTTTCAATCTTTCAAAAAAAAAAAAAATTGGAGGTGACTTCAGATAGCACTCTCTTTGCTGCCCAGCCACTGCCCTTATGTGTACTCAATAAACTCATCTCCTTCCAAAAACAATGCTCTGAGGAAAGATGGACGTATTTAATTTTCTTTATACGCATTATACTTTTTACTGTTATCCATACGCTCCAAGTGTTCGTGGTGCATGGTCTCATCTCTCTGACCCATTTAAGAAATGTCCAAAATACACATCCGTAAGAGGTGGATTTAGGGCTGGAGAGGCAGCTCAGACTTAAAGAGCATTCTTTGACTGTTCTTCCAGAGAACCGGGGTTCAATCCCAAGCATCTACATGGTGGCTTACAGACAGCTGTAACTCCATCCCCAGAAGGTCTGATGCCCTCTTGTGGCCTCCTGGGACATGTCATGTATGAGGTGCACACAGACATAACATTCAGGCAGACCCTCACACGCATGAAATAAAAAAGCAAAATCTCAAAAATTCGATTTAATTTTTCTTAGGGAAGTTTTTTTTTTTTGACAAAATTGAAAGCTAATGGAGGAAGATAACTTAAACGCTAGTAAAGGCAAGAGTGACTTTCATGGAGAATTTATGCCTCTGGAAAGGTGACACCTAGAACGGCCAGCAGTATGGAATCTCTCTGATTGTCTAGAAGATAAGGGCTGTCCCTTCCCTCCTCTTTACCATTTGTAGCAAAAGAACACTGAGAACTGCAAGCAAGATTTCAAGGACAGACGATTTAAAAATACTCTAAAAGTAACTCAGTTACTAAGTGTCCATTCTTCTGAGAACAGTGGGGAAAACTGCTCCTGGGAAAGACTGCTAAGTGGGAGGGTCAGGCACAGTGGTGGCCCTTGGGGAGGCCCCAGTCACTGATGGAAAGCAGAACCACAAGTCATTATGAGCCACCATCGTCAGGACACACACGTGTGACACATTGCAGAAATTCCCCAGAGGGCCAGTGGAGCCAGTCGGAAGGATTCAGAAAGGTTCCCTAGTATAGATACAAGGGAAACTAAAGGCAAGATGAAATTAGCAAGTGACAGAACAGAGGCAGAGCCGTTCCAGAATCTGAGGCAAGTCAGAAAGATCGTATCAGTATCAGGGAGCAGAAGCCGTGAACAAGTGCAGGAGTTTGCAGCGACCCAAGCTCTAGGTAGGGATAGTTAAGGGTTCTGGGGCTGTGGAGGCAGCTGCCAGGGCAGATCAAGAATGGCCTTAGGTGTGAACACCTTTCTTTGCTCTGTCTCTTTGCCATAGAGACAGTGTAAACAACTGGCCATAGACGGAGTGTCATCGTGCCAGCCTCCTGTCTGAGGCCTGAGGAAAAGAACGGGTTCCCTTCATGTCTCTTTTGGGGCATAGCTTTTGCCATTCGATCACCACCCTGGTTGGAAAGCGCAAACAGCTCCTCGAAGGGAATACATGTAGTGTTTATGGCGTATAACACTGTAGACTGGATGGTCCTTGCAGAAATCTCAGCTGTGAGCCAGCATCGCAGGCAGACATGTAAATAAATGAACTTGCCAGTGACTGCAGCCCTCACCCTTGTGGCACAGCTGTCCCCAGGCTAAGCTAGCTGAAGCCATAGAACACAGAGACTAAATTCCTCTAGCATATCTCCTCGAATTTTTTTGGAGCTTTTAATTATTGTTGCGGTTTCCCTTTGTTTTGTGATAAGGTCTCTGTATGTATCCCAGGTTGCTATGCATGTAGCCCAGGCTTTCCCTGAACTTGTAATCTTTCTGCCTTTGCCTCTCAAGAGCTAGGATGATCAGCTACAGGCAGTCATCACCACCCTCAACTTCAGATCACTTGTTAGGCATCAGGGGATAACTCGGGAAATCCCTCGAGCACCTGTGTGAAGGGTAACTTTGTGGGGGACCACATCGGAGGGATGCACGGTGGTTGGGGAGCAAAGGACGTGAGGCAGGTCTGAACCACAGCCATGGAGGTCGAATAGAGGGGTGAGTAGAGGAAGAACTATGAGGTCAAAGTGGAAAGAAGAGGTAAGGGAGAGAGAACAGGAAAAGGCGGTGGGGATTGCTGGAGTGGAAGCCCCCCGGAGGACTGGGGGGACATGATGAAGGCGCAGAATGTAGCGAAGGGGAGGAGTTTGCAATGGCCGTTAGACAGGTATGAACTGGAGTGCGAAGACATGGGAATCATCTCCCATGGATGAGCTAATGAATGAATGATGTATTGGATGATTGCCGGGTGAGATGCCATTGTCTATAGAATCGGTGTTAGGTTTTAAGTCCCACGGCTTAGGGTTCCTGGTTCCATCCCGGGTTTCAGTACCAATGTTAGGTTTTAAATCAGGGCTGTGCAGGGACAGAGCACACCCAGACACCATGGTTCCAGGTTTAATGAGAGAAGAGTAGAAGAACAGAAAGGCGGCTGGACATGGGCACATGGAGGGGAGTATGGAGGCCAGGATAGAGAAGAACAAAGAGCAAGAGGGGGTAAGAGGGGAGGAAAAGGAAGAGAAGGGGGGCAAGCAGCCCCTTTTATAGTGTCAGGCACAGCCGGCTGTTGCTAGGCAACTGTGGGGCGGAGCATAGCTGGCTGTTCCCAGGTAGCTATGGGGGTGGAGCTTAGACAGAATAGGGCCAAGCGTCTGTCCACGTGGCACTTCCTGGGGAAGCTTCTATGCTCCCCTCGGCAGGCTCGGTGTTTATTTTACAACCTCTTCTTGAGGATGAAGACTTTAATGCTCTAGGCACATTGCGGGCTGGCAGGGACTACTTCCTGGCCTCCCGCATAGGCAGGCGAGACCGTGGGTTCCAGTTATAATCCGGGCCTTAAATGGAAAGGGCTGTTTAAGTTAGGAAGGTACGCCCATCTCAGTCCGCCATCCTGGAATATCCTGGGACCCTAACGCCCCCCTCCCCAGGACCATGGGGATGACATCCATGGGTGGCAGAGTGAGTACAAGGACAAAGTCCTGACGGCTCTGCCGAGGTATCAGGATACATGTTTACCTTCAAATGTTTTCTTTCTTTTTCTTTTGGGATAGGCTCTTGCTAAGGTAGACCAGGCTGGCCTTCAACGCATGACTTCAGTTTCCCAAGTGCCCAAGTCACCACACTCAGAATAAAACACTTTTCTGTTCGGTTAATTCACTATTACTCATTTGTGTGTATGTGTTAAAGAAGTCCAAACTTGCTCCTAATTGGTAGGATAGATATACAAAAGAAAGTGCTCTGGCTTTATCCAAGCGCTCTCCCATCCGATTGACAGCTGCACAAAACGTCTTTGGTGCCACCAAAGGTCCCTTGGGTCCTTTCATTAACTGCAAAGCCCCAGGCAACACTTTCAAAAGAACCAGGAAATGTGTTTCCCTTTATGGAACGCAGTGTCTCGTTCTATGCCAGTGCATTGTTAGGGGTCAAATAATAATGTAGTACTTATGCCTGCAGTTCCTAATGTCTTCTTAATCACAGGAAAATCAATTCTAAGGCTCGCCGAAGGTATCCTGTTTTACTGCTTTTAACTGAGGAAACCAGCACCGTTCCCTTTCTTTGAGCTATTTTAGACAACACGGAAGTTACCTGAGCCAAGAGCGCTGCCATTTCTAACGCCAGATCCTTGTTGAGAGGGAAAAGACCATTTATGATTTGCTCATTTGTCTGATACAGCAGCAGCAGCTTCTCTCTGTCAGTCTCTCCGCGAGCTTGCATTGAGAAATATAGTCTGGAAAAAAAAGGAAAAATGTCTCATGGTGTTTTAATTTTTTTTTTTTTTTTTTGGTTCTATTTTTCGGAGCTGGGGACCGAACCCAGGGCCTTGCACTTCCTAGGCAAGCGCTCTACCACTGAGCTAAATCCCCAACCCTTTAATTTTTTGATTAAAAAAATTCTACATTTGTGCAGGAGTGTAAATGTATATGTATTTGAGTGTATGTGTGTATGTATATGTATGTGAGTGTGTGAATGTGTGTATATGTATGAGTATATATGTGTGTATGAATGAGTATACATGTGTGAAAGTGTGAGTGTGCATTGTGCGTATGTTTGTGAGTATATATGTGTGTGAGTGTGTGCATGTATGTATGTATATGTGTGTGAGTGTATGCATGTATATTTGAGGGTATGTGTGTATATGTGCATGTGTGTATGTATGTATATATGTGAGTGTGAATGTGTGTGTATGTATACGTATGTGTGAGTAAGTGTGGAAGCATGTGTGTGTGTGTGTGTGTGTGTGTGTGTGTGTGTGACCTCACTGTCCCCTTTTATCTATGACAGAAACAGAACCAGGCACAAGCTAGGCGGATGCTCACCCACTGAGCTGTACCACACGGAAGACAATGACAATACACCACACAGTTTTACCATCCCACTACATGATACAAGCGAACCACTGACATCTGGAGCACACGGGGCAGACTGCTTTGAAGTGAAGAACCCTTCTATTTATAGTAAAAAATGGCCCCCACAGGCGCATCCATCTGAATCCTTAGTCACCAGGGAGTGGCACTGTTTGAAAGGATTAGAAGGATTTGGAGGAGGTGGGGTCTTATTGGAGGACATGTGTCACTGAGGGTGGACTTGGAAGTTTCAAAAGTGTATGCCAGGCCGAGGTGCATGGGTTTGTTCCCCCCTTCTCTCTCCTCACTGCTTCTGGAGGATAAAGATGTTGCTTTCAATTACTTCCCTGACACAACGCCTGTAGCCATGCCCCTGCCATCATGACAATGAACTAAGCCTCTGAAACTATAAAGCAGCCCCTAATTAAATGTTTTCTTTTTATAAGAGCTGCCTTGGTCATGGTGTCTTTCAGCATGGAACAGTAATTAAGCCAGTCCTACAAAGGGCATAGGACGCCAAATGACATCAAATTTATCCCTATAAGGAAAGCAGGATGCAACAAGTGCTTCATTCCAGCGAATTGAATAAACCCAGCTTTCAACACACAATCGTTTTTTAACATCTTGGACATGCTAAATAGGACATGAGGATTTTAATTAAAACATCAACTCTAATTAACATCAAATGTCAAGGGAGGCTTATGTCTAAAAGATAATATTGTATATTCAGGTCTGTTTTGAGTTTTTGGTTTTGTTTTTTGTTTGTTTGGTCACATGCATATGAGCATCTTTAGAAAGAGACTATGTCCTTGTGGAAGCAGGACATAGTCTTTTGTTTGTTTTGAGATGGCGGTTGGGGACTCTGTTGCTGAATCTGATCTTGAGTGGCCTCAAGTGACACTCCTATCTCACCCTTCTAAGTAGCTAAGACAAGTACGCTCCACCATGCCTGGCTTAGGACTTGGCTTTTGTTTGCCTGGTGTGATGCTGGCTGTGCTGTGGGGTTCTGGTTTCTGAATAAGCCACAACTATTAGGGCGCTCGACGTGCCCCGGTGATGGGGCAGTTAAGCAACACCCTAAGAAGCCCGACTGCTGCTGTGACAATACAGTGGTGAGAAAGGGACACTTGGTAGAGTAGTTGTTAAGTGTGTGTGTGTGTGTGTGTGTGTGTGTGTGTGTGTGTGTGTGTGTGTGTGTGTGTGTGACTCCAGGAGAGGTTATATCCCTTAGTTATGGCAACTTTCTCTGGACAACAGGGAAGGAGAGGGCGAAGGGTTGCAATCTGGAGAAACATGGTGGGCATTCTCTGCAAGGGTCATCCTACCCAGTTCTGATCATCTTCCTGCCAAGCCCGGCTGACAATCATAGCTGTTTCTAGACATCATCCATGGCCCCGTTTCCATCCACAAAACACATAGGGTAGTTAAGCAGACAGAAGGATGTAGCCAGGCAACAGACAGAGGCAATAAGTGCAAAACGTCACCAGGACAATGGTGTGACACCAAGAGACGGAAAATCAAAGCCTTTACACTGGGCTCATTTCCTCAGTCTAAGTAGGAAACTCCACAATTTGTTCCCATGACTCACAAGGAAAGTGTGATCACCGGGAGTTTACTACAATGGGAATGTGTTACGTCTACAAGGAGAAAGGGACAGGTGCATTTTCTACAGTTTCCAGCATGCTCGCAAGTGTCCCCAGGGGAAAGAAAAGTGAAATGCTTTAGCAAAGCAGGGAAACCAATCCCAGACAGGCATAGTCCCGGACCGCAGCATGTAGGAAGGGCAGACATGCGCAGTCAGAGAACGCAGCACGTAGGAGGGCAGACATGCGCAGTCCGGGAACATAGCATTTAGGAAGGTTAGACATGAGCAGTCCAAGAATGCAGCATGTAGGAAGGGCAGGCTCAGACTCCTACGAGAAACAGCCTGGGCTCCAACAGCCAAGCAAAGCTCTGAAGAACAAGGAAAGCATTGCAAAGGTGAGCAAGAGGAGCCTGCATGTCAAGAGGAGTCTGCATGTCAAGAGGAGCCTGCATGTCAAGAGGAGCCTGCATGTCGAAGCAGGAAGGCCAGCCATGGGGGTGCACACCTGCAATCCCTGCACTCAGTAGACATGCGCACGCTGAGTCAGGGCCAGCCTGGGTTACACATTGAGATCCCATCAGTAAGAAAAATCCTTGACTCGGAGATCTTTAAAATGTGAAACAGGACAAGCTAGATGGTCTCTCAAGACCCTTTCGCCTTAGGAGCCACTGGACGCGCGTGCTCTAAAGGTTAGCTCACTGTGGAACGGGGAATGTCGGACTGTCCTCCAGAAAACAGCAACCGACAGTTACCAAAAATAAGCTTTGATTTCAAGGAGGAGAAAGAAGAGTGTTCCCTGCAGGAAGGACCCTTGCCAATTTGCTTTGTTAAAAACCACACCTTGACTTTTGCAAGCACGCAGCAAGAAAGCAAATTAAGTAAGAGCCTTTTCATGCAAGTTAGAATTCAAATACTAGTTTCCAAGTGATCGTGTCTGAGAGCATGTTCAAAGGCAATTAATTAGACCTTTGATCCCTGAGTCCAAATAATTAAAATTCCATAACTTGCTAAATATAAACTTAAGATTCCACGACGAAGGAAAAATCAGTATTTTAGTCATTACAAAGCAAGTTGGCAGGGGAAGAATCAGATCCCTGGCGGCAGGACAGATCACAGCTAGTTCCCTCTCGATTGTGTCACTGGAAATTAGGGTTCATTGTCTAAGCTATTTATAAACCTGCCCAAGCGTGGCCATGTTCAGAAGCAGCGTTCTTTCTCATAGCCATGGCTCTCCGGGCTCTGCGGACTGTGTAAGCACCAATCCTCTTGATTGGAGTTGTCTGTTGTTTAAACAATGTGGCTTCCTCATGCTACCGCCTCGGTCTTGGTCTTTTCTAGTGGTGAGGCTTTAAAGGCATTATTCTTATCTGTAGGTATTTCAAACGCCTTTGTCCATTTCACCTAAATTTCATTTTTGTTCCAGCTGTGGTCCTTATAACCAGAATTGGAATGTGCTAATCAATCCTAAGGTATTAATTATTAGGAACTGTCTTAGACATGGTGACCTTCCCATTTTGTTCTAACAAAGTCAAAATGAATTTCAACATAACCACAAAGCGATCAACAGATGGGGAGAGGGCAAAATGTGGACCTTCAGATGGGTCCTTCTCAGGCTTCAGGGGTATACGGATTATCCAGGATGCTGCTAAAATGCAGACTTCAGGAGGCTTTAGCGGTCACCTAGCCTGCTGCTTTTGCCGGTCCCTAAACAGCCTTATATGAAGGCTGCCATCCATAGAAACATCAGTAGAACTATCGTGATAGGATTTTAACATACCCAAAAGTCTCAATTCACCTCAGTAAACTCCCAGGGGTATACTCCGTATTCCCAGAAAGCAGTCATTTATCAGCCTGTGCTGTGTGGGTGGTGCTGGGTGCATGAGGTCCAAGGATCCACTCAAGGGTGCAAACATCTTACACCCTCAAACTAGAGTCAATAGCTACTTGCAAAATGGACAAGGGACATCCTGGGAAACTATCTTACACAATATGGAGTAACTCAGGGCAGGCATTAGCTTGATCTCAACAAAAGCCGTTCATGCGTTTATTCAAAGGATACTGCTGAGCTCTAGGAATGGATGCCAATTGCGATGGCTAATCTTGGTTGTCAAACACCTCAGAGAGAAAACCTGGTCTGGGCATGACCGGGGGCATTTTTCTTCATTGCTAATTGCTGTAGGAGGGCGCAGCCCTCTGTGTGGTGTCAGCCCTGGGCGGCTGAGCTAGACCCTGTGAGAGATGAGCAAACAAACATCTCTGCTGCTCACAAGCTGCTTCGTGAAGAGGCTCCGACAGACGCCAGCCAGCACTGGCCATGTCACAGAAGTCTGCTCAAGTGAAGGTCTCGAGCCCTTGGAGGGTGAGTATGCGTGGTGCAATCTAAAATATGATTCATCACCTTAATCCAACCATTCTCTCATTGATGAATATTCAAGCCCTCATTATTTTTTGCTATTCTTAAATTATGGAAAGAAGACTCTGGGTCACACTGGAATATTCTGTCCATTTTTTTGTGGCTTTTTCTGTAGGGTAAATTATCAGAAAAAGAAATACTGAACCAGATGAAAAGTTGTTTCTATATTATATAAAGCCTTCACTTTTTACATTCCAATGTCGAGTCTCTGAAGATCTTCCAAAAGCAATTCTGAAAGAATTCAACATTATGCCAGTAATTCCACCAGGTTCTTGGCCTGATGTTTTATAGATTAATTTATGAGCTATGAGATTAAAAAAAATAGAAAAACATCTTTTTTGGAGGTCCATTTTAATGTAAGGCGGACAGTTCAGTGCCATCTTCTGCCAAGAAAAGGTTAAGGAAAAGTGTTGGAAAAAGAAAGAAAATGGGGTTTCTGACCACATGCCCAAGTGTGTTATAATTTCATCTGCTGAGAGGGCGCGTGCTTTCTTGACACAGATGTGAGCCTCCCTCCGTGGACGCTAACCACCCCTCTGGATACAGTTTTTAGAGTTTCCACTGTCAGCCCCTTAGCATCAACACTGCAGACGGCTCCAGCCTAGGCGCGACTCTGTGTCCTCCGCTTTTTCTACTCAATGCACAGTGATCGAGTTACTAGAGGGAACCCATGCTTAGCCACTATCATCCTTACTAACTAGGAAATCCCAAAAGGTCAGAGACTGGCTCTATCTGTTCCTAACACCACTTTACACCATCTTACCTTGAGCATCTATCTAAGCGACCAGCTTACAGGTAAAGGGGTGAATGGGAGAGGGTGGGGGAAAGAGAACCCAGAGAAGAGAGAGAGAGACTAGGAAAGAACAAGAATTAGAAACAAAATCTCATGTGGTAGTTTCTCCCAGAACAGCTATTCCTTATAGAAAAGTAAGCACACATGTGAATATTATGCCTTCAAGGCCAGTGAGGAGGAGACCAGCCCGAGGGCCTGTGGTCCGGCCACAGCCTCAGGCTCAGCTCTGGCGCTCAAACCCCACATTGCACACCTGTTTTTGTAAGTCAGACGGACAGTCCTGCTGCCCTCACACTTCCCGGGCTGCAGTTCTTTGGATGCCTGCTCCCATTTAGAAATGATATCGCAGATCTAGAAAGGAAATAGAAATCTGAGAGCCACAGGAATTTTAAAAAGCAACACTTTGAAAAGACTAGCGCACCTGTGGGGCCGAAAACTTCCCGTTAGTACAAACCAACCACACTCGCTCCACTGTTTTTAGTTTTAGCTTCGAAGAGCTCTGAGTTTAGGACTTAATTATACATTGTTTCTTTGGTCTGCTTTAGAGTTGGACACACATTAACTTTGGACTGTGGCCACGCATTTTTACCCAGAAAGGAATCTTAAGGCAGTACTGCATGGGGCTGGAAACAAAGAGATTCCAGGCTTTTTTTTTTTTTTTTTTTTTCTTCCATGATTTGGTCTCTGAAGAAGCAATTTTTCCACTTTGTGAATTTATCAAGATTGGAACAACAAGGTACCCCAAAGAAGTCTGAGATAAGAGTGCTTGCCACTTGGGGCTGCCTGCTCAGAGCAGGGAAGACCTTTCTCCCTCTGTCTCCTCAGTTGGGAAATAAAGGCCAATGTCTCTGAGGTCCCTTGGTTGAGTAATTCCATATTTCTAACTGGTGCCATCAGTCCATGAAAACCTTGTGGGCTTTGTTTTATACCAGGAGCTAAAAAGGATGTTTAAAGTATCTATTTATTTTCCTACCCGACTGCAGTTCAGATCTTCCCATAGGCCCAACACTGAAATCCCCCTCTAAGCAAAGGGTCACAAACCTCTTAAAGCACTTGCCACTGTCAATTTGTGGTAAGATTATCATAATATAAATCTGTTCTTTTCTAAGCAAACTGAAGATCCCTGTAAGCAGAAGCCTTATCGGTGTCATGGCCAATACCCCCTGTCCTGTCCTGACTTGTCCTGTCCTGTCCTGTCCTGTCCTGTCTGTGTCTTCCCCCCACCCCCTGACCCCCAGGATCCCACTTAGCCCTCAGGATACTGAAACCCACTGTGAAATAGTGATGAAGAGGGAGGGGCCTCCCGCATCTTCATCTTTTTGTATTTGTATGTATATACATGCACGGAGGTCAAAGGGCATCTTGTGGGAGCCAGTTCTCTCCTTCCACCATGTGAGTTCCAGGGATCCACCTCAGGGTTTGCCAGGTTTGGGCACAAACACCTTCACCCACGAGCCATCTTGCTGGCTCGCCATTCTAATACGGAGATTATCATAACCATTATAGCTCCTTTTCTTCTGTTAATGCAGAGTTTTATGCACAGGTGGCATCTTAAGAATTCTATGCCCCAACCTCCCAAAAAAGAAAAAAAAAATCAAAGAATTCTACAGCTTTGCCAAAGCTTGGCAATTTTTTAAAAATGTGCTGATCATTTTAAAAATGTGTGATACATTTCTGGAAAATTCCTGTGCTAACCGTGCACAGACTAGCGAGTCTTTCACTGTCTGCTCAGTGTGGCTCCCTTGCAGGACTGAGTCTCACCTTGATATTCCCCTGAAGACAGTGTTCCAGGTCTCTGCCAGAAGGGTCGTCCGTGAACAGTGCGAACCCGGACTGCGCTGGCTTCCTCATTCCTGTGTCCTGGTTCAAAGTGTTCAAAAATTCTTCCACCGTGGTGGACGCGTCGAACCCAACTACCTAGCCAGAGGGAGCGAGACTCTTAATGAAAACCATACCCACCGACGGGCCTGGGGGAAGCAGGGCCCGCGCGATGCGTGACCAATGGTAGTGTGCTCTGTGGCCGCTTTTAACTTTTCGTCCAGCGCTCTGCTGGAGAAAAGGTAGTCAGCTTGCTCTAAGAGTTCAGAAGTTTCACTTCAGCCAATAGACAGAGAGAAATTCAAAGCTGAATTTGACAGCTCCAAATACAGTGTAGGGACATTAATCAAGCTTTCCCATCGGAAGTAAGCTAATACAGTACAATATTCAGTCAGCAAGTAGATGACGGAAAGTACATTCATTTAAATCAGTGAGCACCTTTGTGTATTTAATGTTTATTCTTTATATATAAAACCATTTCATTTTTTATTTGGTGTGTGTGTGTGTGTGTGTGTGTGTGTGTGTGTGTGTGTGTATCTGGCATATGACATGCCAAGTTGTGTGGCTGTAAGAGAACAACTTGTAACTGTGTGGTCTAGGGATTGAACTCAGGATGAAGGTTTATGGGTAGGCCGAGTAGTTGCTAACTTTGTAACATGTAAACGTAACAAATGAACATCTGGACCAGAGGACTGGGAGAGCCTCGGAAGTGCTACCAGGTAATTCCTGAGATCTGAAGACCCTAAGAGGAGAAACTGGCCTATGCCTTGTCAGTGACCAGTTCACTAAGCTGCAGGCCCACAGATGGGGGAAACTTCACCAAAGCAGTCTCCGGTTTGTATCACACGGATTTGTTTCTCGAGCCATTCTCTGTTTCAGAGACCGGGTCTCTTTGAAGGTGCACTCACCTGGTAGATCCCGTTCATGAAGTGCACGGGAATGCTGAAGGGCCGAGAATGATGGTAGGGGTTTCGAAGAAGGGTGGAGAGGATCTCCATCCTGGAAGGTCTGGCCTCTCGGTCTCCGTTTTGCAGTGTTCTTTCCACACATCGCTGGCAGTAAATGGCATATTTCCCAAATTCCGTTCTGTAAGACAGAACTTAGGATAAAAATCTAAGAATAGATCTAATTAAGACGCTCTAATATATACAGCTTTCATAGTAATATCGAACTGTTAATGGTTACTGGAGTCCAGTTTCTTTTAATTTTTGCAACAGACTCTGACATCCTCATGAAGGTTTTTCCTCAATCTTTCTGCACTGCTATACTCATACGCTGAATTTTTAAATCACCAGTAATTATACGGTAATATATAGTCACTGTGCTAACAAATTGAAAGATAATGCATAAAGAATAATATGTCATAGCAAAACTGCAGGGCAGAGTTCTCCACATTGACCCCAGGCCTCAGGCACAGCAGGCAAGCACTCTCCCTCTAAGTCCCACCCCCTGCTGTTCGAGCAATCTCTTTTGAAGAGCATGAAGATTGTTTCACTAATGAACAAGTTAAGAAAAATGCCTTCATGCAAAAACTCACACCCTATTAACGGTACACGGAGCAAAGACATTCAAGGACATGAGTGGAAAAGTGGGATCAAGGTTTTATCTGCCCTTATTTATATTCAGCATAAAATTAAACATGAGTTTTATTTTGTTCCTAGGAAATGGCATTTCTAAATACACTTACACTCAAGTGCTCTTAAGGGACAGACTCAATGGTGCCACCATTAGCCAGCAGCTCAGCAGCTCAGCTCAGTCACGATAGTCCATGACCTTGGTCACAGCTTCTCTAGAATGTATTATGGACTAAGGGGTATCCTCCTTGTCTGTGTTTGCTTGTACTGTTCACCAGGTCTGTTCTTACACGAACCCGGAACCTCTCGGGCTGGGGTGAACTTCAGTTGGTAGAGCGCTCACACAGCATTCAACATGGCCCTGGGTTTGATCCCCAGCACCACCGACTGAGCAAACAAAATCACCTCCATAAGTCTCTCTGAGATGACAAGATTAACCTGGAAAAGCTTAGCCAACTGCCTTGGCCCCTGGGCTAAAAAGATCATGCTGATAATGGAACTTGAATATCTTTTTTTTCTAAAAAGATTTATTTATTTATTATTTATATGAATACACGGTTGCTGTCTGCAGACACACCAGAAGAGGGCATCAGATCTCATTACAGATGGTTGTGAGCCACCATGTGGTTGCTGGGAATTGAACTCAGGACCTCTGGGAGAGCAGTCAGTGCTCTTAACCGCTGAGCCATCTCTCCAGCCCTTGAATATCTTTTTAAGAGAATAACACAATAATACCAACACGAACAAAACAAAAACAGAAGCAATTTGAATACAATTTCAAAACAAAAGACCAAGAGGGAAGACTTACACACACACACACACACACACACACACACACACACACACACACACACACACACACAAAAGAAAAATCCAATTGGGATAAACTGGTGAAAAGGGGAAACTCAGAAAGCAACCAGCTGCTTTACCCAGGGATTCGAGACATCTACACTTGCAATGTACACAATCTCTTCTCTTAAGAATGTTCTTTGTCAGATCTTCAAGCTGTCCTAGTAGTCATGCATAAGACATTTAGCATAACAAAGGGGACGTTTCCCAGGCTCTGCAAAAAATGATAGCAAAAGGCTTCCTGTCCCAATATTTGCTTGGCGCATTCTTTGGAGGCTATGCCTGGCAGGTTATTAAATACTTCTGCTTTTCATAGACTTTCAAGGCCAGAGAACTAGTTCAGCTGGGCCGTGTTCTGCACACCTGGAATCCGCATTCCTCTGCAGATGGAGCTGGAGGAGCCACAGGAAAGGGTGGTGGGGAAGGAAGAGTCCAACGCAGAGTGCCAAGAGCTGCCAGCCCTGTGTGAGGAGAAGGATCGTTCGTTAGAGACCGTGCCAGCTACATGGACACATCGGAGCCATGTGCCTGGCAGAGGGTGGGAGGGGATGAGCTGTGAACAGCTCTCCTCATTCTCACAGTGTGCCTCAGCCACATACACACACTCTCTTCAGAGCATTTACATTAAAGGCATGGCAGTTAACGGTGACCATGACGCACCCAGTCGGGCCTCCTGTCTACAGCTGCAGCATGGAAGCTTACTAATAGGTTCAGCAGCTCTCTCTGACGTCACACACAAAGACTGGGGACCTCACTCTCTATTGCTCTTGTAGGTTTTACTTATCCATTTAACATAACTTTGAGAAAAGTGGATTACAAAATAGCAAAAAGCTAAAAATAAAAGCCATACACTCCACCCACATCTCTTATTATACATACATCTTATTATACATACATATATAAGAGCAAAGTATAAAATACTGACAGATTGATTTGGGTAACAGGGTCATGTGTGATATTTTTTTTTTTTTGCCCCTTTCCTCACTTTTCTGTGCTCCTTTCTATGTAGTTTTCCTCATTAAACAAGTATAACATCAGTATTTTTAGGAATCATACATTGAAAAGGAGAGAAATATGGGTCTTATCCCTGAGAAATCTAAACTAGTAGGAAGAACTTATATAAACCCACAGAAAATTATAAGGAAAGATAACATCACGAATTAATCTTTTTTTTTTTTTTTTTTTTCGGAGCTGGGGACCGAACCCAGGGCCTTGCGCTTCCTAGGCAAGCGCTCTACCACTGAACTGAGCTAAATCCCCAACCCCACGAATTAATCTTTTATAACATTCAGGCAATGGCTGGGGGCCCAAAAAAGATTTCCTGAGAGGATATAGTTTGGGATGATTTAAAGTAGAAAGGAAGAGAGGGATCCAAGAGGGACCTTGCCAGGGACTGACCGTGGAGAGCACCACAAGACACCGTGTGCCTGCTGGACAGGGCAGGCTGGGGCTCCTCCACTGCTCAGCGAGGATGGGCCATTTGTTCACTGCTGAGGGGCAGGGAGAGAATGCTCCTGGCATCAGATTCTGCCCTTCAGCTCCCAAAGCCACTGGAGGTGCTTGTGACCTGCCCTCAACGAGCGCTGGGAACTGAACTCTGGTCCTCTGCAAAAGCAGTCTATACTCCAAACCACCTCTATAACCCTAACGTGACCACTAAAACCTTTTTACTTTCTGAAGCATGTTTAATGACATGGAGAAGTGATTATATTCTGTGATTCGGGTTGGGGATTTAGCTCAGTGGTAGAGCGCTTGCCTAGGAAGCGCAAGGCCCTGGGTTCGATCCCCAGCTCCGAAAAAAAAGAACCAAAAAAAAAGAAGGTAACGTGCACAGTATGCTCCCAAGGGAGTTTATGATGTATATACACTTTTTAAAAAAGAAGTGTTTTTACTTTTTAAAAATTTATTTTTAAAGATTTATTTCTTATATTTATATATACTGTGTACACTGTAGCTGTCTTCAGACACACCAGAAGAGGGCATCAGGTCTCATTACAGATGGTTGTGAGCCACCATGTGGTTGCTGGGATTTGAACTCAGGACCTCTGGAAAAGCTATCAGTGCTCTTAACCACTGAGCCATCTCTCCAGCCCTCTATATACACTTCTATAGAAGCATATGATAGACAAGTGAACCCAAAGGATATACATCGTAATATCAGTAGCGATCTTCTGTTCCTACTATCGGTGTTTGCAGATGTCAGTACTGAATGCACATCATTCTTACAGTCAGAAGGAATTATTTGACATTGCATGCACACGCATCAATACACACCGCATGCACACGCATCAATACACACTGCATGCACACGCATCAATACACACCGCATGCATGCGCATCAATACACACCGCATGCACATGCATCAATACACACCTGCAGTGGTCCGGCCTGATTCTGCTGCTGTCTTCGCCTGGTCTGCTTAATAAGCTGACAGCAAATTTCACTCTGCAGCTCGGGATGTGTCAGGCAGACTTGCAGAGCGCTCTGAGCCAGAGAGATATGGTAGTCGATGGCGGGGGAGTCCACCACAGCATTGATAAAGAGCTGGCAGGTCTGAATGGAAGAGGATACAGCGGACTGAGAAAAGACTGGGCTTACTTTGCACAAGTCCCAGCCTTTCTAATTTTTTTTTTAAGCGGTAGGTTTTTTTGTCCAAAACAATGAAAAAAGATCTATTATGATAACTCCAATCAAAAGAAATCCAGAGTGGCTACTATAATAGCAGACCGAGCAGAGCTCAGAGCAGAAGGATTTTGCCAAAAGACAAAGAGGGTCACTTTATAATGGTGAAGGCATCACTTGGTCTGGAAGACACAACAATTACACTGTGTTCTTTAATAACAGCTTTGAAACACATCTGCCTCAAAGGTCGACCATTCATTTTAACCTTCACATTTTCATGTTAAAGCTCTACTTGGGCCTGTTAAATACTTAACATTGCCCTCCTTAAAATGCCCATGTTTTCCTTTACCACAGTACAGTAGCCTCCTGATGGAGCTTCATCCTACATGTTCTCCAAAAGCCAGCGAGGCTGGGGAACACAGTTCAGAGGAAGATGTTCGTTTCTCTCACTGTCATCATCACCACTGTCATCATCATCATCACCACTACCGCCACCACCATCATCACCACCACCACCACCATCATCACATCACAGCCTGAATTTTCTTAGAATCAAACATTATAATAAATGATTACACAATTTGCCAACAAGTAACAATTTTACCTTAAACAGCTTAATGGCCTCTGTTTGCAGGGCTTCTGAAGGCAGTGAGGTCAGAGGGCACAGGATTCCTTCTTTGCTGTGACACAGCATGGGGTGTCTCCATATCTGGGAGGCTGAACACAGAAGAGCACATGAGCAGAGCACACACATGAGCAGAGCACACACATGAGCAGAGCGCACACATGAGCAGAGCGCACACATGAGCAGAGCAGGAGCATGAGTAGAGCACACACACACACATGAGCAGAGTGGGAGCATGAGTAGAACACACACATGAGCAGAGCACACATATGAGCAGAGCACACATATGAGCAGAGCACACATATGAGCAGGGCACACACATGAGTAGAGCAGGAGCATGAGTAGAGCACACACACACATGAGCAGAGCACATATGAGCAGAGCACACACATGAGCAGAGCACACATATGAGCAGGGCACACACATGAGCAGAGCACACACATGAGCAGAGCAGGAGCATGAGTAGAGCACACACACACATGAGCAGAGCACATATGAGCAGAGCACACACATGAGCAGAGCACACATGAGCAGAGAGCACACATGAGCAGAGCAGGAGGATTCATACGTTCAGGTTCATGATCCTTCAGTTCATTCGGGCCTGGCTCACTTTCTCCCAAGTGTCAGAAAAAAAATAAACAAAATAAAAAAACCAAAACCAACCCCCCAAGCAATGCTGTTTTCTGTCACCCATGGCCCCTGTGGTCCCCATGTTTCTCTTCTGGCAGAGAGAATGCAGAAGAGTGCATCCTGACTGACTGGACTGTCGCAATTCTACATGGCATCATGTTGCTTGCACATGCCAGTAGGTGATGAGCCCTCTAGAAAAGTAACTTTAACAACAAGGATCTCGGAAAGGATCCAGAGAGAAGCCAAGCAGGAGGAGATACGAAGACAGGAACATGAAGTCACTCCTGAAACCAAAACTTCTTAAATCCCAACGCCGCGGCTGGGTGTGCAGCTCGGTGGAAGAGTATGTGGTGCGCATGCAGCAGGCCCTGAACTCCACCCTGAACTATCACTGCCTAAATACTCGTCAGCATGGATGGAATGTGGTCTCTGTACGCAAATCACGGGACAGAATCTAGCGTCTCAATGGAAACCTTACTGGACAGCTAATCTTGAATCCTAATGGGACACGATTCAGAAATCTGTGAGGCATTTCCAGATGGCTTAACAGAGAAGGGAGACCCACTCTGAACACTGGGCCTCACTACTCCACAAGCTGGGGGTCTAGAGTGAATAAAAAGGAGAAATCTATATGATCAGTAGTCACCTCATCACCCTGCCAGAGTGCCTTCCGCACTGCAAAGCTGTGTGCCCTCAAGGTGCAGGCCCAAAGTAACTTCCTCCCTTACCTTCCTACCTAATGAAGCACTTAGCTGCTTGTCAAGGAGTTGACCACAGTAGTAATAATGTAATACACCATAGCTGTAAGATTAATGCCAGCACAATGCTACAAATGCTATAAAAGGGTTAAATGGAGAGACGAGCTGGCCTTAATTTCAACACCAATGAAGCACCTTCTTTCTGAGAGTCACTGAACGGGCTAGCTGAGGGATCGTCTAAGGCTAACCAGGATTTCATCATGTTAGAGAGGGGTGCCGGGGTGGGGCACCCCAGACAAGGGGAGCAATGCAAGCAGAGGCAGAGGGCATGACAGAGCAGAGCATGAAGGTTGAGGATGCTCCCGGAGCTTGAGAACTCTGGCCCATTCCAACCAAAGCCAGGGACGAGGTGGCCAGGCCACAGGGAAAGAGTAACCCATAATGTGAAGCCCCCATAGGTTTGGGATCGGCTTCACAAACTCCAAAGCCTATGGGTTTATGAACTTACAGGGCTCTCCTTCTATATTTAGCAGTTTGCAAACCAGTTGTTCAAATTCCGATCCAACATTTACATTGTTGCTTCCAGCCGCAACAGTGAGGTGATAAAGCCACGCCTCCTTCAAAAGAGAACATGTTAACAGAA
The DNA here is from genome assembly GCF_011064425.1 of Rattus rattus. Classification (NCBI taxonomy): domain Eukaryota; kingdom Metazoa; phylum Chordata; class Mammalia; order Rodentia; family Muridae; genus Rattus; species Rattus rattus. The sequence goes on from NC_046160.1 coordinate 8,321,014, forward strand.
ACGTTAGCCAAGATGTCCTGTTCATTTCACCAGAAAAGAAACAGAAAAGAAACCACTTTCTTCAAATTTTAATTTGTACATTTTACAGTGTGTGTGTGTGTGTGTGTGTGTGTGAGAATGTGTGTGGGGGGGGCATGACGCACATGTGTGCACAAAAGGCGTGCTCCAAGCTCCCAAGGAGGGCTGACTCTTTCAAGGCATACTCAGTTTTCACTGTTCTATACAGGCTTCTTAGAAAAGCACGATAAAATTAAGGAGTGTAATAAAATTTAAAAGCCTAGAATAAATAGAGCTAATTAAAGTTATTTTAGGGTGTAAAATCCTTGTATTCTAAGAAATACATCAAAGTCTAGCTAATTTAAAATCTTAGTACCAAAGTAGAATGTACAAAATACTGAAGAAATAAAAATAAAATTAATGAATAAAGTAATACCTAATTTTTCAACTTCTGTTTATCCTCTGTAGAAATACATGTATAGACTGATTTATTTTTTTACTTTGGTTTTTCGAGACAGGGTTCTCTGTTTAATCCTGGCTGCCCTGGAATTCACTCTGTAGGCCTGGCTGACCTCAAACTTAGAGATCTGCCTGCCTTTACCTACCAAGTGCTGGGATTAAAGGCGTGTGCCACCACCGCCTGGCACGTAGACTAAATGTTTATAATAGTTGATACTATACTGAAACAGACTTATGATTTCTGCATTTATTAATACTTAGCATTATTAACTTTTCAGATAAAAGATATTGTCCCACCTAATTCCTGTTAGTTAAGGGGGGCATTTGTTATATTTTTTCTATTTTTTTTTTTTTTTGGTTCTTTTTTTCGGAGCTGGGGACCGAACCCAGGGCCTTGCGCTTCCTAGGCAAGTGCTCTACCACTGAGCTAAATCCCCAACCCCTTTTTCTATCTTTTAAAAATATTTGTGAAATAAAGATTTTAAAATAATGTAGCCGATTAATTTATGATAATTTTCTTTGTATAATATTGCTTTTGAAGAAACTTCTGGGATCAAATCCAGTCCTTGCACATGTGTGGCGAGCCGTCTGCCACCAAGCTGCACCAGTGGCCTCCCTAGTGAAGAGTCTTGGAAAGTAAGTCCGGTCCGATGAGGAACTCTCTAGGGACTGGCAGGAAGGTGTCCAGTGGGTGCTGCAGGAGCTTCCCAGGTGCTCCCTCCAGCACTGAGTGTCTGCTTTCCCCACTCCAGGGGGTCTCACCAAAGTCTCTAAATCTTTGGTGATTTGAAAATCTGTCATTTTTCACACTTTCCATCTCTTTGATTACAAAAATCAAAATTCTATTTATTCATGATTAGCTGCCTTAGTAAGTCTTTAAGTGAGCTTTTTCTCATTTTTCAGTTGGAAATATAATTTTTTTAATCAAACAGGAAACAATAAATGCATATGTTTGGGAGCCTGGATTTTGGAGTCAGAGAAATGGGTCCAAATCTCAGCAGGCAAGTGTTTCTGTCTTTCTCTCTGTAAGTGGAAATAAAACCATCTCCTACAAGAGTAAATGTAAGATAAAGGCATCTACAGAGGACTCTGCCTGATACACAAGTTCAAACACAACCACTAACACTAAGACATGATTGTTTGTATGTTCAAGACACAGTAGCCACACATGGAGTATTTTGAGTTTTTATAATGTAACCTAATTGCATTTATAATCTTATTTGATATAAAGGATTTTAATAAATGTTTATTTTATGTGCATGAGCATTTTACTTTCGTGTATGTAAGTGCACCCCTTGTGTGCCTCATGTCCGTGGAGCCCAGAAGATGGCGTTGGAGCCCCTGAAATTGGAATTACAGATGGCTGTGAGGGTTGTGAGCCTCTGTGTGGATGCTGAGAACCCACACTGGGTCCTGTGCAAGAGTAGAGAGCTCTTGCTGCCAAGCCCTGGGTTTGAGATTTTTAAAACTTTCTCCACCGCTGCCACTGTATTTCCTTACATTGTGTCTTTTTTTTTTTTAAAAGCACTTCTTAAAAAAGATATTTAAAAAAAGCTTTTAAAAGAAAAATTCGTTAAATTCTTTTAGCCCTTTAAATTCATCCAGAAATTAATTTTTGACAACTATGTAAAAATGAAAAATTACGGTTTCCTTAATAGCTAATTTCATCAAAATACAATAAACATAATAGTGCATATAATAAACACACAATTCATTTCCCATGAATTTGTGATTCTTCCTGTATCACACATGGTTGTACACATAGAGCAAATATAGCTTTTAACTTTTTGTTGTCTCTAAACCAAAGTTTTTACTGAAAAACAAAACAAAACAAAAAGACAAACAAAAAAACAAAAACAAAAACTGTCGGAGGCCATACACTCACAGACGTGCCCAGCCTGTGAGGCTCACACCTCTACACAGGAGCTTCTGTCCCCACGGTCACCATTAGTTTTGATCTTGACACAACTTTTACCAACAGATTGAAGTCTGGCGTATTTAGATGAGGCTTATTTCCAGGGGTAAAAATCGCAGAAAACACAAACTAAAAGGCTTTATTTTTCTCCCAAAAAAAATCTGTTCTTATTTCCATAAAATTGTCCTGAGACCCTCGGTACCCGAAGTATAACGTATGGGTCACTTTAGACGAACCACAAAGACGTGAAATACCTTCTCGTGCTTAGATCCGATGAGCAGGTAAGTAGGGCCCTGGTCCTTGGGGTGGACAATGATGGTGTAGTGAGTAGACAACAGACAGCGCCCACTGGTCTCATAGTCCTCATCCGAGTCACAGGACCTGTCCACCTCCTCCACCTTAGCCTCCCAGAGTTTGATCTGACCTAGAGGGAACTGAAGCAGAGGCCAGGGATGATAGTGAAGGCGACGTCCGTCTCTCCTGTAGAAGTTACCGTGGCCCTTGCCTCTTCCCCTTTAAAAGGCATGCTGAAAGCTAAGTGTTCATGTTGTTAGAACGTAACATCAGCAAAACCCTAACTGCTATAAAACCACCAAGTGAACACTGGACATTTAACATCAGGGTCAACAACAAGAAGAATGCATTCAGGTGACGAATTCCTAGTTCAGGATTATAGGTATATTTTAGCCAAAATACTCAGTGGACTGTCTTCCTCACAGACTGGCCAGCTCAAACCCCCATTAGTGTCGTGTTCTCAGGCATTTATCAAAGTGTGTCACACATTCCTGGGAAAGGCGGTGGTTCTTTCCATGGCAATCGAAGGGCAAGCAAACCGTCCTACAGTTCACTTTCTTAAAGTTTCTTCTTTTACCAACATAAACATGTCCTCCCCGTTAGTCATTTATGTGTATTTAGACTTCTACACTAGCTAAGGGGATTGCAGAGCATTCTCCAGATTTATAGCTTCTCAAATATTTGCAAATGTTTGCAGGGATTGCCTTTTTAATGCCTTACTATATATAGGTACTGCAGTCATCCCCCTGCATCAGCTTCTTGAGTACTGGCTACGATTCTTTGAAAAAGCCCATCCGAACCACAAAGACATGTGCTCTCATCCATTTCCACGGTGCATTCCAAGCCTCTGGGCTTGGACTCCCTGTCCTGACCACCTACACGCACAGTGGGTGATCTCATCCAAGCTCGTGGCTTAAGTCCCAGCCTACGCTAGCTGCTCTCAGATGCCTAACTCCAGACTCATGATCTGGACTCTGATGTCGAGCAGCCACTCAAGCTCCTTTCCGCACGTCTACCTCAGCCACCTGCTCCTCCCAGCTGTCCCCACTGCCCTCAATGACTTCATCTTTCCAAAAGTTTGGGCCAAAAATGTTGACATCATACTTTGCTGACATAAACTCCATCAACAAGACCTCCAGAATATGTGGCAGCCATCACCTCCACCAAGCACAGCTGTCTCCTGATTAGACTCTTCCCCGTTCCCTCCGGTCTGTTCCTAAATAGAAGGCTCATGGTTCCTGTTAAAGAGGGTGAGACTGGGGAGGCCCTGCTTAAAATCCTCCAGTGTCTTGTCTCACTCTGAGTAAAAGCTGGAGAACATAGCATGCCAAAGACACCTTAATAAATAAAGGTTATTTTGTGCTCTGTCTCCCTGGTGGCTGGTTAATAATAAGGATTACTTAATCAAACATACATGAAATGTATTTGACCTTTTAAAAGTTGTTTTTATTTTATATGCATGTGTTTGTCTCTCTATGTGTATGCCACATGTCTGTAACTCCAGCAGAGGCCAGCAGAGGTTGTCAGAGTCCCTGGAACTGGAGTTCCAGGTTTGTGAGCATCTGTCTCAATGTGGGTGTTGGGAACCGAACCAAAACCGGTTCTCTCTTGAAGAGCATCCAGTGCCTGACCTCTAACACCCTAATTTATGTTCAAGATGAACTCACTTACTGAACCTTTCTAAAACTGTGCCCCTAATTCCATATCAGAACTTCACTGCCCATTTTTCTGAGCATCGGCTGAGCAGAGAATGCTGAACGCTGCTGTGCTCTGGGCTGAGAGCTAAAGCTGCAGGCAGCGCTGCAGGCAGCGCCGTCATACGAGCTCTTCCCAGTTCCTCTGCTAACTCCCACGCCACCCGCCACATGAGAGCAATGGCCCGAATGTTAAATCCAGCTGGTAGACCTGAGAGGACAGCCAGAGAAAAGGGAAGTAACTGACCCACACGGTCACTGAAAGGAGTCTAGGGTCATTAAGTAAGCAGCCTCAGGCTGCTGACACGATCCTCTTGCACAAGCTTAAGGCTCGTGGATATTGGCTAAATTCCAAGGTGACTGAGTGTCCTCATCGACGGGCGACCATTTCACCTGTAGTGGAGGGCCTATCTTTCTACTTTCAAAGTGAAGAGTACTCCAGTTCCTGGGAGTGAGGGGGATATTAGTTTAAAAATGAGTAGACAGGATATCATGTGCAAGTGGACGGACCGGTAAGAGACCCCCAGGCATCGAGACCCAAGAGCGTGAATCCCCCCACTCCCCGGCCCCAAGCTGCTCACACCTTGTAGCTTTCCCAATTGGTCAGAACCCTGGGAAGAGCGTCTAAGTGAACGTTAGCAGTAAACCAAGGCTTTGTTCTTCCAGTTCTTAGAAGGTGCATTAGTTGCAGGCTACTACAATAAAATTTAAAATAAAGGCCAAGGAATGACACTAAGTTACCAAAAATTCTAGTTTTCCCTAGCAACAGAAAAGTCAAAAAGAAAGGCTTTTCAAGCTAACACAATCAAAATTCTTTTCCTCCTCGGAATGCTAAGAAGGGTACATACCTTATCCTCCTGACTCCGAAAATAATACAAGCACTTTCCAACAAGCGTGCACCAGACTCTCTTAGAGTAGCCGTGTTTTACCTGAAATTATATTTCAATGCATTAAAGTGTAGTTCAGAAGTCTGGAAAATTGCAGTATAGTTTTGTCCATTCTCTGTGAGGCTCTACCGGTGCTGGCTCAAGACAGATAATCTGGGCAGACTGCTCAAACGCTGCCCAAGGTTTGCCTGTGACAGCAGCTGACAGCACTGCACAGACCCGAAGCTCCACAGTGAACCAGGCAACGCTTCCTGAGAGTCTGCTGTGTGTCTCACGTGAAACTTCAGGCCAGAACAGAGGTTCTCAACCTGCAGGTTATTACTGGGGGTGGTCAAAAGACCCTTTCATAGGGGTTGAATATTGGATATCCTTCATATCAGATATTTATGTTATGATTCATAACAGTAGCAAAGTTACAGTTATGAAGTAGCAATGAAGATAACTTTATGGTTGGGGTTACCCCACAATAAGGAACTAATCTAAAGGGTCACTGGATTAGGGTAAGGGGCAGATCAGGTGAGTACTGTGAGGGTCAGAACCTGGTGGCCTTAGCTCTCGACTGGGTGTTCCCATCTGCACTAGACATGCTTGGCACAGGCATTCAAGGTCTACACCCACCACATCCTCCGTTGTATAAGCACATGAAGAAACCCAGTCACAACAGTAGGCAAACCTAAAATGAAGCTCCATTATTCCCATTCCAGAGTATTTTGTGTGCAAACACAGGCACACACACACACACACGCACACACACAGAGACACAGACACACACAGAGAGAGAGAGAGAGAGAGAGAGAGAGAGAGAGAGAGAGAGAGAGAGAGAGTCACAGGTACACACATAGACACACACACAGGGGCAGAGACACAGACACAGACACACACACACACATACAGACACACCCACACACACAGACACACACACACACACACACACACACACACACACACACACACAGAGACACACACACACAGACACACACACACACACACACACACAGACACACACACACAGACACACACACAGACACACACACACATACAGAGACAGAGACATGGACACACACAGGCACACATACACACACACAGACACAGACACACACACATACACACACAGAGACAGAGACACAGACACACACAGAGAGAGACAGAAACAGAGACACAGATACACACACACACACACAGAGACGCAATGACACAAACACACAGAGACACATTCACACAGAGACAGAGACAGACACATGCAGAGACAGAGACACACACAGACACACAGAGAGAAACACAGTCACATATACACAGAGACATACACATAGGACACACACACACACACACACACACACACACACATATTCATGCTCTGTGGTGTTCTCAGGCAAGTGACTTACCCAGTTACCCTGTCACAACGTAGGATTATTGTACACCTCCCTGGGCTATCTTTTGACCAAGAGACAACACATAAAATCAAAATATAATAGTGACCGCAATAAATGCTTCCTTCCTCACTATATAAAGAGTCAAATGCATGGCCTCTCTTAAAACCACAAAACCAACTAGCCTTGTGGCATTCGACGCTGTGGTTTAAACAAATAACTCTGCCTAATGCTTTGATGGCTTTTGAATGTTCCTTAAGAAACAGCAACAACAAAATGGTGCATTTGGCAAGGCACCCCTCAGTTTAATTAAATTTGGAAACATATATTTACAGAGGAATATCCTGGGCTTTTAAATAGTACGCTGCAGGGCCATTTCCTCTTTCTTTAAAAAGAAGGTTCCTCAAAACAGGAGCGTAATTCGTGTACTTTGGAAATGACTTATTTTTAAAATAGAACAATGACTGTACCTAGACCAGAAGTGGGAGCCTTTATCACTACTACAAAGCTTGCTTTTCAAATGCGAGCACAGACCATCCAGATGCATACATCTTATATAGGATGTCTTCAAGATCCCAAAGCACTTTAACAAATCCCCATGGAGATGTAAAGGGGACCTCAAAGGTTTGGCAAATCAAACAATTTAAAACCCGAATTTTGCCCTTGGATAATAAAGGCTTTCCATATCAGTGGTGTTAAAATAGATTTTACCCTAATCCTCCGTCAACACACAAACACAAGCTTCCCTGGTCCCCTCCCTTCCTGTCATCTTATCCCTATAGAGTCTGCAATAAAAATCCTGTCTGACTGACTTTAGTATCTATAAGAAACTCTGAGGACAAACCTCACATTTCTGAGTGCTTTTGCCTGAACATGCTTTGCACGTTTAAACGAAATATCTTTCAAATTTCTAAGCCCCAGGGGTCACTATGACTACCTCCCGTTTCACAGTTGTGAACACTGAGGCACGGGGCCTGTCAGTAATTTAATCCGGGTCACACAAGTTGTGCCTAGGCAGCGTGGCTCACTGTCTCTTCAGCCTCCCACCACGGGCCCTCAAGCTCACACCATTGCTATTCTCTGACCTTCTTCCTGTCTCAGGTCCCCTGATTTGACTGTCTTCTAGTGTCTCCTTTCCTGCTTGGTCTCTCCTCCCTCTCTGCCAACCTGGGATTTGATCATAAAACAATTCTTGCTCCAGGGCCCATGACCAAATTGCATTCCTATGCTTCTAACAAATCCATTCAACAAGACTTCACCTCCACGCGCCTTTAAACAGCCCAGTGGAGGATATGAGAAAGGAGGAAGCTGTGGTAGGTGGGTATCCGGAAACAGTATTAGCCATCGTTAATGACTGTGGAAGTGCGTGGTGAATCTGTGAAGCGACTTCACGTTCTTTATTTTTGTATATTTGAAATTCTATAATTAAAAACTCACACTTCAAACCACCGCCTCGACAGGCAGGCAGGAAAGCAAGGGAAAAACTTAATTGTGGAATTCAGATGATGGAAATATGGGTGTTTGCTGTAGAAATTCTTCCAAATATATTTCATATTTAAAATAAGATGCCCCTGACCCTACACTAAAATGCCTCTGCTTCTAGCATGTGCACTGATTGGAGATACCAGAGAAAAATAACTGACATGGACTCCCACCGTTACAGTCCAGTGAGCCCTTAGTAATGTGTGTAAGTCCCACGTGTCTCACCACATTTCTAGTGATTACAAGCAATCCTATTCCCACTTTTGTCTTAGGGAGAGCAAGAAAACCAATGACATTACAAGTGACATCATTCCACGTCCCTCCAATGCAGATGTCCGTCTGCAGCTCTCCTCACGTCCTTCCACTGTGCCCTTCCCTGATTCCCACCTGCTCACTTCCAGATCTTAATCTCCCAAGTCTCCTGGCTTCTTCCCTCATCCTGTAAATCCGGGCGCAGGTCTTTCCCATTCTCTGACTCCACGTCCCCCAAGCTGGATTCCTTCTGATGGACTGGAGAGTCTAGACGGCCCATAAACTCACACTCTACACTGGCCTCCCACTTTCCCTCAACCCCACTGCAATGTGCTCTCTTCCTGGAGCGTGTCAGGCATGACCCAAAGACCCCCACCGCCCTGCTCAAGGGTTCCAGTCCGCAGTTTTCTTGGTCTCAGGGTTTTTCATCTATGCCTCTACAGTCCTCCATGGTAGAGTATGCCGGTCTCTACTCCCTACTCTGAAGACCTACAGTATGTCTGTCCTTTTTGCTCATTTTCATTGTTCTAACAGTCACTTAATGGCACCAAATCCTCAAGCTGTCCTTTCTCAGCCAGCTCTCTCCTCCTAAGTACACTGTGTTGTGTTGTCCACCAGGAGATGACAGGACAACTGTGTGAGGTAATTTCCACCTTTACCTGGTCTCCAAGGATGGAACTCAGGTTGGCAGGTTCATGCGGCAAGCACCTTCACTGGCTGCGCCATCTTGCTAGCCTGTGACGCTTCTTAGGTAAGATGTCTTTATGGGACCCAAAAATAACCAGCCTGTCCATCTCCTGAAGCCTGTCCCTTTCTCACCAGTGCTCTTTCCTAGTCCCATCTTTCATCTGGATACTTATAAAATCCTGTCTGCTTCCTAACCCCAATCCAAGCAAACTGGTTTTACTGCTGGCCCCCACTTAAACTCATCCTCCTGTTTCGTTTCCCACAACAGTTCAGAGCCTCATGTCCAGGAGAGTCATGACTTCAGTTCTTCTTAGACCATGCCTCCTATAAGTTCATCGTCCTTGGCGAGCAAGCTGTCAACAGCATGCGTATGTCCACGTGCCCAGCACAAAACCCCGAGGACTCTTAGAGAAATTGCAGAAGGAATGTTCTTCTTACACATTAGCACAAACATGCCAAGGGCAAGGTCAAAATTAAAACAGTCAAGTTCTTCGTAGATGTCGTCACAGTATGCATCTAATATTGATCATGCTAATTGTTATGCTTTAGTCTTTTTTTTTTTTTTTTTGGTTCTTTTTTTTCGGAGCTGGGGACCGAACCTAGGGCCTTGCGCTTCCTAGGCAAGTGCTCTACCACTGAGCTAAATCCCCAACCCCGTTATGCTTTAGTCTTAATAAAAACATTCTTCGGTGCCAGAAATGGCACATGCCTCTATTCTGAGCACATGGAAGACAGAAACAGGTGCATCTCTGTGAGTTCAAGGCCAGCCGTCTACGTAGTGAGTTACAGGACCCCAGGGCTACACAGAGAGACCCTGCCCGAAAAAGCAATCCTAAGCATCAGGAGAGAGCTCTGAGACGCAGCCTGTCCATCAGCACAGATGGCTCAGTTATTAACTACGTCATTTAAGCTCATTTAAAACGCAGGCATGGGCTGGAGAGTCGGCTTACTGAGTGAAGGTGTTTGCTGCATGTGTCTGACCCTGCTGAGGGATCCCAGAAGCCACATAAATCCCAGTGCTAGGGGTACAGACACAGGAACTTCCCCAAAGCTTGCTAGTCAGACAGTCGAGGCTCCTGTCGGCTCAGGCTCAGTGAGAGAAACAAACAAACAAGCAAGGTGGAGAGCGCTTGAGGAAGACACTTGACCTGAACTTCTAACACACACACACACACACACACACACAAACACACTAACACACTCATACACACATTTATACACACATATACATACATACTCACACACCACACACATATACATATACACATTCACCACATACCACACACCCCACACACACACCCCACACAGTCACACACTCACACTCACACACACATACACATTCACACATACACATAAAGTCACATATACATACACTCACATATACATACATATACTTACACACCACACACATGTATATACACACACACATACATATACACATTCACACATACACACATACATACATATATACATACATATATATATACACACCATACACGCACACTCATACACATACATACATTCACACACACCACACTCACACATACTCATATACATACATACACACACAGACACACAGACACACACTCACACACACACATATACACATTCACACATACACACAAACTCACATATACGTACACTCACATATATACACGTATACTTACACACCACACACTATACATACACACACTCTACACATATACACATTTACATACACACACTCACATATACATACATACATTCATACATACATACATACATACACACACACTCATACACACATTCACACACACCACTCATACATACTCAGATACATACATACACACACAGCCACACAGACACACAACTTTGGCATATGTCCCTGTTGAATATGCTGGTGAATTCTGACTTTTGCTGCTGAGTGTTACCATAGTCTATCACATTTTATAAATATTACTGAATAGTGCCCACCCATGTTTCCATGTTATCATTAGATACAAGTGACAGTGTAGTATATATACAATATTCTACACAATTTTTGCCTCTTAACATAACAGAACTCAAGCACATTACTATGAATGTATAAATATTTTACTGTGAATTCTCAATGGTGACCAAGAGGATGTTTAAAACATTTAAGACAGTACATGACTCCAATCTTTGTAACTCCCTATAGTCCTTTGCAAATTAAGACTTTTAAGATAGATTCTTCCAATAAAATGTTTTATACATGTTTTAAAATCATTTATCTGTCTGTCTGTCTGTCTATCTGGACGGATAAACACATGCTACAATACATGTGTGAAGGTCAGAGGACAATTTGTGGGAATCTGTTCTCTGCATACCAGAGATTACACCCAAGGCATTGGGCTTCACGCCTATCTGCTAAGCTGTCATCTTCCAAGCCACCAAATAGCTGTGCTTTTAAAATATTTGAGGGGTTGAGGATTTAGCTCAGTGGTAGAGTGCTTGCCTAGCAAGCGCAAGGCCCTGGGTTCAGTCCTCAGTTCCGGGAAAAAAAATATATCTAAAATATTTGATATTTGGGCTGGGGAAGCAAGCACAGAAGATGAAGTGCTTGTTATTAAATATGAGGACCTAGGTTCATTCCGGCATCCGCAGAAAAAGCCAGGCGCTGTGGTGTGTGCTTTTAATCCCAGTGTGTAGAAGAGGGTCCCTTGGGCCTCTGGCCAGCTAGCCTAGTAAACCTCTGTCTCAAAGAACAAATTGAAGGCCTGTGCTATGGCTCAGTGGGTAAAGGTGCTTACCTCCAAGTCTGCACTTAATCTCAGAACCCACAGGTTAAAGGAGAGAACTGTCTCCCACAGTAAGTACTTAGTGCAATAGGAGTATGTCATGATGTACTGTTAGGTCTCACACACAAACTCTCTCTCTCTCTCTCTCTCTCTCTCTCTCTCTCTCTCCTCTCTCTCTCTCTCTCTCTCTCTAACACACACACACACACACACTCATGCACACACACACTCATGCACACACACACTCATGCACACACACACTCGTGCACACACACACACACTCATGCACACACACACTCATGCACATACACACACCAGGCCTTCAGGCAGAAAACACTTTTATCTGTTCAGCCATCTTACCCCCAAACAAATTATTAAATACAGGTATTATCTGGGCTTCACTGTTCATGATGCGTGCATGAGCTTACAGAAGCGGCTGCCTAGGATGCTGCTGAGGACAAGGCCTTACCTTGGTGAGCAGGCCCTTTACTGTGGGTTTGCCCTCAGGCTGCAGGCAAAGAGGGTTAGCAGCTTGTACTCGCAGAACATTCTGGAACACTTTGATCCATTCTTCCAGTATATTGGGAGAATCTGCCGTTAGGTAGTATGTGTGTTTCTCTGTGATCAGCTGGAAGGGGATAAGGAGAGGCTCTAATGATGACTTAGTCCTGTCCACTTAAGCATCATTACTGAAGGGGAAGTGCACATGGTTCACCTAGAGACTGGTTTTGAGGAAATGTAGAATCCTTTAGCCACTGTGTATGAGAATGGCGGCCAGTGAGCTAAAATCCTTTTCACGGGGGTCTGACACCGTTCATACTATTAAATCTAGGGTTGTGGTTTTATATCTGTAATTGCCACAAGTTCCCTCTCTCCCCTCAGTGAGACAAGCTCTAGGCTGTGGAACAGAAAGACTGAAGATGACGGTGAACGCACGCACAGCTAACAGTGCGAGAGGGATTTTCACGGAGAGAAGTGAAGCAATGAATGAGAAGAATTCTGCACCAATTCCTGGTGCTACACATGACCATTTGCCAAGAACTCACAATATTCCAGTCTCAAATTAGCTGTATTGATGATTTCCCCAATATTTCAGGGCTTTACACTCAATTCTTTATAGTCATGCTCTCCACAAAGCTTTCCTTGATTCACTCATTTAACCTCAGGCTTCCCCGCTCCAATGAGAGCATCGACCATGAACCTTCTAGACAAATGTTTACCCTTCAGAGGAACAAGACAAAATCATGATGATGATGATGATAGGATAACAAGAATAATACTCTGAGTGCCCAGCAGTGGGGTTCACAACTTTAAACCCTACACATGAGGCAGAAGCAGGCAGATCTGAGTTTGAGGCCAGCCTGGTCTATAAAGCAAGTTCCAGGACTTCCAGGGCTATCAGAAAAACCCTGTCTCAAAAAAACAAGCAAACAACTCCCCCCCCTAAATGTTATTAAGACATTTCAGAAGCAAAGTGTCCCAATTTAGAGTATCTCAAGAGCCTGTTTTAAATTTAGCAGATTTATGTGTGAGTGAGACAGGCACCAGCCACCTTTGATAACACTTGGCAATATAGTGCCTCTGTATCAATAGCTTCCCCTCTTTGAAGTTCACGGGCGAGCTCACTGTCACTGTCCGATTCTATACTAGAATTCAGGGGTTCTTGAATTCAATAGTACGTTATGTTACAAACACCTCAGAAATTCATTTACTGGATAAACTGCCCCTAGCAGCCTGATATTTTGAGAGCTGGGAATGCTCAGGAGATTAAATAAGAACTCGGGGAGAAAAGGAACAGGGTGGTGGTGGTGGGAAATACCCATACTCGGTCTGAAGTACGGGGTTAGCTAAAAAATAACAGGTTATTACAGTCCTTTGCATCAAACTAATTCTAAACGGAATAAAAATGTACCTAACAATCTAATCTCAACTGAGAATTGTTTTCTTGCGGTACCAGAAGAACAATGAACTGAAAAGTCATGTACCTGAACCGTTTGCTTGTTATCTCCCCGTAAAATACTGCAGGATGCACTAAGTTCAATGTGGCCCTGGGGTTTCCGAATTACATCGCTCTGTACAAAAGGAGGAAAAAAGAGAGAGAGAGAGATTGGCAGCTATAATAGCAACTACAGGAGATGTTTTGTGTCCTTAATCCATCTTTAATTTTTTAACCTGCATTTTTATCTTCTGTGTATGCACGTCTTGTTTGCACCTATGTCTTTATATCATGAGCATGCAGTGGCTGTGTGACCCAGAGGGGCTGTCAGATCCCCTGGAACTGGAGTTACGCACGGTCATGAGTCTACCGTGTCAGTGTTGGGAGTGACACCAGGGTGCTCTGCAGAAGCAGCCAGTGCTGAGCCATCTCTGCCGGCCCCATAATTAATGTTTTTATGACAGGGGAAAAAAAAACAGCTTGCAGTCTGTTTTACGGTGTGAGGAATTCAGGCCCCAGTGGCAAGAACGGCCAGCAGGAGCATTCCCAACATCGAGCCCTGTCCACTCACTGGAGACCTGTAGTAAAGTAGTTCTCCGCCTTTAAGAACAAACCACTTCCGCCTCCAAGTCTTGAGTCGTCCGCTCATTTTTAGTAGGTAGCCAGATTTTTCTAATAGCTCCTAACAAAAAAAGGAAACAATCGAAAATGAGATTTCGTTCCCTTCTGGGAAGTCAAACTAACAGATTTATTGTTGTTATTCAAAGTCCGACCCAACATTTACACTTTTCCCGTTGTCGCTGGACGTCGAGCAGGTTTTCAGGAGTTTCTGCTCGGGCTGCGAGCACTCGGTGTCTATGGAGTAGGCATCCGGAGGGATGGCGTAGTCACCCTCAGAAGAGTCGGACACGCCTAGGAAAGCAGAAACCAAGTCACTACTTCGTGCTGGTGCCGGCCAACAGCAGCCGTGAGTTCCCCTGCAGACAGCAACCAACTCCTACATCATAAACCTCCGTCGCGAGATTTATTCCCATTCTTCTAGCCATGGACAGAACTGAGGGGTTGGAGCTGTCACACGCACTTCCATGAATGTCAAAAAGAACATAAATGATATTTTGGTCTGATTGGAGTGGTGAGTTCTGTCACATACATCAAATATCACCCAAGCTTACTAGTGCGTCTTACTAAAAGATTTAGAATACGCGTGTTCATTCAGATACTGATCACAGGCAAACGGATGCTGAACCTCAACAGAATTTTTTAATGACAGTCCAGTAAACTATTCGTCAGCTTACTGGATTTAAAAACCCTTCAGTAAGGATAGGCCGTAAGCCTCAAAGACGCAAACACGCTATTCATGCATCCGACAGCTATGGAGCAAAACGCAGTGGAACATCTTCACAGTAGGTGGCTCCCGACAAAGTTTCTTGTGAGCTACAGGCCATGTATAGATAGTAAATACGAGTGGAGATTTACAAACACTAAGTGAAGTCGAGAACATAGGCCAATATGCACGTAAAAACAACGGTTCCTAAAGGTCACTCAGATAGTATCAGGCTTTGCTTATTTGTGTCTGACACAGACATCAGACATGCAGAACCTCAGAGGTCAGCCTGGCTCATGCCCTCCTTGTTTAAGCAGAGAAAGATCTAAAGATGACAGGATTTATGCAGCCAAGTGTTTGGTTTTTTTTTTTTTTTGTTTGTTTGTTTGTTTTTTGTTTTTTTGTTTAGCCAGGGGTGATTTTGGAGAGCAAAGCTCAGGTTCCAAGCCTAGGGCGAATGCACAAGCCCTGTCTGAGGTGCTAGGGCTGTGATACACAACAAAATAAATGTCTGAGTCTTCTTGCAACAGGGTCCAGTGAAGGGAAACAGATGCCCAACAGGTAAATGCAACAAGAAATGAGATACGGAGCAGACTAAAGCGTGTGGGAAGAGCAGGCCACCAAGGAATGGCAAGGACGACCATCCGAACAGCTTGGCCAGGGTGGATGCCAGCCATGTCTGAGCAGAGCCGTGAGCAGGACCAGGTATGCAAACATGGGCGTCAAGCATGATGGTATACACATATAAATAGGCTCAGGAGGGGCATGCAGCAGGATGGGCAGCAGAAGGCCAATTTGGGCCTCAGAGCAAATTCAAGATTAGTCTGGGCTACATGAGACCCTGCCTCAAAACAAAATGGCATTCAAAAGAGTCTGTAAAGAGGGCCAGTCAGGTCAGCCCTGACCAAGGGAAGAGGAGGGGATGGAAACGCTAGCAGCTGTTTGTGACATAGCCGAGTTAGAGCAAGGAAACCGGAGAAAGCCCAAACACGGACCCACAGCCAGCTTGGCGGACCCACAGCCAGCTTGGCGGGACCCACAGACAGCTTGGCGGACCCACCCACAGACACAGGCGGACCCACAGACAGCTTGGCGGACCCACAGACAGCTTGGCGGACCCACAGACAGCTTGGCGGACCCACAGACAGCTTGGCGGACCCACAGACAGCTTGGCGGACCCACAGACAGCTTGGCGGACCCACAGACAGCTTGGCGGACCCACAGACAGCTTGGCGGACCCACAGACAGCTTGGAGGATGGCAGTGGGCGGCGGGCCCACAGACAGCTTGGCGGACCCACAGACAGCTTAGCGGACCCACAGACAGCTTAGCGGACCCACAGACAGCTTGGCGGACCCACAGACAGCTTGGCGGCCCCACAGACAGCTTGGCGGACCACAGACAGCTTCGCGGACCCACAGACAGCTTGGCGGACCCACAGACAGCTGGCATGGACCCACAGACAGCTTAGCTGGACCCCAGACAGCTTAGCGGACCCCAGACAGCTTAGCGGGTCCACAGACAGCTTAGCGGACCCCAGACAACTTAGCGGACCCACAGACAGCTTGGCGGACCCACAGACAGCTCGGCGGACCCACAGACAGCTCGGCGGACCCACAGACAGCTCGGCGGACCCACAGACAGCTCGGCGGACCCACAGACAGCTCGGATCCACAGACAGCTTAGCGGACCCCAGACAGCTTAGCGGACCCACAGACAGCTTAGCGGATCCACAGACAGCTTGGCGGACCCACAGACAGCTCGGCGGACCCACAGACAGCTGGGCGGACCCACAGACAGCTTAGCGACTCTGGCTGAAGCCCATGACTTTGAAGATGGCAGCAGTCCCATGAAGCAGTTTGAAAATCAATACATATCCAGCCCCTTACTGAGATCAGATCTCTTTGTAACCTCTCTGCACACAGCTCACTCAAGGCCGGGCTGGGGGGACAGCACAAAGGACAAAGTACACACAAGCACGAGGACCTGCGTTCAGATCCTCAAATCCATATAAACCCAGACACAGGAGTGATTCTGTGATTCCAGCACAAGATGGGAGTCAGAGACAAGAGGCTCCCAGAAACAAATGGGCCAGCGAGCTCGTGTGGAAAGCCTAACCAATAGCATACCTTGTCTCACAGTGGGACAACACTGAAGCTGTCCTCTGAGTTTCACACATGTGCAGTAAGCACATATGCACAATACAAGTTTTAAATTTTTCTTAAAAGCTATACGTACGCGTGAAGTAAAGCTGCAGCTGTTTTCTACATTAATATCAGAGTAACCGACACAAAATGTAGGTGTTTGCTGACATTTAAGAATTGTAGGGGGGTTGGGGATTTAGCTCAGTGGTAGAGCGCTTGCCTAAAAAGCGCAAGGCCCTGGGTTCGGTCCCCAGTTCCAAAAAAAAAAAAAAAAGAAAAAGAAAGAAAGAATTGTAAATACATCTTCCCACAAATTAGACAACATGTCACAAGGCATGTAAAAACCAACCTCATTTTGGCCAATTATTTCTTTTTATAATAATATCATACACTACTTCTGATAACAATATCAGCAATAAGATTACAAAGAAAGAGTGGCTTGTGTGGATTCAAGAATGGAGTGGAAAATTACCACTAGAATATAAATGTCTCGGTCCTAGGCTAATGTCCATTTCACTACGGTTTGTAGTCTTAGAAATCCTGCTGAGATCAGTATTGAACCAACTTTCACTGCGTGCTGGTGCTGCCTCCCGCACATGCGCATTTCGCTAACCTCGCTTTATGGCTCTGGGACTGTTCGGTCCACTGCGGCTGCGCGTTTCTGACTCCGACTGACTCCGGGAGCTGGCCCTAGAACCGTCCTCTTCATCTGAGCCAGAAGAATCATCCAGGAAAGGGCTGGTACTTATTTGTGTCGCCTTCTAAAGAAAACCAAAAGAGCCCCTGAATCCACCTCTAAAGTCGCTGTCCTCTCTACACATGTAATGCTTTACAGAAATTGGTCACTGGTGCATATTTTAAAAGAAAGAAAATGGCGTATTTTGACATCATGAAAACCTCTCTTCAAAACCTTAGATTTTAATTAGCTAGGAATTTCTGAATTACAAAAGATTCCTGAAAACATGCGACTGTCAATATCCGACAATCCTTGTTTTAATTAGGTTCTTCTGGCAAAGAAGGGGACCCTGGCAGGAACACAAGGACGTTTCTAAATTAGGAGTTTCCATTGCATCATTAATAATAAGCTAATGGCCCGGGGCGAGGGTGAGGAAAACCACATCATACTCTTCTTCTCCAGGCCTCCCCATTTCTTCTTTTTTTTATGATATATTAATGTGACCTTTTAAAGCTCTACAAAGGGGGCACTTGATGTAAAAATGTCGAGTGGAATCTGCAGCTTGAAGAAAGCTTCCCTGACTATCCTGAGGAGAACCATATGTCTGACAGCGAGAAATGCGTTCATTACCCCCTTCAACGTTGTGTACACAGGGGTCGTCACATTCTTGTATATGAGAGACATGTAAGGGCCTGCTACAGAGTGGGAAAGTAAGCTTGCAGCATCTGAAACAGAAAACAACATTAAAGAAGTTCCTTCCAGCTAGTACACTGGTCTGTTCCCTACGAAAATGTACTAAAAAGAAGTCAGATTAACAGGCACTGGTTATTAATATTACTCTGCTTTGTGAGTTATGACATTTCTAGACCTGTATCTACACTTTTTTGGTCTCTTTATTTGTGATGGGGTCTTTCTGTGGAGCCTAGGCTAGCACCAAAGTAGTGGGGATCGTCCTGCCGAGGCTCCTGATTGCTGGCATTGGAAGCCACATACCCAGCACAGATATTGTTTTTTATGGGTCACACGTGCCAGCTCCCCAACTGTAAGCTCTTTGACACAAGACTCGTGCCTTTTACGTCTTTAGCCTCTCCGCTGTGCTTAGCCGTGCAGTGCCAAGCAAAAAGGACTGCTGGCTGATTCTGTAAGTGGTCCCTTTGAAGATGCTGTCTGAGGATTTGGACCCCTGTCTCTGACTTGGTGCTAAAACCTCATTCTTAAGCCCTGTCAGGAGACCCAAGTGTTGACGGGTTAGAATATACTTTATTGACTATTAAGAAGAGAAAGCAACTAAAAACATCAGTGCTACCTCTCTAGATGAACCAGTTGGACGTCAGACAGGTGGGAAGTAGAAGGAACCACCGGAAGTATTTCTTTTCTTATTCTAGACAATTCTGTGTGAGTTATTTTGTTTTATGATTTTGAGACAGGGTCTCATGTAACCCAGGCTAGCCTTGAACCTACTAGTAGCTGAGGCTAGCCTTTAGCTTAAGATCCTCTTGCCTCGACCTACCAAGTGTTGGCCTTATATTTTCTATAGTAAGAATGACTATTTCTATGATAATTCTTTGAAGGAAAGGGGGAAAATAATATGCAAACTAATATTTTTATAATTTTTGCAGCTTTAAACAGATAAAATGCCCATGTCTTTCTACTTTGCCTTGCGGGGATTAAAAACAGTGAAGTACTTTCTACATCAGGACTGAATATATTCATGCCTTTATCCTAAATAAAATAAACATCAGTTTTAACACAAATCCCCAAGCATTTCCTGAACACTTACATATTTCCATTATTCTAATAATATTAGATATTTAGGTCTTGCTTAGTGAAAGATCAATAAAAAACCATGTAGTTTTTTTTTAAAAAAACTTTTTATTATAGTTTTTAAAGTTATAAACAGTAAAACTTACCGTCTTAAGCATTTTAAGTGTATAATTTGCTAGGGTAGAGTTTATTCACCTTGCTGTAAAAGAGACCTCTACAACTTTTCTTCTGAAAATTTGTGCCCACTAAAGAGCATCCTCCCTCCCCCAATTTCCCAGCTCCCCGTTGAGCATCAGCCTACACTGTCTCTGCTATTCGCTGCTTTAATGAATTCATTAACAGAATCACGTGCTCCTGCCTCTCTGTGGCTGCATCCCATTCTTCTCTCAGGCGTCCCTGAAGGTTCACCCGCATGACAACATGCAAAGAAGGCACTTACTTTTATTAGCATTCTCCATATTGAAGGCCTCAGACACTCGGATGCCTGATTTGGCTACTGCATAAATCCTGCTCTCCTAATATAAAAGAGAGATTGCACCAGGTGCTTACAGCCATGAAATGATTACAGTGAACACAACACGCTCCCTTTGTTCTTCAGACAACATCTACTAGAGTGCAAAATTCTAGTTAGCACAGAACTCGTCAGTGCTGATAAAATGCACCACCGTGAATAGCTTGTAGAGATTTTTCCCTCATTCCGCAGTTGTTCTATTATTTGTTTTGGTCCCCAAACTTGGGCCTGGTATCTTGACTTTAGGCGATATAAGAGCAAGCCTGGGAGAGCTTACTGGCGAGCACTGATTTTAGGTAAACCCCTTCTTCAACATTCCAACATTCTACATGTGGTTAAAGGAGGAAACCATGGCTAGCTGTAGCATGAAGCCAACTTTTTACAGTCACTAATTACACACTGACACCATCTGTAATATCTGTCACCACGACTAGGATAAAAACGGGAAAAAAATGTACGTTCAGAATCCCAGCAGAGCATTAAATGTTATTGCCTTCTTATTTCAATGTACATTTCAGTAGAATAAAAGACTTTGGGTCGAATAAAAATTGTATTCTAGAATTGTGTGGGAATGATTATCTTGTTCCAAAAGTAGCGTATTATGTTTCCTCCTCTTCTCCAGAAAGATCTCTGAAATGGTTACTGCAAGGGTAGCATCACTGGCTAACGAGGAGGAGGATCCAATGGTTCCCAGTACATCTATCACTGTGCCCTGCCTTTTATGAAAGGTCTAGACTTGAACATAGTTGCCTGGACCAGAACACGGATGGCAGCGGATGTCACGCTCTGCTACTGGGCTGGCCAGTGGCAACAGTAACTGGCACGAGATCACTGATGACACTGATGAGGGGGCCTGTTCGATGGGCTAGTGTCAAATAGAGTGGACTGCTTTCTTTGAAGGGATTTACACACAGAGATGAACTGCAGAGGTCAGTGCTAAGGCAGTGTAAGCAGGAGCTTCGTGGCTGCTGGAGTCCATGTGAGCACGAGACAGAGCTGGAAGCAGGAAGGAAATCGGAGAGTCAGCACAGATGAGAAGACAAGCCAGGGCACTTAGAAAGCAGGCCGTTAGAAGGAGCGCTGGGTCAGAGCTTGTCCCACCAGAGTGACTATTATTCTGCATGAAACTCTAATTCAACCAGGGTAGGCTTGCTTTAGAATAGCATCTTACTGACTGACTGAGTTAGCTAGAACATCTCCCGAAAACCTGAAAATATAAACCTTTGAACCTTTGCCTAGGGTCAGTACATTAGAAGTCTGAGAAGCATTCTACTTTTGCAGGACCAAAAGCTTAAAAAGAAGAAAACAAGGAAAAGGTAAAACTGTCAAATAAAATGAACTTGAAAGCTTAACATCAATTTCTGAAGATCTTCAACGTAACAACAACAACAGCAGCAGCAGCAGCAGCAGCAGCAGCAGCAGCAGCAGCAGCAGCAGCAGCAGACCAAATCGCCGCATCTTACTGCCTAAAGCTAGCATAACTAGAATTCCAGAGAGCCACGCACCATTTGCTTCTACTTTTTTGTGCAGTGAAGAATTTAGCAATAAACAAGAGGCGGTTTCATGTGGATACTGAAAGGGAAAAAAAAATGTTCTCTTTAAAGTAAATAAAAAGCAGATACATCTTTAAGTCTGAATTTATATCAGGAAAGCCGTGGCCATTGTAATTCGCTTACAGTGACAGCAGCTGCCAAATTAAATAACCACGACAACAGTAAAATAGCACGACTCCAAAACCCAAAATACCTGGCAACCCAGATGTTTCTTTTGAATCGAGAGGTTAAATGCTCCCAATCTGGGCAGGAAAACACAAGTCTACAAAACAGAGCAATTCGCTTAATTTTAAAGGTGGACTATCCGGGCTGGTGGGACGGCTCAGTGGCTACAGGTTAGGGTGATAAACTGAGCTTGAGCCTAAGAACCTGCATGGTGGAGAAAACTCCCTACAGGTTGTCCTGACCTCCACGTGTACACTGTAGCATGCTCGCCCCTCCCGTTAGTCCATGCGTGTGAAAGCTTAAAGAGTTTGTTTTTTTGTTTTTTAAATCAGGCAATGGATACTTCTAAGAAATATCCAATCAGTGACAGGTTGGTTTTGTCGTCACAGTCAATGTTTCCAAAGTCTCTTCTAGGTCAGTAGGAAGCTAATTTAGCTGAAGGAATGGATGTGTAAGTTCACAACAAGTAAAGCAAAACCTGTTAATCAAGCGTGAAGCGAAGCGCAGAGCCGTGAGCGGTAAGACAGACCGAAGTGTGGCTTCAGAAGCACTCCAGTGCAGTTGTTGAGGAAACAAACCCTCTCTCCCACCCCATCACGTGACCGGCGTCATGGGCCTCCAGGCACTGAACGCTCCTGCCTTCCACATTCACTCTTCTTCTGTAGTTTGCACAGCCCAGCCCCGGCCCTCTCTCCTATCTCTAGAGGATCAGCTCCCACAGAAAACAGACATCTGTCTTCATATTGGATGAGTTAGAGGGGCCCTGGCCTCGCTTCCCCCATGAGGTAGTCACAATAATCCAGCTCCAGCTTGGGCCTGAGCGAACAAATATAACTCTACTATTGAAAAGCTCACCCGCCCCCCATCCATCCCCACCCGTATTTTAAATTCCCATCTGTTTTGTTTCTCAATTGTTCAGAACATGGTTGGGGAAGAGAAGGGGAAACTGAATTCTGAAAATGCTGGATTTGAAAAGAAACGGGGGCGGGGGCCGGGGGCGGGGTGTGCGGAGAAAAGGCCCCTGAGTGCATGCTGCACCCGGATGTAATTACCCAAGAGGGGAAGCGGTGCAAAGGAGGAGTGGGGGGTTTGCTGCACGAGGCCTTCTTTGTGGCCTCGCTGTTTTCCGGGTCTTCTGCAGACGGAGGATCCTGGGAGTCATAGGAAAATAAGTCACCGCAGCCCGTGTCCATGATGTCCACGGCTTCCGCCCCATCACCATCAACCACATCAAGGTCCGTTTCCTGAGGCCTCAGCGGCCGGATCATGCTGATGGCATTCCGGTTCATGCCAAACATCCGGTCCGAACATAACTGTGGTTGGCTCAGGTGCCTTTTGGTGAGTGCCACACTTATACTGAAGACGTTGGGGATCCTCAGCTTTGGGGGTGGCAGGAATGGTGGAGGCACTAATGGTGTTCCTTTTCCAGGGAGTGAGTTAGGGTGCTTGGGGGTTAAAGCTGGGGTTAAAATAGGGCTTGGGGTGTTGGCCTCGCTTGATGAGGATGAATAATCCAGTCTCTGGGACTGAAATTTCTTATTCAGTTCATCTGAGGAACTATCTCGCTCCTTAACTCCTGACTGAGAACTTCCCTTTGCAAGGTTACTGGGAGCTTTCCATGGTGCCTTCTGCTGCCAAGAATACAGCTTCTTGTGCTGTGGTCTGTTAGCATCAAAAGTCTCTTCCTCGAATATAGAACTACTGTCATCAGATGCTGTGAGATAGGCTTCGCTGCCCGGCCTGCCACACTGGCCACCCTCCTCAGACGTGTGGCTGGAAAGGGTGGACGTGCACCTGGACTTAGATCTGCCCTTGCTTCCATCGTCATCGTCTGAACTCCAGTCACTCACTGGAAGCCCAGAATGCTCGGGGGTCCCACCATCCGTTACAAAGCTTGCTCCCGTCTTCCGGTTCTGTTCTGAGCCACAAGAGGTCTCGAGCAACTTTCTCTGGCTTCTGCTGTTCTCTTGCACTTGGTTGTCAGCAGGCTTCTCTGCAATTTCCATCTCTAGAGGAAGACACAGCACATTGGCAGGTTGCCTTTTAAAATGACAGAACTTCACAGCATGCGTGCATTTGCGCTGCCTGGAGTAACTACGCTGGCCATGTCATGTGAATAAGGTCAGATTATACTATTCTCTGTTGGCTTTATGCCTTCTGAAGCACGTTTGAAAACTGCTGGGGTTATAAAAAACAGATAATCCTGACGTTTCAATTTCATTGTATCAAAGCAAATTGCCTTTTACTAATAAGTATGTGGGGGAATGAAAGTTGGCAATAACCTAAAGAGAGACAGAGCATAGTGTGAAGAAGGATGAATTTGACCGTCAAAGAAAGAAGCCGCCAACAACCTGAGCACCATGACTTCCATTTTAGAAGGAAAGAAAATGACAACCCTTTCCCCCCCCCCCGCTAACCTTCAAAATTATCATAATGTAAGCCTAAACAGAAACACAAAACCGTAATTTCAGAAGCCATATTTGTGTTCACACTTCAATACAGGAAATGTGTAAAAAAAAAAAATCACAGAAAAAGCTTTCTTCTACTCTATCTATAACTACCATGTGCTTTAATAAGAACAACCTCTTTAATGCCTTTAGATACGGATTCCATCCGTTAGCACTGTGAGAAATGGAACACACCAACAGCCTCATAAATGATGGCTTAAAACTCCAGATTGACAAGAAAAGGAACTCTGAAAACAATAAATATGAACCTCACAACTAAGGGACAAGAGGCGAAAGAGAGAGCTCTCAAGTCCTACAGTGAGGAGTGGTAACATTTTCAAGGTTTCTGTAGGAGGGATTGGTTACATTTTCAAGGTTATGCAGTCAGGATTGGTTACATTTTCAAGGTTTCTATAGCAGGGATTGGTTACATTTTCAAGGTTATGTGGTCAGGATTGGTTACATTTTCAAGATTTCTGTAGGAGGGATTGGTTACATTTTCAAGCGCTGAGCTTCAGCACAGGCAAACTCAGTGGTGCTGAGTCCACCACTGAAAAGGTTTCTTAGAAAAGTAACAAAATGTGAGTAACAACAAGGACTAGGTAACAAGGCAGCCTTCCACTGGAAAAGCACTGGGTAGTTTTCAGAATGTCAAAAACCCAGCCGAGAGGCAGCTTTTACCTCCGTCATTTTTCTCAGGCCTTGGAAGGAAACTAGCACAGGATGTAGGTAAGTTGCAAACCCAAGCTTCCCTAGAACTTTTGGAAAAAGTCAACAAACAAGGTTGTCCTTGACGTGTTGCCACCAGGCTGCGCCAGCAGGCAAAATTTAAAGGGAGGCTGTAAAAATGCCGAGCAGAAATCTTCACACACCCAGGGCTGGGTCATGTAAGGCAGCAGTTCCTTCTCTGAAGTAACAAAGAATCAAAGTAGTTATCAAAGTGTCCCCAACCAAGTGTTCATTTTTTTTATGTGTTTGGTAGGCCAGTATTAATTTCATGTTTAATATTGGGTAATGTAAAACATTTTCAAGAAGCTATGAATACAAATGCAGAGTTCCCATTTGAAATTGAGCCAAAATGTGTACCCCGTAGTTAGGATGATAACCTTAATATTTTAAATATCTTTCCCACCTGCTGTAGGGAAAAACATGTAGATAATCAATGTTTCCTCTGCACCCTCCCCCCACCGGCAAAAACCTACGTAAGACACAACATAACTATTAGAAAGTTCAGTGCTGTATGACTCTTATTAAATATTCCCACAAGGCATTGGGGTATTGGGGAAAATCAAGGTAAATTCTGATCGATCTTAGTGAATGATGGTTTTGCTTTTTTCAAAACGCCGAAGTAGACTGCTGTCGCTCTAAGTACCTTCTACGCATCTTGCTTCGGCGAACTCAGGTTCGCTTGAGGCCATCTTGTTCACTTCCTCGGACCTTACTGCACAAGGCGGACTCTTTGCTGGGACAAGAAGCATCAAACGTCAAACTGCTCAGAGGCGCTGCCCTTCTGAGGGCTTTGGGCTGGAGACACAGGATACTTTCTTCTCTTGGAGTTCTGTTAGGTCATCAAGCAAAATGGAGTTGAATTTTTTTATAGCGGTTTATCAGATGAACAAAAGCATGAAAGGACTTAAACCACTCTTAATACCAGGGAAAAAAGACTGAAATTCCTCTTACACTTATTATACATAAGTAAATGGAAACCCTGCATCAAGCATAGAACCCTACATCTGGTGTGTGGACGGTGCAGGGCGTGGTCGGGAGTGGATCAGTGGGTAAAGGTGTCTGCTGTCAGTCCTGGTGACCTGGGTTCAGGCCGAAAATCGCTAACTGTGGGTTTAGTCCGTCTTCAGAATAATTGGCATTGTTGCTTGTGAGGTCCAGAGCATGGAGGTCCTAGCAAGAAAAGTTCCTGAGGAATTAACCTCAGGGCACTAGGAAAACAACAGAAGGTGAGGTGGGTCACCCTAAATAGTAACTGACAGTGAGGACAAATGTTTCCTCAGAGCTATCTTCCAATATGTTATGCTGATCACCCACCACATAACAGATTCACAATAATATAGTTTTAATTATGTCCCATTGGTCCTCAATTCCACGGATTCTGCATCTGTGGAGTCAATCAATGGTGAATCAAAAATATTTAGGAAAAGAAAAAACCTGTCTCTACTGAATGTATACAGATATTTTACTATGGATCTCTAAAAATAATCTAACAAATGTTTATACAATGTTTACCTATCACTTAGCATTATAGTAACCTGAAGATGATCACAGGTGAGAGTGTGCAGGCCATCATATTGTATGCAGTCCCTGGGCCATTTTATTGAAGGACCTGGAGCATCCTCGACTTTGGCATTTGTGGGGATCGGAGTCTCAGTCCTAAAAACAACTGCATGTGTATGTATGTATGTATGTATGTCTGAATGTGTGTGTATATGTATGTGTGTAATATATACATATATCTTGTATTATGTGTACAATACATAGAGTATGTAGTTTATAATGTATCCATATATATTTTGTAAGCACACTAAATCTGGCATTTGTATGGTATGTCTGCTCCAGTCTAAGCCTAGTTTCCACTTAGGTCTAACACCCAAGAGACTGTTACTGAAGGCTAGAACTGCAAGCCGGAGATAGCAGAGAAAGAGACAATCTTTTAGAAATAGAAATGGTACATCCAACCTACTTCAGTGATGGCGAGTGTCGTGAAAACAGGAAGCCTTAATTCTATATGTGGACCTGTAATCTCAGCACTCAAGAGGCTGAGAAGGAAGATGTAGCCTGGGCTACATAAGTGAGTTCCAGAACAGCCTGCTCTACACAGCGAGAGAGAGCCTGTCAATCAAAAACTTTATATATTGCTTTGGGAAAGCAGTGCTGCTGTCACAATCACAACATTATTAATATAAGAATATTAAATATTCTGGAGTTATAACATGGTTACTATTAAGTAGGTCATTAAAATTGTCTTCAATTTATTGCCTTTCAGCTGGGCATGGTGGCACATGCCTTTAATCCCAGCACTTGAGAGGCAGAGACAGGCAGATCTCTGTGAGTTCGAAGCCAGCCTGGTCTACAGAGATAGTTCCAGGACAGCCAGGGCCACACAGAGAAAGCCTCTAAGAAACCAAAGGTCATGTTCTTCCAGTCACACCAGTTTGTTCTTAGTGCACTGTGGGATCCATGGTTTTGAGGATACAAAGAAATGGGGAGGCTGAGTCTGCAGAGCTGAGGACCATCACGCAGTAGCGCTTTGAGCTAGTCTGTGCACAAGCCGAGTGAGCACAACACACACACACACACACACACAGATACACACACACACACACACACCACACACATATATACACCACAGACACACACACAGACATACACACACAGACACACACAAACAGACATACACACACACACACACACACACACACACACACACACACACACACACACCCCTATGGAGTCACCCTGTCTTCATCCAAGTGCACAACTGAGTGGTTACCACCAGGACGGTGTCTACAGAACTCTCTGTCATGACAGCTACACAAAGGGCAATGTCCAGGATGTGAGTTTCTATGACAGCCAAGAAACGTGAGACAGGAAGCTGGTCGGCTGGCTTAGTGGGTAAAGTGCTTGCTGAGTCTGAGTGTCCAAGTGTGGATCCCCAGTGTCTACAGAAAAGCCAAATGTGGTACACAAACCTTTAACCCCGGGCCTGGGTGGGAGGGCAGACACAGGTAGATCCAGAGCCCTTAGCCAACCTGGCTAACCACGTTCGTGAGCCCCAGGTTCTGTGGGAGAGCCTGTCTCAGAAATAAGGTAAAGGTGATAAAAGAAGAGACAGTTGGGGATTTAGCTCAGTGATAGAGAGCTTGCCTAGCAAGCGCAAGGCCCGGGGTTCGGCCCTCGGATCCAAAAAAAAAAAAAAAAAAAAAAAACAGAAAAAAAAAGAAGAGGAGACAGGAAGTTGACCTCTGAGATCTACACGGCCATGGGAGTGCTCTGACACACACACAAAAATGTAGAAAAGGTAACTTTCAAAAAGAAAATTTCAAAAAAATTGAAAGTAGCAACTGATTTTCTTTTCTAAAGCAAAACTATCTGAAATTAAATACTGAAATCAGCATTACCATGTTTTGATTATTCAATAACATTTGGTTGTATCTGTAGGACATGGCAGACTAAGTCGAGACTTCCTCTAGAACGGTAAACCTACTGAAACTAAACTAAAGTCTATTGAGTAGACAGCTTAAGTTCAGTCCGTTACTGTCAGTGGTCATGGATGGCTGGTGACATCACTTTCTTCAATGCAGGAAGAAGCCAGGTTTTCTAAAGAACTCTGAGGAAACATCTTTTCATATGTTTGTGGTGCTGGGGCTGAGATGGGACCTCTCACACGTACTGTGCAAGCACCCTAGCACTGAACTGAAACCCCAGCCTTTGAATCCTTTTAAAAGTAGGTCAGACCTACTGCAGACATCCTGGGGTTATTGATGGCTACTCCATTTGGCACAATTCATATCCTCTTCCGGAAGACTTGGTCCCAGGAAGGCTAGGGTACTGACAACGTATGAATGAACTGAGTTTTGTGGCATTTGCCACAACCAGAGGAGGCACTGGGGAATCCACAGAAACATCCTGCAGCTGCCTTCAAGAAACCCCCAAATTCAGGGGCATGTTCAGAATGCATGACGCCAAGGAGCCATGAAAGCCCTCAACACAGGTGTGACTATGTACATTTTAACCCCCACTAAAGGGATCTATCCTCTTTCATGTTCAAGTCTCAGAATACTGAAGAAGAAACCTTTGTACAAATACTTCTACCCTTTGGCTTCATATTCCCCTCTCTGTTCCATCACGATAACAGAGACGTAGTACTACATTGCTGGGAAGAACCAAGATGCCGTTACCGCTGCAGACCGGACCTGCTGCAGACTGGACCTGCTGCCTATGATCTCTGAACTTCAAGGCTGACATTAACGGGTAGTAGTTTTAGCAGATTGGATTCTTTGGACTTTAAATGGATTGCTCTTTAGGAGAGGGAGGCAAAACTACCATGCAGTCATCTTTCTCTGACCTATGGAATAGTCACTTTGATAAATTAATATTTCATCACTTGTCTCTTTGCCTGTGGCTTCTCAGTCCACCTTCTCTTTGGATGGAGAAAATCTTTTCATTTACTGACAGTAAGTGAGCATCTTACATGATATTCATAATCAGAACCTTATGGAAACACTGATGGGAAACTCCTATACAACCAGCACAGCCCCGATCCCATCTTAGTGAAAATATCTGTACCTTGCAATTTTGACTGTATTGCTCTTAGCTCTTCGGTCTGGGTTTGGTTGATGAAACGAAGATTCTGATTCTCTACTTCAAGCTAAATAAAAGAGCAGAATAATATTCTTTAATATAAAATAATAATTTTTAAATTCATCAATAAACTACACAATTTAGAAAATAGCAATATATAATTACTGTGTGCAAGCTGGTGATCTTATTAGCATTGGCTATCACCCTTAACAATTATTTCATCAATATATAATTACTCTGTGTGCAAGCTGGTGATCTTATTAGCATTGGCTGTCACCTTTAACAATTATGTCGTCAATATTTATTTGCTCAGAGCTAAAAGTTTTCATCCCCACTGCAAAATAATTTAAAAAAATTGTTTTTAAGACAACTGTTTCAGCATTTAGTCTGTGTTTCTTAGATACTAAACCTATTAACTTTATGACATATACATGTAATATTCATAATTATTTAGAAGCAACCCATTACAATGTGGCTGTGTACAGTCATCATCATGAGTGTAATGGATATTAAAATCAAAGCAGTCTATCACGAGTTTATCAAAACACAGGACAATAACCAACTGGTCAGGACTTATGGTCTCACTCAGGGTGCGTAGTATATTATAAACATTAATTAATAATAAGAAGTAAATAATAAGAGAAAATGTAGCAGTAAATACCTCGTTTAATTTAACTGTTACCCATTCTTTGATCTTAGCTGCTTTTTCTTCTATTGTTTTAGCTTCTTTTATCCTCACTTGTTTCTGAAATAACATCAACAGCTGGTTAGTTTAAACGTGAGTGCCTTGGCTTGGAGACATTGTATCATAAAATCTAGAAGCCAAATCCACTTAAAACCTGTTTCTGGGTTAATACAATTTACCTCCAAGTAATCAAGCAGATTTTTCAAAGCCCAAATTGCCCGGTATAGTAGTACATGTCTGTAATCCTAGCCACTGGAGGCTGAGGCAGGAGGATCATAGGGTGTGGACCAGCATGAACAATAGATCTTGTTAAAACAGAAAGATGAGAGGGGGAGGGGAAGAAAGGATTTTGTTCAGTAGAGAAAGAAACCAAAAGGCACATGCAGATGTGGCCATGCAGATGTGGCAATAACCCGGCAGACATTTTCACAGGATGTAAGAGCTCCAAGGAAACAAGCCTCTGGGCGTGTCTGAGGGATTTTCTACACTGGGTTGATTGATGTGGGCAGTTCGACCTTAAATGCAGACGGCATACTTCCATGGGCTGGGGTCTTGAACAACCATTCATCTCTCTGCTTCCTGACTGTGGACACAAGGTGAGCAGCTGCCCCACCTCTGCCTCATGTCTTCCCTGTGGTGATGGGCTGTACGCTGAAATTGTCAGTAAAATAAACCCTTCCTTCCTTGTGTGGCTTCTGTCAGGTATTTTGTTGAAGCAAGACAAAGTATCTACCTAGTACCACAAGCATTGTTCATTCCAGCAGCAGGGTCCCCCCACCTCCCACTTCCCAGATACCCCACTACCCCTCTCCCCTGCTTCCCAGATACTCATACACTGAAGTGAAGCCTCTGAATTTATCAACAAAACGAACTATTTCTGGACCAGGAGAATTGGATCTACTAAGTCAGGTGGAGAACGTGAATCCGCTTAGGAGCAGGGTTATTTTCTCCTTCAAACAAAACCAGAAAAACAAACACAGAGAAATTCTAGTTTGTTACATTTAACAACCTTAAAACCTGGCTCTGGTCACAAAACTTCAAAGAATGTGAATAGCACGTAAGTCACATCGGGTGGGGACTGGGCTGCTAGGATGCTGAAAACCACTGTCCTAAAGCACTGAGCCCACAGAGAAGGGAAAAAGAAATGAAAATGTTAATGCATTTAACACACATAGCAGTCACATTAAATGGCTACTTGAATGTCATTTATTCTGGAGACAAGGTCTTACTCTGTAACCCAGGCTGGCTTTGATTCAGTATGTAGCCCGATTAGCCTCAAACTCATGGCAATCCTCCTGCATCAGCCTCTCAAAATCATGCTGGGATGATGGGGATGATTACACCCCACTCCTGGTGAATTTTTGTCACACAACTGACAGTACTCTACTTGGTCATAAGGAGCAACTGAAAACTGAATACTTCTGGGCAGGAGGATCAGTTCACACACAAATATGTACAATTTAACTTTTTTTAAAGATAGTCTTATATGTTGTCCCGACTGGCCTCATACTAATGATCCTCCAGTGTCAGCCTCCAGGATTCTGAGATTACAGGCATGGACCACCATACCCACTTTGGTTGCAAATATTTTATGATTGTTATAAACTGAGTATTTCCAAATGAAAAACATCACATTTAAACTCTGAAGTCTGAATGTTAAAGAACATCCATGCATCTAAAAAACTACTAGATCGGGGGCCCATGGGTAAAGGCATGTGTCACCATGTCTGATGTCGTGGGTTCTATCACCAGGACCATGTGGTGGAAGGAGAGAGCCAACTCCTATAAGTGCCCTCTGACATAGCAACATATGTGCGCTCGCACACACATACACAAACAGTAATGAACACTCACACATGCATACTCATGTGCACACACACATGCACATACACATGAACATTCGCACATGCACACATACATGCACTTGTGTGCACACACATACACACATGCACACACATGCACGAGCTCACACATAATAAAAAAGTACTAGATCTTGCCTTGAGTTACCCAAGACCTTTTTCCTGTACCTCTTACCAACACATGTGACATAATCCTGTGAGTAAAAGTCTCCAGAGTACCATATCTAAGCTTTGTTTTAAACTACACAGCAATGAGCACACATTAATAAGATGGGCGATTCAGTTTCCTAACCTGCTCTTCAAGCCGCAGAGCCAAGTTCTGAATGAGGTCATCCTTCTCCTGCATCACAGACTCCAAATCTTGACACTTCTTGTATAGCCGTGTCTCTGACTCACTGGTTTGAATGTTAGCTGCTTTTAGTTTCTCTTCCATAACTTGTACCTAAATTCAGAGGGTAAATTATGCCATTGTACCAGACTTAATTTGTCAGTTTTAAGCTTAGAATTGTACTTTAACATTAGGCTCTTAAATCATATCACAAACTGAAAATATTAAATAAACAGTAAGGTGTAATGTATTGGGGTGATTACAAAATATGAAGACTACTTGACAAAGCGGTGTTTCCTTCAGGACAGGCACAAGAGATCATCAGACTGCTGCAGTTACACAGGGTAAAGCACATGTCTACTAGAGCAATGACAGCGTGTGAAGTGTCCGTATGGAAGCAAAGGCCTCTAGCCTGTCCCCCATAGGTAGGCAAGGAAAGAATACAAAGAAAGATAGTGTAAGATAAGATTCCAATTAGATGGCCTGGAGATGAACACATTTTGGGGAGAAAACTGAGCTTACAGAAAAGAAAAGAAAAAGGAAAAGAAAAGAAAAGAAAAGAAACACAATAGAAGAAAAAAGAAAACCAAAGAAACTTAAAGCCCAAATAGCAAAATCATTAAAAAGAAAACACCAACAACACAATGTAAGTCCAGACCAGATACAGGCAGTAGAAAGAATTCAATGGGGGCTCATTGTTTATTTGCTAATGTTCTCCAGTTCTGGGCTAGGAAGGCATCAGTGCATGAAACAGACGCTCAAATCCCTTCCTGCATACAAGCTACAGTCTAGTGGAAACAAGAGGCATAAGTGTAACAGACCGTATGACTCAGCAGTACATATGTGGTTAGTAACAGTAACGTGTGAGCCAGGTGGGCGAGCGACATTAATGTCTAAAACGGACAGACTCTGCTTACATCTTCTGCAGAGAACACTGACACGTAAGGAATCTTCAGAGGACGCGTGTGCAGTGTCTGCTCACCCCCACACACCGTGAATCTCCCCAACTCCGTGAAGTCTACTTACTGTCACCACCTTCTAACTGCAGATCACAAACCCAATTCTTGCCTAACGTATTGGAAGCTTCACCTGAGACTTCAGGAGGGTCTAAATAAGGAAGGTGTTCATACAATATTCTAGAAATAAATAGCATAATATTCAAAAATAGGTAAGAAGTAATTTTATCAGAAGCTCAATGATTATAGACATAAAGAAAAAGAAGAATGTGAGAAATTGTAGATGATAATTCATACATAACAAATCTTTCCATCATTTTAATAACATCAGGGAAAAATGTAATGAGTCCTTAAAGTCAGCTGCGATTTGGACATGTGTAACTAGGAATCAGATGCCAAAATTGCTCTACTTAAATAACAGATGCACACACGGACAGACAGACACATACACACAAACACACACACACACACACTCACACATATATACACCACACATACATACACACACATGTTCACATACTCTCTTATACACACACACAGACACACATGCAGCACATATACACAGACACGTACACTCACACACAGACACATGCACACATACACACACACTCACACATTTATATATACACCACACATACATACACACACATACATGTTCACATACACTCTCTTACACACACACACACAGACACACATGCAGCACATATACACAGAGAAACATGTACACTCACAGACACAGACACATAGACAAAGACACAAATACACACACCACACCCACATATACACACAACACACACATATGGAGTACACATATACTCACACATACACACACACCACATACATATACACACATACTCATATACCACACACACATATACACACAGCACACACATACATGGAGTAAACATACACATAGAAACACACACTCACACATACAAACACAGACACATATACATACACATACACAAACACACACATATACACATACCATACTTACATATACACATACACAAGCTTATACACATACCACACACACAGACACACATGCAGTACACATACACAGAGAAAGAGACACATGCATACATACACTCACATATACACATACACCACACACATACACACTCTCACACACGCACATACACATACATTTGTATACAAATACAGCACATCTGCACATATTCACTTACACATATATACTACATACACACACTCACACACTGTCTCACACACACACTATATATATATACATACATATATATATATATATATTCTCACACACATACACAGCAGGAAACTTTGAAATCAAAAGCAGAGGCAGAAAATATTCTTTTTAAATAATTTAAGTGGCCTTAGGTTTAGATGCTTTAAGAACTAACACAAAGCAGTGATCTTTTTTGTTTGGTTTGGTTTGGTTTTGGATGAGCCATAAAGATTCATACCAATGATAAAGGTTTACCTAACAGTTCTGCCATGAAAAATAGTCCAGAAGGAGGAAAATACACAGCAAACACTCGATCTCTGAACAGTTTTTCCAGTTATTAGCAGGAAATTCTGTAGCTCTTGGAGTTGAAGAGAGTAGCGCCTAAAATGTCAGCCCCTCTCTGAGAATAAAGTAATAGAAGGTAGACCTCAAGAAAGGCCATGGGTTAGAGCTTCAGTCAGCTGAGTGCCTGCTGCCCAAGCATGAAGACTTGAGTTCGGATCCCAGCGCCCACATAAAAGCTGGGCAGGGCAGCTCCCAGTGCTCGGAAGAGGTCAAAGGTAGATCCCAGGAGCTCACTGCCCACCAGTTCAGCCAAATCCATGTGCTGTGGGTTCGATGAGAGACTCTTTCCAAAAACAAGGTCAACCACGTCAAAGAAGCCTCTTTACGCAGTGGCCTGAGATTAAGAGACTCACGACTATGCAGGGAGTAACTGTAGAATGTGCAGCCTTAAGTGGGCGTCTATACACCCTTCCTCCTCCCGAGGCTCAGAGGGCAGGGAGGATGGCAAGCCAGAGCTCCTGGAAGACGGCTGTGAGTGAGATGTGTGTGCCTCAGACTCATTAACTCCTGCCATAGCTGCCGTGGCTGCTGCCCCAAGATCAAGTCAGGCAACCGTCTAATGTGGAGAGCCAAGGGCTATACTAGACTCTACCTTTAGCTGAGTGACTACTAACAGCTGACGGCCACTAGGAGATGGAAAGTGTTTTCCATGTGTGGATCCATGGGTGGATGCCCGTGGTCCACGTGTGTCATTGGACTAACTGGACAAAGAGTGGGAGAAGGAAAAGGAGGAGGGGAGGAAGAAGACATGATGGAGTTAGGGGAGGGGTTATTGAACGAGGTCCAGGAGACACTGGAGTTGGGAAGTAGGGATGGGTGGACATGATCTAACCACACGTGTATCTGTACAATTACTGAAGAACACATTTTTAAAAAATTTAAAGGAAGAGAGTAATTGAGTAAGACACCTGACATTGATTGACCTTCTGTTTTAATGCAAACACACACACGCACACACACACACACACACACACGCACATGCACACAAATGCACACACACATACACACACATGAACACACACATACACACACACATACACTCACACACAAATGCACACACACACACACGCACATGCACACATGCACACATACGCACACACACACCCACACATGGATGTACATATACCAGAGAGAGGGGAAATATGAAGTGAGTACAGTTACAGTTTAGATAAAAAGTATCTCCCAAAATGTTCATCTAGAGAAGGCTTGGTCTAACCCCAGACCCAGCCATTTCGATGTGGTTGATCCTGAGAGCTCTAACTTCAGTAATGGATTAAGCCACTGATGGGAGAGGAATCTGATGGCATTATTGTGGAAAGTTAGGCCATGGCTGGAGCAAGGCTCATCAGAGAGCAAGGATCTGAAGCTCTCTTGTTCCATGTGTGTCTGTCTCTGCTCTGCCCTCAGCCCCTCCCTGTTATCTCCTCCTTGACCCCACGGCCTGTCCCCTTCCTGGCTATACCATAAACATCTCTGTCACCCGCGCTCCGTCATGCTGTTTGCCTCATCTTGGGAGCCAGCTGACCACAGACTGAAGCCATGAGCCAAAAATGACCTTTCTCCTGAAAACAGTTACTCTCAGGTTTTCTGTCACAGCAATGCAAGGTCTGAGCACCCAGAACCATGTGAGAACAGAGACAGGCTTTTATTAAGTCAGAGCAACCACACTTAGATGTCACATGAAACTGCCCTTTCATTACTTAGGGAAGGTTAATTACTATATTCCTATAGCTCTGGACAGCCAGTTCCTGGAACCACAGAAGGTGTTCTTGTGTTATGCACAAACATGACAGAGATCCTTGGATGAACCTTGTCATGAAACTCTTTTCAGGTGACTATTACTTTTGGATAAACAACTTCCTGAGGCAAGAAACATATTGGCAAATACGCAAAGTCTCTTAAAGAATCACAAAATAGTCTCCAGCATCCGGCCTGCCAGCTGGCCCTGTTACGACCAGGGTTCCCAGCCTTCCTTGGTAATCACTATGAATAAGATGTCTACAGGATGCTAAGAGTTTACAGAAGAAACAAGCCATCTTTTAAAATATCCTACCACAAGCACACGGAAAACAGCCCGGTTCTTTTTCCATTCATTTAACCTTAACCATACAAGAATTTCAGCTACTCAGACTGACCAGTAACAAACACCGACTGAGGAGACAGGGCTCAGCGGTTAAGAGCACTGACTGCTCTTCCAGAGGACCCGGAAGCACACACATGGCAGCTCACAACTGTCTGTGACTGCAGTTCCAGGG
The DNA here is from genome assembly GCF_011064425.1 of Rattus rattus. Lineage (NCBI taxonomy): Eukaryota > Metazoa > Chordata > Mammalia > Rodentia > Muridae > Rattus > Rattus rattus. The sequence goes on from NC_046160.1 coordinate 8,358,250, forward strand.
GATCTGCCACCCTCACACGACACACCTCCTCACACAGACACGCAGGCAAACACTAATGCACACAAAATAAAAATAAATCAGTTGTTTAGAAAAACACCGGCAAAGGCAGACTAGCTTAAACGAACTCGGGCAAACATCTACACATACACCCTGCTTTCAGGGGACTTTTCTATTTTCCTTCAGGTAAGTTCCTAGTTGATTCCTCTCATTATGTCCTTTGACCTTCCCCTAAACCTCTTAGCTCCTGAAATCCCTAAGCTACTCTTCATCAAGAACTTCCTCAAACAGACTTGATCTGCTCAGTTCCCAAAGACAGGGCCGGGCTCTGACTGGTCTGAGGCAAAGGAACCTCTGAGCCCTGGGACAGACATCCTTATAAATAAAAGCACCTTGGCCCCGGCCATCTTGGGCATCAGAACATTAGAGTTAACAGTGTGCTTGCTGGGTGCTACCAGTTACTTTTCTATCACTGTGATAAACTCCACATCCACAGTAAGTTATACAAAGAAGGGTTTATTTGGGCTTATGGTTCCAAAGGGCATGAGTCCATCGCCATGACAACATGGAGACGTGACAGCAGCCAGGCATCATGGTGGCTGGAGTAGTAATCTGAGAGCTCACATCTAGAACTGAAAACATAAAGTGTGTGTGTGTGTGTGTGTGTGTGTGTGTGTGTGTGTATCCTGGGGTCTTAATATCCCAGTGCCCACTGCAAGTGACATATCTCCTCCAGGAAGGCCATACCTCCTAAGCCTCCACTAATAGCATCACCAATCCAGAACCAACTGTTCAAATACACAGCCTATGGGTGCATAGGCTCACTCAAATCATTACATGGTGAATATCTATTGCTATTCGCACAGGGTCTCAGCCACACAATACCAGTATGACAGGGGTAGAGGAATGGGAAAAGCTAGAGTCTTAGAAACTAAGATCTGTCGCATGAGTACTTCAGGCTGATCCCATACACCAAGCTTTGTGGTTTGGGCATGGACAGTGCTTTGCAAATCTTGCCCATGCACCGTTGATGTGAAGAGCAAACGTATCCCTGCTGATGTCACTGGAAGACAGTGATGTCACTGGAAGACAGTGATGTCACTGGAAGACAGTGATGTCACTAGAAGAAGTAACTGGAAACTTGGACCAGTGCTCCTGAACAGTGTCTGTGGTGCCTTTTTTTAAAAAATGGATTTTAAATGTTTCCTTTTTCTGCATATAACCATAACCACGAGTGTAACGTGGTTTGTTTTTTGTTTTTTGTTTTTTGTTTTTCTTGCGTCCTATAAGTGCTTCCAATCGTGACTTGAACTCGAGGGTAGTTTGGGGAGCCACCCATAACTCCCAGTGCTATTTTTATCGTCCTACCTATATGGAAGGCACACAAACCCATACACTGCTAATACTGCTTCTGCCACTGTCATCCACCGTGGGCTGACTGCGTGCCAGGCACATCAATTACATCAACTTCAATCTTCGCAATAGCGAACTCCTACTGGGCACTAATATGTGCTCGGAAATATTCCAAGTACCTTACATCTAGCAACCTACTCAATGTCTACACAATCCTGAGACAGGCACACGACTGTACACATTTCATAGACAGAAAGCTGACACGAGGCAGTCAGAGGTGAGAGCTGACTGAACCCAACAGTTTGACCCCAGAGTCTGTGTTCCTCAATCAATCTGCCATAAACCTCGAGGTCCACCAGAAGCTGTCAGCCATCAATATTAGCTGCACGTTATAAGTGATAAACCTGGTACTCTAATCAAGAAAGGTTTACAGTCACAATGTTGGATTTCAACCCAGTCAGACACTTAAGTCTGATTCCAAGGCAGAGAACCATGAACTCCCTCTGTATCTCCTTCTGACCATACAGATTCTCCTTGGCAACCTCTGGTCTCATATTCCCCCACCTCTTTCCCACTGTCTCTGGGAGGAGGGGGGAGGGGAGGAGAGGGAAACTGCTCACCTCAAACCCTGAGTTTTCACTGTGTTTATGACACTGTTGTACGTAAATTGAGGTAACTGTTCTCCGTGAGTTGTGAAGAATAACTGAGTTAGAACTAGCCTCTGCACCGAACTGGACCACAGTGGTACAGGAGTGTCTATAATTGTGTCACACTGGCCTTTTCATGGGTCGGCCCATCCTCATCCTCTCCTATCTTAACAGTCAATGGTCCACTTTCATAAGATACTTTTATTTACTTTATAGGCAAGGTCCATTATGAGATATCAAGAGATTAAGTCCAAACATGATGGGTTTGACTTATGGAGCTGGAGTGTATATGTTTGGTTATTTACTAAGCCAGTGATGAGAATTCAGATTACAATTCTTCCCAGATTAACAGAGCAGGGGTAGCTAGTTAAAATGAATTAGCAAAGCCAAATGCTGGCCTTGCTGGCATTTAGAATTCTCATCCACTGACAGCGGGCATGCTGTCTGACACATCTGCTGGACTTTCTCTGCCACCGTTTACTAAAGGGACTACTTGCCAACTGCTGACATAGGAATAAGAAACTAAGAACACATCCACAGACGTGTAAGTATGCAAACCCTTGATAACACAGAGAAAGAGAGGTAGACATTGGGTGCCTCTGACACGGGTGTGCAACACCACCCAAGAGCTGGTATTGGAACCAAGAGAGGAAGAAGAAAAAAGGTGAGCCAAGAGTGAGGGTAAGTGTTCAGATTTAGTTATATTGGAGAGGAAACGACACAGAAGAGCATGTTTAATAGCACCATGGGAAGGAAAATGTGGGAGGCAGAAAGCTTGAAAGGAAAAACTTCACCAACAAATCTCTCCAACAAATACTGAAACAAAGGACAGAAACAGAACCACACAGAATAAAGTCTAAGTTGCAAGTGAAATGTGTCAATTTACTTCTGATCTCAACTTGAGGCAATCATTAGAAATGAAAAAATCAGCATATACATATATGCTACTTTAATTAAATATATTATACATAAATAAATATAAAACATGACATAAATCATATTATAAATATAATTTAATAGTTACAATTTTAATTTATTAATTTAATAATATTATATTATAATGCATTGTATATAAATATCACATTATACATCATATTATATATTTTATATATATAAGTAATATAGTAAGAAATAAAAACAAATACGCAAATACATGTGCACGCCCTCTTGTCCTACTGATCAAAAGGTTGAGGCAACTGAAATGCCCATGGATAGTTGAATAAACAAAATGCAACATATATATATATGGAACATGTTCAAATTATCCTACTAAATACGAGAAGCCAAACACAAAGGTAATATATTGTAAGAATAATTCTGTAAGAAATAGCCAATCTAGGTGAGGTGGCACATACCTGTGATGATATGTGGGCAGGAGGACTATAAGTTTAAGGCCCGTCTGGACCACATAGCAGGGCCTCACCTTTCTATGCAAGGTGGGTAAACTCACAAAGACAGAGTGCGGTCTGTGACTGCCAGGGCAGAGGGCAGAGGGAGTGACAGTGACAGGCTTCATTGTGAAAGGTGGCAATAATCAATAGAGCTAAACAGAGATGCTGATTACGTGATAGCTGTGAATTATCTGTCCTAAATAATAGCCTTATATTATACAAACTTCACCCAACTAAAAACCGGAAACGCAGGGCTAGAGAGATGATGGTAGCAGCAGTAGACTATGCTGTTTTCCCGGAGGACTCCAGTTCAGGTTCCAGCACTCACAACAGCCAGCTCTAACAGCTCTGGTCTCTGGGGGCACCAACACACACACACACACACACACACACACATGCACACACACATACACAGACACACACACAGACACACACACACACAGACACACACACAGACACACACATACACAGACACACACACACAGACACACACACACACAGACACACACACACACACACACACACACACCACACACACACACAAATGAAATTAATATTAAAAAACAAAACCAGCAGCAAGAATGAGATACTTGGGGAATTTCGAATGGTATCTGGTTCTTTGACATACTGAGAAGCCTTTGCTAATGTTTTTGACATGGCGATGGTAGTGTGGTTGGGATGTGTAAGAGTTTTTTAGATTAGTTGCTTTGATTTCACTCAACTCACGGGTGTGATTGTATGATATCTGGTATTGGCTTCCTCAAAAGAATCCAGTGTAGGGGCGAGTGGAGGGACCAAGTGACTATAGATAAGACAAACCGCAGGTTAACCGACTCCCGAGAGACTCTATTAGGCTATTTTCTCTACTCTTATATGTGGTGGAAGTTTCATGTCATAGAATTTTAAGATTTCTTATCAACTATAAATAAGAAATCAACTATAAATAAGATTGGTATTGCTCAGAAATCTGTTAAGCCACTCTTAACAATTTGCTATGTGAAATCTAATCTAGTCTCGAGTTCAAAGGAGGAAACTTGCTTGGTACCACTAAAGCAAAGAAAAGACACCAAAGACAGATGGCGGAGCTAAAGACCGCACGCTGCCACACCACGCCACTATGCCTCTCTCTCTCTCTCTCTCCCTCCCTCCCCCCTCCTTCCCTCCCTCCCTCCCTCTGTGTGTGTGTATGCACATACATATGTGTATGTGTATGTGTATGAGTGACTTATTTATTTTTATGTGTATTGGTGTTGGTCTTTTGTCTGCATGTTTGTCTGTGTGAGGATATTGGATCTTGTGAAAATTGAGGTACAGACAGTTGTGAGCTGTCATGTGGGTGCTGGGAATTGAACCTGGGTCCTCTGGAAGAGCAGCCAGTGCTCTTAGCCTCTGAGTCACCTCCTCAGCTATACTATGCATTTCTGAGAAAGAGTTTTGCATTGGAGGTTTTTGCTTTTGGAAACTGTGGCTTTGAGCAACTGTGATAAGGATCTTCCATCGAATGAGAAGCTGTAGATTTAATAACAGTGAAGAACTGGGAGTGTGCATCCAAGCCGTCCACCAACTCCCAAGCTGAGTATGCTCACCCACGCCGTCCACTTCACTGTTCTCAAGGCCCAGAGAGGGCCACATGACTTAGCAAATCACCATCCAAAGGGTCAGAGCAATATTAAAAAATCAAACTACAAAAGAACCTGTTCATCTTAACACCACAACTCAAGCAGATTTGCAGTTTCCTCTCAGACTAATCTTAAACTTCTGGATTTGACTTTCCTTACCCATAAACATTAGTATATAAAATATTAATTTTGTACATATTTTTACTAATTGCAAGCAAGTTTCTCTATTAATTTTCAGTAAAAGGATTTGAAATAGTGTTTTGGAGCGAGTGCTGTTCATGGCCTTACATTTACCCATTCATTTTTCTACAATACAGGATTCACATAATTTTCAGCCCTTTATTACTACACATAAAATGGATGTGGGTGTGGACACATAGAAAATCTAATTGCTGTTAGGATTCCCGTCAACAGTCACATTTGACTTTCTAAAAATGATAAAATCTATCAAAATCCTTTTCTCCCTCTAGGAAAAGTCTATATAGGAGCGGAACAGAATACATTTTTCCATTCTATGAATCGGGCTCTTGAACAAAATTATAAAATATCCAGGAAGGTCAACGGCCATCCTATTTTGTCTTGACTAAACCATCTTTGAATGCATGCAGGCAGGGAAGATTGACGTATACTCTACCTCTTGAAAAGCCCTTTCTGCTTGGCGTTCTGCATCGATGACTTGTCTCTCCAATTGTTGCATCTGTAGGGGTGGGGATAAAATACACAAATATTTATATTTATCTTTTGGGGAAAGACTTTAAATCCCACAATGTCATCAACTCTTAAAAATAAACGTAGTCCACTGTATATAAATTACAATTAGCAACATCTAAGAGCACTTGATAATAAAAGTTGATGAACTGCCGAAGTCTTCGTACTTTGAGCACTAACTGGTGGCTGTGTGAGGGTTGTTTGTTAGTTCGCAGAATTGGTATCATTCACGTTTTCCTTCTTCAATATTGGTAGTTCATATACGAGAGTGTTCGTCAATGGATAGAAAGTCACTGGTCCATACACATTAAGAACAATAAAAAGACAGAATGCGTTACTAGACAGGGCTTGGTTTTTTGCTTTGTTTTGTTTCGTTTGTTTTAAAATAAAGCCACCATTAAACCGGGAAAGCACACATTCTCACAACCTCACTGGATGGTATGTTTAAGTCAAGGCTGTGGCAGCCTGTACGTAGTCTTATAGATGGATGGAAAGAGTAGTAAACTGAAAGTACAATATAAAAGTCTCAGAAGATCCGGTAGTGATTAAGGAATGTGTGTGCCAGGTGTTGAATACACAGCCACGAGGTGAAATTCAAGTCTTTCTCTCTAGAGGCCGTAGTTTGACCAAGTTTAGAGCGGTTTGTTGTTGGGTCTGAGCTCACTTTCACTCTTTTCCAGGACTGTTGGTTCGGATGTCCAGAACTCAGGATTAACTTCCAACTCTCCGCACCCCCAGGCGGCCCCTGGAGGACCAGGCAGCCAGCCCCACCCTCTCCCGGCACCACCGAGAAGCGTCTCTCTGGCTAGAGGGGCCAGCCAGCCCCAACCAGCCTTCATCCCGCGCTTCCTATCCACCCCACTAAAGATTCTCAACCTCAGGAGCACGGCATGAGCCAGCAACACTCCGTTCTTAAAGGGTCCGTTGACTGGGACCATTTTCTGGGCTTTATCCAGATTCACATTTAACACGGGGTCTCTCAGAAGACCTTCGCCCACTTCCCAGCCACGGCCTCAACATTTCAAAAGAAATCCCGATACCCGTGTAAAGCTGGGCACAGTGATCCTACGGGGAGTTGAGAGGCAGACATAAGCTTTTGGTCTGGCTAGTCTGGTATACAAAAGACTCCACCTCAAACAAGATGGGAGACAAGGTCTGAAACTCCACCCAACCACTGAAGTACACATACATCTGCACTTACAAGCATGCACGCATACATCATACAGACAACATACACATGCATCACATACATCCGTATACCCCCACAAAGAGTCACTAAAAAGTAGTGATAATGGGAAGGGCATAGTTCAGTCTCTACTGTTGTGAACCTAGGACAAGTCTTCATACACAGTAGACATCGAGTGTCGTGGATTAATGATGAAATGACAAAGATCTGTAAGTATGTGTATTCGAAGAATGGCTGTGATGGTGAGTTCTGATTGTTAATGTGACTGGATAAAGATACGCCGAGGAGACTAGTGAAACATACTAGTGTCTGAGAAGTTACTTCCAGAGACGGTTGGACCGCACTCCCTCACATACAAACTCAGCACTTCAGAGTACTTGGAAGCAGTCCAGAACAGCAAGCTTTGTTGCTAGGCTTGAAAAGATGTACGTATGTGTCTTTAAATGAATGAAGCAAAACCACAGGTTCAAAGGTCATTTCTGTTATTTAATTAAACAAAAGAGTAGTCTATGAAATATTAGCGGAAAGGTAGAAAGGACAAGAGAAAAAGCCTCTTCGGAGGCGAGATCTAAGTTAGAACCCAGATTCCACTATCTGTGAATGGTGTAGTGACAGGTAATTTCTTTAATATAGCAAGTTTGCATTCTTGGTCAGTAAAAAGGAATAACTTTTATCCTAGTATATTTATATAAAAACTGAGTGGCAAGACATTTAGCATAACATTGGATGTGTTCAGCTTTTACACAATACCTTTTATAGCATTACATTTCTAGCATACACTAACATTGCTTTACAAATAACGTAAGTTGGGATGGTTCAGGTTCAAACGAGCTAAGTCCACTCAAGTGGTCTGGGTTTCAGTTCTTACTACTTTCCCAACAGTTTCCTCTAGGTTCTATAATTCCTATGTGTAAAATTCCTATTACAAAGCGGGGGCTAAAAATAAGAGAACAGGTGACCACAATGTGAAAGGGGGTTAGGTTTTTCAGTAATAAAAAACATGGCTGTCAGGCAGTGGGGGTACACACCTTCAATCCCAGCACTTGGGAGGCAGAGGCAGGCAGATCTCTGAGTTTGAGGCCAGCCTGGTCTACAGAGAGAGTTCTAAGACAACCAGAGCTACACCGAGAGACCGTGTCTCAAAGAATTAACCCCTTAAAAAAACAAAAACAACTAACTAACAACCCATGATTATAGCGTTTGCAGATGCATAGGCCTTAGGTTTAACTTCCAATCACACACACACACACACACACACACACACACACACACACACACACACACCCCAAGGAAAGGGGAATAGAGAAAGGAGGAAAGAGATCTGCCTAAAAACAAGGAATTTTTCTCTAACTATATATATAAATAGTAACACATTCACACAGATACTATAAATTGTGTAGATGGATGAAATTTTATACTCTGGGAGCTACAGATCTGTGTGCAAATGGATTGGCTGATAAGCATTAAATCTAGATGATACACACATGAGCCACACTTCCGTGCGTTTGAAAACATATCTCCAATAAGAACTTTTAAGCATCTACGTGAAAAGGTATCCGTGACACATTTAAAGACAAAGCAGGGGCAGAGTGCGTGTGTCTGTGGTAGAGAGCTCAGCTAGCATACCGAACGGTTTGGGTTTGATTCCCAGCCACAAAGAAGAGACAGATATAAATTATATATGGAATGACCTGTAAATAATGTTACTGGGAAAGTCTGTAAAAAAAAAGTTAATGAATATTTTAATTTTATTTATATAGGAAAAATGTGTATTTGATTTTTATGGGATGAGATACACATACCCAGGAGCTGTCTAGTTGTCCATATTTATATAATAGAATTATGAGTCACATAATTTGTGTCTCAAGGGATGAGTAATGGGGAGTTAATTCCATTTTAATAGAGTATAATGCCCTCCCCATCACTCCTCCATTTCTCTTCAGAAGAGGGCATGCAGGGGCATCAACCAAACATGGTGGATCAAGTCGCAATCACACTAGGCACCTTCCTCAAATTAAGGCTGGAGGAGCCAACTCAGTATGGGGACTCAGGTCCCTAAGGCCAGGTAAAGAGTGAGAGGCAGCCCCTCCTTCCAGTGTTAGGAGTCCAAGGAGAACAAACTACACAACTGTAACACACACACACACACACACACACACACACACACACACACGCATGCTGAGGGCCTTGGTCAGTCCCAAGCATGCTCCCTGGTTGGTGCTTCAGTTTCTGAGCCCAGGTGAGCCCAGGGGAGTTGATTCTGTGGGTTCCTTGTGGTGTTCTTGACCCCTTTGACTCCTGCCCCTGTGCATCTCTGTATCTGTTTCCATCAGTTCCTGGATGAAGCCTCTCTGATGATAGGCTGATCGGGAGGAGGGGAGGAAGGGGACACTATTGTGGGGGTGTCAAAATAGAAATCATCATCATCATCACCACCACCACCACCACCATCATCATCATCTACCAAAGAAAACACCGTTGCTAATGGATACGGGATGCAGATATTTGGATGATTGCCAGGTCATGTTTTGTTGGGTTGAGTGTGCAGTTTCTCCAGGAACATGGCCGCACAAACATTGGTATGTAGGATAGACGTGATGTTCAGCTATTTTACATAGCAGAGTTCATTACTAAAGACAAAAATAAGTATACTGGAAAAGACAGAAGTACCTTGCATTAGAAACAATAGTCACTTGTAACAGCTTTAATTACCTTTGGGTAACTTTGCTGCTTCAGAGAAAGTAGACAATTGAAAAAGATTCTGAACTGTTTCATGGGACTAAAGCGTAAATGGATAATGCACACAGGAAAGGACTGAGTGGCGGGGCATCTCAGATATCACCCGGGATGACACCACTGAGGATTATGAGGTCACGGTAATCACTGTGAGATCACAGCAAGATAACTATTTATAACCCAGAGTCTATGCACACTAAATTAACCAGGAAGAGGAGCAAAGTAAACTCTAAGGCCAACAAAACAGGGAAATCTGATAAAGATTACAGTGGGGAGAGAAAAGGCAAAGACAGTACAGTCAAGAACCATTCATAGAAGAATACAACTGATAAAGCAAACACATCAAAACCACAAGTGACCTAAGTCAGGAACTCAAGGAGGGCTCAACAGTAGGTTTCCGGTTGTGTCATGTGATACAGACTCACGTGGTGTTTTGTTGAAGCAGACCCATGGGAGGGCTCGTGATGTTTGGAGATAAATAGGACTCAATGGACAGTGATGGGGTGCTTGCATTGCTAGCCTTGCAACACTTCATTGGTCTGAGTCCTCACTGATTTTCACTTCATTGAGGGAAGCACAGCAGAGAACTTCTCTTGGTGTCCTTGAATCCCTGCTGGTTCTGGTCGCTCTGGCTAACTCGTGCCGATTTGGCAGGAGCCTGGCTGTTTCTGCTGGATCAGGCCACTGCTGCTGATTCCTGTTTGGTATCCTGACACTACTGAACTGGACAGCTGGGGTCCTGACAGAGATCAGAATCATCCCCAAAGGACTACTTCTAACCAGGTCCACACCCCCTTGTCCTGCTCTCCATCTTTTCTCTCCTGCCTTTGGACAGGGGGCTAGAAGAGGGGTCAATGTCTTTGAAACCTTTTATTAAAAGGAGGTTTCTAAAACCTAAGCCTACAAAGGGCTCAAATATAGAGTCACAGAACTTGGGGGCAGAAATAACAATATTGTGAGCAAAAATAATTGGACAGCTTGGCTGAAACATGCAATCTTTTTTAGGGACATACAATTGCAAAGATTAGTCAGGGAAAAATGTTAGCTTAATGGTCTTGTCTCTAAGAAATGCATCAGACTATTTAAAGCCTTACAAAAGGAAAACTCCAAGAGTGCATAGCTTTGCTAGTAAAGGTGTGTCTAAGAACAAAAACAAACTCAAAACTAAACAACCCTCTTTAAGAGGCTACTGCTTCCCAGTGCACTTTATCAGACCAGCTACTGGAATGCTATTTTCGCTTAGCTCCCAGTCCGTATGTGTTCTAGAAAGAAACAGGTGGTCAGCTTCAAGTATAATAATGAACATCAGAGACCATTTGCAACTCTCCATTTCATAAATTATATACATTACACATAGGTCCTCAAATAAATGTATTTAAAAGAGTCACTGGTGCTGTTTTTCTCCTCTTTTTTGATTTTTTTTATTTAAAAATTATCTCATACAAGTCCTTATCCTTTTTTTTATTTTTTTTTACAATTCCTTATCCTAATGAACTTTCCCCTCTTCCAATTCCTCCCCACCCCCCCAAGTCACCCCCACCTCTCTATTGTGTTCCCTCTCAAAACCAAAAGCAAACGAAACCAAACAACCACAATCAAAACCAAAACCAAAACAATAATATCTTCCTGAGTACAATGTCAGAAATCCTTAAAATATTGACAGATCAAATCTAGATATATATGGTGAAGTTAGCATTCTTGCCTGTCATGGATGAGAAGGCAGACAAGTGGCTTCTAGGACTTAGAATGTGGGGAAGAAACTGAGATAACATACAGGAAACGTCTCCTGGTTGAGATTGGGTGTGTATTTTTACCATATGTATATCAATCTGACCCCCCATTTAAATATCAAATAGCCTCAAACTCTAAAACATACAAAGAAGTCGTGAAGTCAGCTAACAAAAATCAATGTTTTGAATTGATTTAGACAATCCAGTGTTACCACTGTAACAATGTTACAATGTAACAATTTTATAACAATGTAACAAAAGCAATGTTAGATCCATCCTATATACAGACACCAAATCCAAACACTATTATGGATGCCGAGAAGTGCTTGTTGACAGGAGCCTGATAAAGCGGTCTCCTGAGAGGCTCTGCCTGACAAATACAGAGGTGGATGCTCACAGCCAACCACTGAACTGAGAACGGGGTCTCCAATGGAGGAGTTAGAGAAAGGACTGAAGGAGCAGAAGGGGTTTGCAACCCCATATGAACAACAACGATATCAACCAATCAGAGCCCCCAGAGCTCCCAGGGACTAAACCACCAACCAAAAAGTACACATGGGGGAACCCACGGCTTCAGCTGCATATGTGGCAGAGGATGGCCTTGGAGAGGCCCTTGGTCCCGTAATGCCCCACTGTAGGGGAATGCCAGGGTGGTGAGGTGGGAATGGGTGGGTGGAAGCACCCATAGAAGCAGGGGGAGGAAAAATGTGATAGGGAGTTTGTGGAGTGAAAACCAGGAAAGGGGATAACATTTGAAATGTAAATAAATAAAATATCCAATAAAAAATGTTAGACAAATGTAAACATGGAAATACTGTGTGAGAAACCTCAGACTACGTGCAGGGTAGTTGGAGATTAAGTGGGAATAGAATTTATTATTAGAAGGACAATAACTTTAAAAAGGTGTAGGGAGACGTTAAAGACTAAATGGGTAGGAAAATAATTCAAAACCGAGTAGGTAGTCAGCAGCCAGCCTTTGTGCGGCCCCACAACGGCCTCACCTTGTGGTTAGCTGGCTCCTTTCCTTACTACGTGGGGCTAACCCTTATGATGACAGGTTCCCGTGGAATGATGGAGACTCACTTCTGAGCCTATGTCATAAAAGACACCGTGTCTTCCACCTTGAACTCGCCTGGATTACATTTGCTGCTCTCAGGTAGCCATGCTGAGGTGTCTCCAAGGCTGACCAGCTGAGGCTTCCTACCACCAGCCAATTTCCCAACAACCATCGAGTAAACTCTTTTGGCAGCGGACCCTGCAGCTCCATTCAAACCGTCAGCTCCCGGCAAGCCTGACCAACACGCTGACTCAGCTTCACCAGAGGGATGAGCTAATTCACTCCCACGGTCTCTGACACTTAGAAACTATGCGAGATAATGAGTGTCTGTAGTGTTTGAAAGTTTGGAGTGATTTGTCGACACGAAATAGATATGTAAAGGCAGACATAATAAAGTATGCACCAGAAGAAAAGAACGCATGCAACATGGGAAGTAAAGTTTAATGCAAAAGAGGGCAAAAATATGTGCAGATGGGGCTCCAGAGGAATGGAGGTAACGGAAGAAGGTGAATGAGGGAGAAAGAAGAGAGTCACTAGGAGAAGTAGCACGATGGCATGTCACAATCATGCCCTGTGCTGTACAGAGTAATTTTTTTTTAAAGATTTATTTTATATGAACACACTGTCGCTGTCCTCAGACGCACCAGAAGAGGGCATCAGAGCTCATTACAGATGGTTGTGAGCCACCATGTGGTTGCCGGGAATTGAACTCAGGACCTCTGGAAGAGCAGTCAGTGTTCTTAACCTCTGAGCCATCTCTCCAGCCCCTCCCAGAGGAATCTTAAAGCTGAGTGCTTTGCTTTTTAAGAGATGAACAGAAATTGAAGATAATAGTCTAGGGAGAGTGGGAGAGGTGTTCAGTAAGGAGCTGAATGACTGTGAAGTCCTTTGTTCATGAGGAAGGAAAGATACTGAATGGCTATGTAAGGTAATTCATGTCACGTATGTGTGTTAAACAGAAAAGTAGAAACGACGGTACATATTACAGAAGAGAGATAAGTTAGTGGTATTTTAAAAACACATCCAAAACATCAACCAAAACCTGGCCCACCCCAGCCACTCTGCCTAGCATCTTCCAGTGTGACACAGACTACATGGAGACACCAACTTCCCCAGAAATGGGTTCATTTTCTTAAAGTTCAGACAGCAGCCTTCAGAGTAGACTAGATGAGAAAGCAAAGGTGAAAAGAAATTCAGTTTCCAACAGACTGGTGACAGACAGACAGACAGACAGACAAGGCTGTATTCAGAAGGTGGTCGGGTCACTCCTGTCTCAGGTGTACCTTCTCTTCCATGGGGCATGGACTAGTTCCTTCTGTTAACACTGGCTGCTTGGCAGCTGACTCCATTAGAACACTGTATCTGCCGAGGCTGGCCCTGAAGCTTTGAGCTGTTCTTAGAACCCTGGAGCATCATGGGAAAAGATGCAGCTACCTTGCTGCAGAGAGAAAGGGAGAGAGGGAGGCACCTGTGTCTAGTTACTCTGCTACAACCAACTCAGTGTCAGGTATGTAGATCTTGAACATACCAGCCAGCTGTCATGTCTGTGTCCTTGCTGAACCCCAGTTCTAGTTTATCTGCAAGTGAATGCTGTTACACGAGAGACCCTATTATACAGCAAACAGTCTAAGAAGACCAACAATAGAACCATAAACAAATGCTCTTATAAAGCCACTGAAATCTTTCTTAATTGATAAAAATTATATTTACAGGACCGGAAAGATGGCTCAGTGGTTATGCCCACACTGCTTTTCCAGAGAACCTCACTACTTTCAATAACTCTAGCTCCAGGGGGATGACTCCTCTGACCTCAGAGGGACCTATACTCATTTCAACTACTTACCTACACACACACACACACACACACACACACACACACACACACACACACACGGGAGTCGGTGGGGGACGATCAGAGGAAGATTCGACAAATAGGAAATGCCCAACTCTGTGAGAAGAGAGAGAAAAGAGAGGCAACATAAGAGGGAACAGCGCATAAGGAGAGGGGAAGACAGTTGTACACTGACAGGCTGCAGAGAGAACAATCTAGACACAGACAACGATAGAAGGAGCCAGAGAATGAGAAGGAAACAGAGGATCAGCACAGATTGCAAAAATTAATTTGAGGCCAAGCAGAGCAAAAAGTCAGAGAGAGAGAGGCCAAGAGAGAAGCCAGATTGATCAATCAGCTTGGAGAGGAATCTTGAGCCAAAAGAGCGGAGTTGAACCAGCCAGCCAGAGTTCATACAGAACAAGAAATGGTGGGCTTATTTAGTAGCAAGTCTCAGAGGCGGAAAACATCCTAGGCCTAGATAACAATGTATGGAAGCTAGAACCTTCCAGAACTAGGCCTAGGTTAGCAGATAGAGGTAATAAACCTCAGAGATGACAATTACCTAAGGAGAATAAAAGTTACAGTAACATGTGTGGTATAAAGAAAGTAATGTTTCAGCTTCAAGTATAATCATGAAAATCACAGAGCTCTCCCAATTCTCCATTCCATAAAATGTATTCATACAGAGAGGCCCCCAGATAAGTGGATTAAGAAGAGCTGCAGGTGCTCTTTCTCCTCTTCTCTTTAGAAGTTTTTTATTTAAACATTATCTCACACAATTCAGTCTCATCATGATCTTTCCTCTCTTCCAACTCCTCCCAAACTCTACCCAACTCCCTACTCACCCAACTTTGTATTGTCTCTCAAAAAGCAAAAAACAAAAAACAAAAAAAACCCCAAAAATTCAACCAACCAAAAAAAAAAAGAGGAAGAAAGAGAGAAAGAAAGGAAGAGAGAAAGAAAGAAAGATCAATACAAACAAGCAAAAGATCAATGAGACAAAAAAAAAAGGCAAAAACGTAACAAAAGTCCAAAAAAAGTGGGGTTCATTTTGTGTTGGTCAATGACTACTGGACACAGGCTGAATCTAATAGCACTCCATTGGAGAACATGTACTTTCCCTTTGCCAGTGGCTATCAATTACAAATAGCTTTTTGGTAAGGGGTGGAACCTTATGTCTACTTTCCTCCTCATATGAATGCTTTTTTTGATGGTTAAAAATGTTAGGTTAAGGGCTGGAGAGATGGCTCAGTGGTTAAGAGCACGGACTGCTCTTCTAGAGGTCCTGAGTTCAATTCCCAGCAACCACATGGTGGCTCACAACCATCTGTGATGGGGATCTGATGCCCTCTTCTGGTGTGTCTGCAGACAGCTACAGTGTAGTTATATATAATAAATAAATAAATCTTTAAAAAAAATGTTAGGTTAAGTCATCAGGATGCATTCCAGGCTAAACATATGATAACTATTGATAATACTATTACAAGTTAATGTCAACAGAGTTTTCTTTTTTAAAAAAAATTATGATTTGCTTGTTATGGATATGTATGTGTGGCTGTGTGAGCACATATGTACCACACGCATGTATGTGTCCATGCAGGTCAGAGAGTGTTGAAAATCATGGATCTGGAGTTACAGGAAGTTGTGAGCTGTGTGGTATGTGAGCTGGGAAACAACCCAGAATCCTCTACAAGATGAGTTAAGTATTTTTTACCACTCAACCGTCTCTCCAGCCCTGAAGAGTTTACTGAAAGACCATCTATATGTTTTCTTTTTGTACATACACTGAGCAATGACTCAGTGAGTGGAGTGTTTGCCATGCAAGTGTGAGGGCCTAAGTTCGGACCTTGAGCAATTTAAGAGAGGGGTGGGCCTGTAGGTATCTGCAGCTCCGTGCCTGAGTCTGAGTGGAGGTAGGATGCTTCCCAGACTTCAATAGCCAGACAATAACAGGATTGGTGACTTCCAGGTTGAATGAAGAGGCCAGTTCAAAGAAAGAAGATGGAGGGGCTGGAGAGATGGCTCTGCGGTTAAGAGCACCCGACTGCTCTTCCAGAGGTCCTGAGTTCAATTCCCAGCAACCACATGGTGGCTCACAACCATCTGTAATGGGATCTGATGCCCTCTTCTGCTGTGTATCTGAAGACAACTACAGTGTACTTATATATAAATAAATCTTTAAAATAAATAAATCTTTAAAAAAAATTTAATAAGAAGATGGAGGGTTAGAACCTTAATTTTTTTTAAAGTCTACTCTTATTGATGGTTCTTAAACATTTTAATCTCCCTTTTAACCCGCCAACCACCAGAGGTAGTGGAAAAGAAAAGATATGGGGGAAAGGGACCTGCTTAGAAAGGTTCTTTAGAATAATTCCCACCTGTGTTGTCTGAAAATTGACTGTTCAGTTCACAGGTCAACAGTGACAAGCTTGATCCACTCGCAAACACTTTGTAGCTACACCAAAAGTCTAGTTCAGTAGAGATGAGATAGTAAATGCAAGTTAACAGTGGTGGCACCACTTAGCAGAGACAGCCAGGCCTCAGGCTGAGCATGGGTCAACAGGAGGGACCAGGGCCAACAGGAATCCTAGGGAAAGTTCTTGGCCGTGTGTCTCTCAGCTAAACAAAACAAAGACCAACGAAGGAGCGAGAGCAGCAAGCATTGAATAGCTCGCTCTGTAAGCAAGTCAAGCTCAGTCTCCACCACTGTCTGTCCTTTTTAGACTCCCTCCAACATCACATGTGCTCCTCAGCCTGCACGTCTGTCTCGGCTGCATCACTCTGTCAATCAGCTGGAGTCTGAGGCAGTGACAAGAAACTGTAGCATGCCACCAAAAGTTTTTGGTGCGTTTCTCTCTATGGAATCCTGACAAATAGAGCTCAATTACCCAGTGTAAGGTAGACCAATACTTGTGTGCTGTCAGCAAAGAATCCTTCATCACGTGTCCTTTCACCTGTTTGCTTGAGCAGAACATTCTTTCTCCCTGTCTACTTCAGCGAAATGTTCCTTCACGAGTCTGCCATAGTCTTTCACCTGTGTCCGCTTCAAGGAAACGTCCCTTCACATGTTTGTCCTAAAAAAACACCATCCAACACAACTGACATTCCAAAGAACCCCTCGGTTTCCACTTCAGAGGGTGATAAAGAAGGTGATGTCGATCGCTGGCATCCGCAAGTCCGTGCACACCCCAGACCTCCAGTCTTGCTGTTGCAAAGCCAAGGTAGCCCGAAGAGTTGTTGTGGGTGAATTATTCTCCAAAGGGAAGACAGCCAGTTGTGTTCACTCATCTTACTGTGCCTCCTCCAGCCCACCCCACACGCCACAGTCTTTCAAAGCCCGTGGTTTTGTGGTAACACTGGAAAAAACTACTAGTTTTCTTGAAGGCAAGACAGCTAAAGCAAGTCTCGTTGCTTGGCGTTTTCCCATTCTATGGCTTTGAATGGGCTTAAACGTACAGTATCTTCTAGTTCCCAACAAAGCCACAGCATTACCTAAATTCTGAGGACTAGTCTTTGTTCTGGAAATCCATTCAGTTCCTGAAGAGGGCTTTCTAGCAAACAAGTGGCTAGTGACCATCCTAACGGTTCCAGCAGCTCTCTGGATCCTTCCATCCCTCTGGATCTCCACCCCCCACCCAGTATCAGCCCCAATGTGGTGCTCTGCCAAGTTGTTAATCATAAGCCAACTCCCCAGTATCTCCTTGTCAGACCAGTTCCTCATCTACTGCTTATGCTGGCAGCTGTTAAACGTAAAGGGAGATAAAGAAAAATAAGGCACATTTATAATAATTTCAGACATATTTAAAGAGATGCTTAAAGATGATACCTCAGATAAGTATCATGGGCCAGGCATGGTGGCACTTGCCTTTCATCCCAGCACTTGGAAGGCAAAAGCAGGAAGATCTCTGTGAGTTTGAGGCAAGCCTGGTTCTACAGAGTGAGTTCCAGAATAGCCAGGGTATAGAGAAACCCTGTCTTAAACAAACAAATAAAATGTTACAAAGATGTTGTAAGGCTGGAGAGATGGCTCAGTGGTTAAGAGCACTGGCTGCTCTTCCAGAGGTCCTGAGTTCAATTCCCAGCGACCACATGGTGGCTCACAACCATCTGTAATGGGATTTGATGCCCCTCTTCTGGTGTGTCTGAAGACAGCTACAATGTATCCTATACCGGAAATAAATAAATAAATCTTTAAAAAAAGGGGGGGGGCTGGAGAAATGGCTCAGCGGTTAAGAGTGCTGACTGCTCTTCCAGAGGTCCTGAGTTCAATTCCCAGGGACCACACGGTGGCTCACAACCATCTGTAATGGGATTTGATGCCCCTTTTCTGGTGTATCTGAAGACAGCTACAGTGTACATATAATAAATGAATAAATCTTAAAAATAAAAGATGTAAGTAAAAGGATGAAAAACTTACCAAGAATATTTAAAAAATGGAGATTTCTGTGCCAAAGTTTTATGAGTAATAGGATAAGTTATGAATGGAATAATTCATCAAGAAAATATAACAATCATGGGGCTGGAGAGATGGCTCAGCGGTTAAGAGCACTGACTGCTCTTCCAGAGGTCCTGAATTCAATCCCCAGCAACCGCATGGTGGGATCCGATGCCCTCTTCTGGTGTGTCTGAAGACAGCTACAGTGTACTCATATAAATAAAATAAATATATCTTAAAAAAAAGAAAATATAACAATCATAATTCTAAGTGTTCAAAAATCAAAACATATACAGGAGAGCTGGGGTGGAATTAGTGGTAAAGCAAATACTTATAAAGTATGAGACTAAGGGTTCCATCCCCAGCCAGGGGAAAGCTGTGTGTGTGTGTGTGTGATGTGTGTAAGTGTGTGAATGTGTGTGTATGTGTGTGTGAATGTGTGTATTGTGTGTGTGAATGTGTGTAGTGTGTGTGTGTGTGTGTGTGGTGTGGTGTGTGTGTGTATGGTATGTGTGAAAGTGTGTGAATGTGTATATGTATGGTGTGTGTATTGTGTGTGTATACTATGTATGATGTGTAAAACTGTCACGTAGGTTTTATTTTTGTTCAAATATTTTGAGAAGTCAGAAGAAATGATTATGTTTAAATAATAATTTCCAAGGAAATATCCTTGGAAATATTCAGATTTCCCATCAAAAGACTAAACACATCTATTTACTTCACAACTTGGTTTTTCTGTTTACTTTTCTGTTTATCAAGGCTATAAATATACAAATACATCAACTAATTCCAAAAGGCTTATTAATAAGCACAGTGGACATTTTTAGCCAATTCTTTTCATAGTTGCCACATGTTCTAAATAGCACACTTCTATTTCTGTTGACCTTCCTTCTTAAAAATGATTTCCCACTTATTTCCTTAATGGAAAATAAAGATTTCTTGCCATCAATCTAGATCCACATCACGTCTCCTATTGCCTCTGCTTCTTCATGCGGTCCCTTATTTAAAGCGCACTCTGAGATCCTTGTCATGGTTTCAGTGAATGAGAGCCATAGCACGCATGTGACTGATGTGACATTCAGCTACTCGTCACCGAGGTACTTACTTTTACTAAATAGCCTTTCTCCTAGAATTTGATGAGTTTTTTTTTTCTTTACGTAGTCCTTAAAATGAAACTTCCAAATTCCCACCACAGTCCCAGCTATGTCTCAAGGAGCTCACTCAGATCTTGGATTTCTACACTTCCTCTGAAGCCACACCCAAAGCCTCTGAACGTGCCAGTGTGAACATTACCCTCGGTCTGGGCCCAACTGTCTTTTTGAAAGACTTGTCACTTGAAAGAGTCTGCCCTGGATCACCTGCTCCCTGTACTCTGTCATCTGGAGCCTGGGTTTACTTCCTCCTTTTAATGGGACCCATTCTCCTGAAGTCTCTCAGAAAGGTTACATGCGATGCAACATGTGTTAAAAAATATCCTGTGACCTCTCAGACAAGATTCATATTTGGGGGAATATGGTTCGGTAGATAAAGGTACTTTCAGTCAACTTTCTCCCCAGCTCTCACATGCTTGAAGGAGAATACTGGTTGATTGTTGCAAGCAATTAATTGCTGACCTCAGAATATGCACCATGATACACGTGTGTGTGTGTGTGTGTGTGTGTGTGTGTGTGTGTGTGTGCAGTTTGCTTTTTGGTTTTTTATCTTCTAATGCTGCCTCTGAGAAGCTTAAAAGGCTTCCAGTTCCTGGTCCTCTGTAGGTTACTCGTTTGTTTCCCTGAAAGTATGAAGCAGAATGATGCAAAACAGCCTAGATTTGAGGGTCCTGAGCCTCCTGAAGGCCATCAGCTCCTTAGAACCCTGCAATGACTAGAGAGAAAATATGTATCGTGCTGATAAATAGGTTGTATTCATGAAGACATGTGACTGCTTAGATGTCTCACTGACTCTCGTATACCAAACATCCATCAACTAAGCATTCATTTCCTGTTTAAAAAGAAAAAAACAACTAAAACTTTCTTCCCTTACAAAGTTGAATAAATTGTTTGGAGCGTATTCGTGCAACAACTGTCACATTTACGAGCTCACAGCAGTGTCCTACACACTGACCAGAAAACAAAGTCGAGAATGGAGCAGCAGCAGCCTTGTATACACAGCTGTCAGAGAGGTTCCCAGATGTCCCGCTCTTAAATGTAAACAGACCACCAAAGATCAGCCAACACATGGGAAGAGTTTGCCTCTCGCAAAATCAACAACCACAGAAAGAGGGAAATAATCTCAGAGGAAAGACAGATAAGGGACTCGAGAGGACGTTTTAGAAATGCTAACAATGTTGAAGAAGCAAGAACTTTCAAATACATGGTGCTGCAGTCACTGTACGGAGTGGAAAGTGTTCCCAGCAAGAAACAGGAGCTTGCATTTAGAGTGAGCTCGCTGTGTGCAGAATCACACTTGTAGCCGGTAGTGGTGCTGGCGATCAGTGTTTTATTCCCACTCCCTGGTGCTCTTTCTGTTGAACCACAGCTGTACATCAACCGCCCACACAATACAGAGTAATGCAGAACCACAGGAAAACCCTGCCAAGCCTAAACCCATACGAATCGTAACCGAAACCATTAGCATTTATTTCTATCCTGCATGATGCCCTGAGCCTAGGAACTCTCACTGGTAAACTGTGCTGTCTGAGAAATGTCCCACTCAATCTCGGACATTTCAACACATGGTTCCCAGTCGGTGCTGTTGCTTGGGGAGGTTTAGGAGGTGTGGCCAAGCTGAAGAAAGACCCACCCGGGTCAGACTTGGAAAGCACAAAGCTACCCCCACTGCACGCAGTCTCTTCTCCATGTTTGCAGTCCGACATGACAATGCTCAGCTTCCGGTCTCTGCCACCACGCCTGCTGCCTGTCGCTATGACTGCACCCCACCGTCATGGTCTTACAACACTGGAGCCACAAGTCAAATAATCTGTCCTCTACGTCATGGTGTTTTATCACAGCAAAGCAAATAATAAAGTAACCTTCAGTCACGCGACGACAGGGATAATTAAGTGTGTGTGGTGTATATAGTTATTGGTTTAGTTGTGTGTGTGTGTGTGTGTGTGTGTGTGTGTGTGTGTTAGTGTGTGTGGTGTATATATACTTGTTGGTTTAGTTGTGTGTATGTGTGTGTGTATGTTTGTGTATGTGTGTATGTGTGTGTGTGTGTTAGTGTGTGTGGTGTACATACTTGTTGGTTTAGTTTTGTATGTGTGTGTGGTGTGTGTGAGGTGTATGTGGTTTAGTTGTGTGTGTGTGTATATGTGTGTATGTGTGTGTGTATGTTTGTGTATGTGTGTGTATGTGTTAGTGTGTGTGGTGTACATATTTGTTGGTTTAGTTGTGTATGTGTGTGTGTTAGTGTGTGTGGTGTATATATGCTTGTTGGTTTAGTTGTGTGTATGTGTGTGTGTATGTTTGTGTATGTGTGTGTATGTTTGTGTATGAGTGTGTATGTGTGTGTATGTGTGTGTGTGTTAGTGTGTGTGGTATATATACTTGTTGGTTTAGTTGTGTATGTGTGTGTGTGTTAGTGTGTGTGGTGTATATACTTGTTGGTTTAGTTGTGTGTGTGTGTGTGTGTGTTAGTGTGTGTGGTGTATATACTTGTTGGTTTAGTTGCGTGTGTGTGTGTGTGTTAGTGTGTGTGGTGTATATACTTGTTGGTATAGTTGTGTGTGTGTGTAAGTGAGTGTGTGTGTGCATGCGTGAATGCACATGCTTGTGAAGGCCAGATGTAAACAGGTGTCTCCCTCATTCATTCTCCATCTTATCTTTTGGGACGTGGTCTCTTACTGAATGGCTAGGCCCGTTGGCCAGTGAGCTCAGGGATGTGTCTGGCTCTGATCTCCCCACCCCCAACTTTTATATGGGCGCTAGGGATCCAAATTTCAGTCCTCATACTTGCATAGCAAGTAACTTTATTGGCGTCATCTTCCCAATAGACAGAATTATAAGTTATATATCAGGGAATCGCTCACAGAAAGAACAGAAGGATAGAGATACAACCCTCTCTCTCTCCCTCTCTCCCTCTCTCTCCCCCCCCGCCCCACTCTATTGCATATATTTACACAATAATGGCTGAGGCAAAGATAATGAATATTACCCCAAAACATTAAGAAGTGTTTGCTTAATAATGAACAAAGGGAATGATAGAATTTTCAAAATGGTTTAGAACTGAGGATAGACTTTTACAAAAAGCAATTGCTAATATTCAGAATTTAAATTATGGACCATAAGTACCTAACACTTCACATTTCACTAAATATATATATATATATATATATATATATATATATATGTCCAATCTATTCAAAGCCAGTTCAAACACAGTAGTAAACTGACAGAAACAGTTTCGTGTTGCCTATTTCATTTTTATAATCATTTGAGCTGGGAAATAACGTTGCAGAATACTTAAAACCCACAGGACACATTCACAACCAATTTTACTTTCATGGTGTAAATTCTAATGTAATCCTTAGTCAAGTCCACTCAACACATACCAAGCCAGTATGAGATGATCAGATTTCCCCCTATAAAGTTTTACTGAAAATACGGTTAAATATTTTATAAACTGGCATCAAATTCTAAGCTTTGTGCTTGATTTATTACTCAAAAACCGTTCTTTGTAGCCACAGTGATCTTAGCAACAAGTAGCAGACAAGAACCTTGCCATTAAACTTGGAGCCACACGAACAGCGGTCCTCTCTTATAGGCCTGTGAACAAATAAAATGGCCCCACAAACTAATTCAGGCAGGATGCTTTAGGGGTCCACACGTAATGATATGGACACAATTTCTCAGCAGGGGTCTTCCGGGTTTTCCCTATAAAATTCATTAAAGACTACCACTAAACATTTTTATTTCTCATAGCATCTTCATCCAACAGCCCTGAAGAGTGACATTTAAAATGGCCTAGGAAGCCTCACTATCACATGTGGAATTTCCAGTCAGCATTGTGCATCGTGAGGTGCCCTCAACGCATAAGGGAATGGGTGTCTTATTTAAATGGTTTTTCTGGCAGCACTGTCCTAGATGTGCTCTGACTCCTCAATCCTAGAAGGTCCTAAACTGCTTCAGGGGAATCCCGCTCAAGAAAAGAAAGCCACCGTCGGGAGATGCCAGACGCTGGAGCTACATCAGGTTAGAGCAGGAGTCAGTTGCCATGGTGATGTCTAAAGGGGAACCACTTCATAGTCTCTCCTCCCTTTTCACTGAGAAACTAATTCATAGAAAGTAGCATTTAACTCAGAGACAAACTTGTCCTTTCCCTCCCCGCCTCAGAAAACGAACTTGTGAGCGGGGAAGCTAGTTCCGTCTCAGCTTCTCTGAAGAGTTTATATTTGGCATACTAAGGATATTTCCAACACCATTCCTTAAATTCCTCTAAAGACCTCTCCCGTTTTCAGCAGCACTTGCCCAAGACTTCAATAAGGCTTTTTCCTTCTCAAGCTTCAATATTCTAAGTTACTTGAAAATCGTGATTTAAAAAATAGGTGCAAAAAAAATCTTTCTTAAAAAAAAAAACCTCTCACATATTGTATTCTATTCACTCACATATCTGAAATCCATATTTAATTATCATAACACTCTGAATTGTCTCAGACCATTCCTCTAAAAAATTCAGAAATGAGTTTGGTATTGATCTGTAATTACCTGCACGTCTTCCTGAATGTCACAAGTATAATCTGCTCATAGAGATTAAGGGAGGCTAGGGGCTTAGTTCAACAGCATGGCTCTGAACATTGCAAGGTCCTGGGTTCAATCCTCAACAGGACAGAGGGGAAGATGGGAGAAAGCAACAGCAGGTTATTTCCATGCACCAAATACTCTGAGTTGTATCAGGACAAATCTGAAAGGTGCGTGATTTGAAGGCAGCTCACCATTGGTTAGCTATGTGTCAGCGAACAGGCCAACCATTTATTCCAAGCCCCCAATGTTTGCATCCATAGATTAGAGCCAATGACAGTCACCCCCATAGACTTCCTGTAGGGTTTAAACTAGCTCAAGGCCATAGTCAAAGCTTGGGAACCACGGTTAGTGTAAGAGTTGGCTGCTTGTCTGCCACAGACAAAGAAAGAAAGCTAAGAACGAGCATTGTTCCAGGAGAAAGTTGGCTACGATTTCTGGCAAAGATCTAAAGAAACAAATTAGTATTCTCTCAAGAATCTTCAGCCTTGGGGCTACCTCCATGTGGGGAGAAGGTATGGAGAACTCTGAGGGAGGAGCTCTGAGCACACGGTCCCAACACAAAGCTAAAGATGTAGGTGGAGAGGATAAGCCTCAGGAATGCAACATCTGACTCTCTCTGGCACTTACCCATGATGCCACGGGGCTTACTTTAAAAATGTGGACTGTTCCATAAATGGCAAATGCTGCAAACACATAAACATCCAACACCGAGAGATGGCTACATCTGTTGTACGGGGGAATAAAGAGTTGGCAGGCAGACCAGAAAGCAACCCGAGTTGACACACAACTCACTTCAGGCTTAAAAGACAGAAAATCTGGGCTTAAATATTGGCTTTATCACTTTCTTTCTGATATAGATTCAGGCAAGCTAAACAACTTTGTATACCTAATTATCCCCTTGTACAAGTATGGGTAATATTAGTACCTGTTTCATAAAATTAATTATTGTGAAGATTAAAGGTATAAATTACTTAGGATAAAATGGGCCATATTAAGCATCAGTTGTCCAATCCATAAAATAGAGACAAAATCAATACCATCACAAGTTGCTACATGAATTTAGTACACTTTACCTATAAAATATTCAGCACATAAGTCAATAAATAGTTGGCATTTTAATTAAAATGGATGTCAAAAATAGTTTTTAAACCTGAGAATAATATTTCACAATGGAATATAAGAACAAAAAGAAACGCTGTGAAAGTCTTTACTCTCACTGTAGTGTTGAGTGGGATTACTGGGAGTCAAGAGTTACTGGTATCATAGTCATTTTCCAGTGTATAAAACACCTCTGAGTGAGTCCATCTCCTGGACCCAAAGCCAGAGTTAAAAATTAGACACTGTTTTTAAAGGACGGTGATTTTGAACCAATGCTCCTTTTAATAATCATTCATTAAAAAGTAAATATAATAGTATACAGATAATCAAAAGAACAACTTATAACCGTACTTACAGAGAAATCAATACCTTTATACATTTAAAAAGTATCTTCATAAGGACCTTGCTGTAATGGCTTTTAAAAGTACAAAATAGGGGCTGGGGAGATAGCTCAGTGCTTGCTATGCAATCAAGAAGACCTGAATTTGGTTCAGCAAATCCACATAAAAAGCTGGTGGTCTGGTGTGCTCTATAACTCCAGCACCAGGGAGGGAGAGGCCAGAAGACCCTTGGGGTTCCATGGCCATCCAGCAAAAATAGTCAGTGAAGATCCCCCAGTGAAGAGATCCTGTCTCAGAAAAACAAGGCTGAGAGATCTGTGGTTCTCAACCTTCTTAATGCTGCAACCCCTTAATACAGTTCCTCATGCTGTGATTCCCCAAATTATTTCTTTGCTACTTCAAAACTGTAATTTTGCTACTGTCATGAATCATAACATAAATATCTGATATGCAGGCATCTGATATGCAACCCCAATGGGGTCATACTCCACGGGTTGTGAATCTGAGGTTGCTCTCTGGCCTCCATGCACACATACATGTGCATGCATGCATACACACACACACACACACACACACACACACACACACAAAGTGGGTGGTGGGGGAACAAACGTTGCTATACAAATTAAATATAAGGTTAACTAATTGAGACCAACAAACAAAACTTTGATTTAGTCCGTTGGTTAACAGGGTCAGATGTCAAAGGTAACAACTAGGAAGACAAGGGTTAGTCCCAGGAAATCACTGATAAGGTAAACAAAATCACTGTCTAGGTAGTTGGGCTTGTGGAGAATACTAGATAAATTACCTTTCAACATGAGAAATGATTCTTATATCGAAACGAGAAAAAAAATAACACCCCGTGAATGATAATCAACTTTTGAGTTAAGTTTCCCTTAGCTATAGGTATTCAAACTGGAATCTTTCAAGCCTTAATCTTTACCCTAAAATTAACAAGAGACAACATTAACATTGAGGACGCATTCCGTGGAGCCTGTCACTGGGTCGTCTGTGAACTGAACTGAGGAGGGCACTTTAGTCTTTCCACCTGAGAGAGGCTAAGGATAAGAAATGGAAAGGTTTCAACAGAAAGGTGTTCTACTGGACTCTTTTAAAGACACTTCTAAGGGATGCCTGCCTAGCAGGAAACAAAGATTTAAGGCTTTGATGGAGAAGTGACACAAGTGCCAGTCTATCCGAAAACAATGTGATTAAAACAACCCCTGTGGGTTTGGAGAGATAGCCCAGAGGTTAAGAGCACTGGCTACTCTTTCTAGGGTTCGATTCCCGGCACCCACATGGTGGCTCACAGCCATCTCTAACTGGAGTCTCAGGGGATCAGATGTCCTCTTCTGGTGGACAGACAGATGTGCATGCAGATAAAACATTCACATACATAAAATTTTTTTAAAATCGTAAAAACAAACAGACGAAAAACACTTGTAAATTCTCCCAATCAGTGACTAGGAATATCTAGATAGATAGAGAGATAACATTATCTAGAAATATGAGAACCACATGTTGGTTTTAAATTCTCCAGATCATGCAATACAGAGAAGAAAATTAATATTGCTCAAGTAACTCAATATTCAAAATACTTTCAACACAGTCAATATAATCATTATCGATAAACTGTTTTATCTTTTTTTTCCCCATGTAAAATCTCTGAAACCCACAGTGTATTTTACATTTGCTACATCCTTGAGTTTGAACAAACCTAGTCGAAATGTTCTGCAGTCACATGTGGCACGCATATCTGCACTGATTTGTTTTGTCAACTTGACACAAACTGTGTTCTGAGAGGAGGGGATCTCAGTGAGGAACTGTCCCCACCAGATTGCCTTAGGCAGGTTGATTAATGTGAGGGCCCAAGCTAACCAAGGGCGGTGCCACCTTGGTCAGGTAGCCCTGGGAAATAAGAAAGGTAACTGGACGTGAGCCTGAAGCAGGCCAGGAAGTCCCAGTCCTCCGTGGTCCCTGCCTGTTCCTGCTTGAATTCCTGCCTGACTTCCCTCAGTGATGGACTTGGATCCAGACACAAACCAAATGAACCCTTTCCTCCCCACTTTGCTCTTGGCAATGGTGTTCATCATAGCATTGGAAAGGAAATCAGTATTATTTCAGACAGCAAAGTCTAGAATCCAAGTTCCCAGAAATCAGAGACGTGTGTGTGTGTGTGTGTGCGCGCACGCGCGCGTGCACGTGTGTGCGTGTGTATGTATTTATATATAAAATATAGTGACAAAAATCTAATTATATTACTATTAATAAAAGAATATGAGTATACTGAACTCAGTTCAAGCTCCAGTGATAATTTTTTAACATATAATTAGAAATTCCTAGGCAGGTGAATTCTTTCACGTATATTATAAGCCCATTTTACTATCAGTAGAGAGTTTTCATCTATAGTTACTTTTTTTTTCTTTTTTTCGGAGCTGGGGATCGAACCCAGGGCCTTGCGCTTGCTAAGCAAGCGCTCTACCACTGAGCTAAATCCCCAACCCCTATAATTACTTTTAAATCGTTTTTGTTTGCTCTGTTTTACTGAGATGGTATTTTGCTGTGTGGCTTAGGCCGGCCTTAAGCGTGTGACCTTCCTGCCTCCGTGTTGGGATTACGAGCTTGTGGCACTGTACCAGGCTTAAAAGTATTCTTCAACAGAAAGCAGATCAAAATACTATTAAATTCCTTTAATAAATCAAACGAATTATAGCTTTCTCTCTGGAATGAATCAACTCTGTATTCATCAAACATGTAATATTCCCATATTCAACTGGTGGTCACAAACAAATGGGGTTTTTTTTTTGTCCCATATTTGGTGAAAGACTGGGCCAAGTGTAGCTTCAAATACTTCATAAAAAGTTAAACTACGTTCATTATTTTTAAAAGTGTTGCCCTCCCAGGAATAATGAGGTCACTTAATGCACATTAAACAGGGATCCGGTAATGAAAACTCTGGGGAAGGCTTACTTTGTCTGCTAGGAGCTCTCGGATCTTGCTTGCTTGAACTCGGAATTTCATTAGTTGAGCCTCCAGAGCTACACAGCGTTCTTTCCAATCTATGGGTCTTTCTGGCTCAGAGGACTCCTCCATAGTTCTGAGAGAGAGAGAGAGAGAGAGAGAGAGAGAGAGAGAGAGAGAGAGAGAGAGAGGAGGGAGGGAGGGAGGGAGGAGAGAGAGAGAGAGAGAGAGAGAGAGAGAGGAGAACAGTCAATACACACATTAGTCTTGAAGATAATGCAAGAAATGACCCAATGTACTGAACGCCGTCCACACACAAGTCTTTTTTTTTTTTTTTCTTTTTTTCGGAGCTGGGGACCAAACCCAGGACCTTGCGCTTGCTAGGCAAGCGCTCTACCACTGAGCTAAATCCCCAGCCCCCACACATAAGTCTTAGATTCTGAGACGGCATTGCTTCCAGTAGAACTCTGGCCTGCGAAAGCACAGCCCAGACACAGAGTATCGTGCATAACTCTTCCCAACGGGTAAGACTTAAACTATCCACTCATAATTCACACTCGCTCTCCGATTTGCAGACATACCATAACGTGTTGGTAATAGGACAAAATAACCTATGGAAAGACCATCCCTGCGCTAGAATTATGGTTTAGATTTGCACTAGAGTGATGACCTGGTGCCACTTTGCATTTGTCTGGGCCCAGGCGAAGTCTCTCAGGCCAGAAAGCCTCTCGCTTATCTAACCAGGGAAGTTATTAGAGATCTGACAAGTACATTTTCATTTCAGGGAGAAAGAGGAAACGGATAAAGATGAAAATCAGAATCATCTGCATTTAGTAAATCTGGACGTAGTGGTTTGGCTTGGTTTGGTTTTGGTTTTTTTTCCAAGAAAAACCTTTAGCTGTCCTGGAACTCACTCTCTAGACAAAGCTGGCCTCAAATTCAGGCATCCACCTGCCTCTGCCTCCCGAGCGCTGGGATCAAAAGCATGTGCCACCTGCACGGTCTACCTGGCTGACTCAGTGTTTTCTATATCACCTGTCCTTTGGAAGGAGGTTAATTCCAGGGGGAAACCTCATCAGAGGGAGGCAGATCTAGGCCAGGGAAGCTGTCTTGCAAGTCTGAAGGACTGCTGACATCAGCAACCTGGACACTTCTTAACGGTTTGGGGCCTAATTGTATTTCTGAACGACCTTCGCCATGAAGTGCTGAAATCTGCATCAGAAATGGATTTCCCAAAGGAACCAAGCCCCAGTCTATGAGAACACATGATCATGAATACCCAGAATTCCCCAGTATTGACTGAAATATAGCCCGTTCCCTAAGCATATGCCAAATCGTAAAACCTGCACTGCAAGCTCCCTTTGGAATCCTGGCAGGGGACAGGCTGAGGCAGGAAGGTTATGGCCTATTCAAGGCCCTCCTGGGCTACACTGTAAGTTCCGGGTTCCAGGCCAGCCAAGACTACATAGATAGACCATCTCAAAAGAAAACCCACAAAACTAACAAACAAAAATCCTGCAACCTACACAAGACCAGCTTGACAACTGTTTTCCTTAAGCACAAAAATAAATGATTTGTGCTTATGATAGCTTTCACCTTAATAATGAAATTATCATCCCGTGATTTAGAAACAAACGAATGGTTCTACAAGGGCAGCAATGTTGTTATATATGTCGGGTCTGAAGAACTGAAGGAATGTTTGTGGACTGCAATCTGCAGATGGCAGGACTTGCAAATGGTTGAGCAACACAGTAACTGAATATTCCGACTGACCTGGGGGAGGGGACTGGCAGGGCATCCTGAAATCCACCTAGGAAGTTAAGGGCACCTAACAATCTTGAAGGGCTTAGAGAGTCCCATATCCAAACTTCAAAACTCAGTACAGTACCCAAGACAGTTGCGTGAAGAAAGACATTAGCAGGTTAAGGTTGAACCCAGAAATACAACTTCGTGATCACAATCAACCTGTTTCTGAAAGAGTACCAAGGCCATTGAACAGGAAAGGCAATAGTGTTTTCAACATAGGATGTGGTGCAACTAAAACTCCAGATGCTGAAAAATGAATGTAGTCTCCGCTCCCTCATTCCCGATACACAAATTAGCATAGAATGTATCAAAGGCTTAAATGTAACCCAAAGCTCTAAGAACTCAGAAAATAGATACATGAGACATCATCGAGATTTGGGAATTGTGTGCCTCTAAGGACACTATGAAGAACTTGTAGAAAAATAGCCTACGGGGGTTGGGGATTTAGCTCATTGGTAGAGCGCTTGCCTAGCAAGCACAAGGCCCTGGGTTCAGTCCCCAGCTCCGAAAAAAAGAAAAAAGAAAAAAAAATAGCCTACAAACAGATTTCTGGAAGTCAAACATGTGAGAAGAGACGTGCAGAATATGGAAATGATCCAAACAACTCAACAACAAAAACAACCTTCCAGATTTAGTGGCACATGCCTCTAAATCCCCGCACGGAGGAGGCAGAAGCAGGCAGATCTCTGTGAGTTCAAGGGCAGCCTGGTCTACAGAGGGAGTTCCGGGACAGCCAGAGTTATAGAGCAAAACCCTGTCTCAAAAACAAATCAAAAAAGGACAATCTAATTTTAATTTTTATTATTATTACTTTATACATCTGAGACTACATTTGCCCCTCCCTTTGTCTCCTCCCAGCCCTTCCCCCACTTTTTCTCTGCCCCTTTCCTCTGCCTCTCCCCAAACCCACTCCTCCATTTCTCTTCAGAAAAGGGCAAGCCTCGCCTGGATAGCAACCACACTCGGCATAGCAAATTGTAGTAAGACCTATCAAGTTGTAAGCACTTCCACTCATTAAGACTGGATGAGGCAACCCAGTGTGAGAAAAGAAAAAGGATCCCAAAAGCTGGCAAAATCAGGGTCTGGGAAGATGGTTTGCTTGCCCAAGTGCTTGCCCTGCAGGCCCGAGAAGCTGATTCAAACCTCAAACGAGAAAATGCCAGCAGTAGGATATTTTCTGGGCTGATGACTGACGTGGGTGGGCTCAGGCCATGGGGGTGGGGCAAGGTCACCCTGGTGGTCCTGAGCTGTATAAGAGGCCAGTCTGAGCAAGCTATGAGGAACAAACCATATTCCTCCATGGCCTCTGCTTCAGTCCTATCTCCAGGCTCCTCAAAGACAGACTGTATGATCTCTCTACTGTTGGCTGAAAAAAACCCTTCCCTCCCCAAGTTGCCTTCAGTCACAGTGTTTTATCACAGCAATAGACAGGTAGACAGAAATTGGACCAGAGCGTGGACTATTGCTATGATCGACGTGGTCATGTATTTTTCCATTTATCTTTTCTTTCATATATTATATCCCAATTGCAGTTTCTTCTCCTTCCACTCCCAGTTCTTCCTCCACCTTCCCAGATCCACTCCTCCTCCTCCGTTTCCCTTCGGGAAAGAGCAGGCTCACAGGGACATTAATGGAACATGCGTAATAAGTTACAATAAGACTGGGTGTATACCTTTATATAAAGGCTGGACAAGGCAACCCAGGAGAAGGAAAGGGGTCCTAGAAGCAGCTGAAAGAGACAGAGACACCCTCCCGCTCCCACTGTTAGGAGTCTGCAAGAAGACCAAGCTATACAACTGAAACATACATGGAGAGGACCTAGCTCAGACTCGCACGGGTTCCCTGATTGTTGGTCTCTGAGAGCCTCTAAAAGCCCTGCCTAGTCGATTATGTGGGCTGTGATCTTGTGGTGTCCTTGACCCCTCTGCTCCCTACAAACCTTCTGACTCCTCTCCTTCGGGGCTGAGTTTGGCCTGGTGGTTCTTTGCTTCTAAGCTACACAGGTTTGGTTTTTGGTTTTTTGTTCTTTGTTTTTTAAGGAGGATCGTGCAAGGAGTTTGGAAAAGCCATTGAGCGCAGGCCTGGCTTGTGCAGTTCCAGACGGAAGTTTGAGAGTACAGTAGGCATGGCGTTGTTGTGCCCCGTGTTAAAATTATCCTTGTATCATTCAAATGCGGATCTCTGTGCCCCCATATCTGGTTACAATCCTTATTCTAAGTATCCCGTGCCTGAATGTTGTACAGGCATTGCTCCCCCATTTGTTCCCTGATTGGTCAATGAAAAAGATGATCAGCCAATGACTGAGCAGGGATGAGAATGGGGCTGGACTTCTTCCCAGTGAAGGGAGGAGGGAAGGACAAAAAGTAGGAGAGGGGAGAGAGTCCAGGAGACGCCTTGAGAAAACGCCTTGAGAAAACGCTGAGAGCCTAAAGAGCCAGATCAGTTCTAAAATACAAGTATCATTGGAATTTTGACAGAAAGCCTGATTATTTTAGAGGACTAAAATAGAGCAATATTGCCTAGTCGATGTGCCCTTAAAACTTGTCATTTAGGGGTTGGGGATTTAGCTCAGTGGTAGAGCGCTTGCCTAGCAAACGCAAGGCCCTGGGTTCGGTCCTCAGCTCCGAAAAAAAGAAGAAAAAATTGTCATATAAATATAATAGTCCAGTCTCAATTATTTGGGAGCTCCTGGGTTAAGAGGAAAACTGTAACAAACATTTATAAATTGCAACTAACAGAATACCTTAAAAACTTCATTGGGGCCATTCAATACTTTGGATTAAGAATCTGGGCAGCTGGGGTTGAAGAATCAGCTGTGATAGAAAGGACCAGAACCACCGAAGTGAAACCTTTGTTTTGCTTGGACAATCAATGCTGGTTAGATAGAGCTGAGACTCTTAGTAGTGATGAAGACACCAGCATTACTGAGGTAAGTTTTTCCGGGAATATTTCCTTAGGGTCAGCGCACAGAAGCTGTGGTCCAAAGAAGGTCAGGGCTGCCACTCGTGCTGGCAGACATGGTAATGAATAAAGAGTCACCCAGATAGTGCTGGTTTTGAAGGCATGAAGGGGTCAGGGAGAGCAGCTGAGGCTGGGCACTGGGAGAGGACACAAGAGGTCCTTGCCAAGGTGCAGCGTCAGTTGCAGTGGAAGCACCAGGATTGAAGTGTTCGTGGAGACAAGCTGGGCGAGGCTTGTGCTCGTTGCAGCGGACTACTGGAGACGGCTGTGCTAAGGGGCAACTACCAAGGAACAGCAGCGGCTGTGAACTGGCCTCAACCTGAGCCGTGCTTCATGAGGTGTGGACGGCAGAGCCACAGAGGGAGAGCTGCTGATGCCCTCTGGAGCCCAGAAGATCGTGAGTGACGAGTGCCGAGTGACACATGCCTGATACGGAGCTTTACATGGTTTGACTGTGGTTTGGTGTGAATTGAATGCGACCGTTCTCCCTTCTTGGAGTAAGAAAGTGCCTAACATTTTTTATTTTATAGGCACCTACAGTTAAAGGACTTTGGGGTGTTTGTTTGTTTGTTTGTTTGTTTGTTTGTTTTTGGAGGGACTGAAAATTTTAGAGACTTTGGAATTTTAAGTGTTGAAATTTTTTAAAGACTATGGGACTTTTAGAAGTGGGGATGTTTCATTTTAATAGAAACATGACATCTTGGAGACAAGAGAGAAAAGGTTATGGTTTAATGGTGATGTGTTTTGTGTCAATTTGACAAGGCGCTAACTGGGTTCTTGGGTTTTGTCAAGTTGAGACAAGGCAGAGTTATCTGGGAAGAGGAACTTCACCTGAGAAAACTGACCCCATACAGACTGCCTGGAGGCAAGTCTGTGGGGCGTTTTCTTTATCCAAGGTGGGTGGAGGCAAGAGAGGAAAGGCCTTGGTTTAGTAGTGATGTGGTTTTGTGTTGGGTTGACAGAAAAAAAAAAAAATGTGTGTGCCCAGCCCACAGGGAGCTGTGCCACCTCTGGACAGTTCCTGAATTGTACAAGAAAGCAGTCTGAGGGGTTGGGGATTTAGCTCAGTGGTAGAGCGCTTGTCTAGCAAGCGCAAGGCCCTGGGTTCGGTCCCCAGCTCCGAAAAAAGAAGTAAAAGAAAAAGAAAAGAAAGCAGGCTGAGCACAGCGTGAGAATGCCGCGATGAGGCTTTCCTCTTTGGTCTGTACTTTAGTTCCTGCTCCACAGGTTCCTGCCCTGCCTGAGTTCCTGTCCTGACTCTTCTTCATGACGGACTATAAGGACTATAACCGTAAGCTAAAATAAACCCTCTCCTCCCCCAAGCTGTTTTTGGATATAGTAATTATCACAGCAATATAAAGCTAACTAGTACAAACACGCATGTGTGCATACACACACACACACACACACACACACACACACACACACGTGCAGACATGAACATGCGCGTGAACGCACAATGAGAACAGAAGCTCTCCAAAGGAAATCTATAAATGGTCAATAAGCACACAAAAACTTCTCTGCATCTTTAACTACGAGAAAAAACTCGGAGAGTAAGTAAAAATCAAGTCATGAGGTCACTCCGCTTCACCCCATCTGGCTCAACATGAAGCAAAAAAGAACATGGACCAACAAAGACTGATGAGACTGTGCAGAGATCGGAACTCCTGCATATCACTGGTGCTCTAAAATGTCATAGCTACATTGGAGATGTCAAACAGATGTTCCTCAGAGGTTTCAGGTTATGTTATGGTCCACACTTCCAGGAAACAGTGTATGAAATGTCCAGAACAGACAAATCCAAAGACAAAACGCAGGTCAATGGTTGCCAAGGAGATGAGAAGGCAATTGTGACTACCAACAGGCTTAGAGCAGTGGTTCTCATCCTTCCTAAAACTGCGACCCTTCAATATAATTCCTCATGTTGTGGTGACTCCCAACCATAAAATTATTTCTGTTGCTACTTATAACTACAATTTTGCCACTGTTATGAATCATAATATAAATTCCTGTGTTTTCTGATGCTCTAAGGTGACCCCTGTGAAAGGTTCATTCTGCCTCAAAGGGGTCTCGGACCCACAGGTTGAAGAAGCACTGGCCTAGAGTTTCTTAGTGGGGAGGAAGAACTATTCTAGAACTGGAGAGTGACGACTGCACAACCTTGCACATATGCCCAAATTCCCTAAGCTATACAGCGTTAAAGGTCGCTTTTATGGTTTGTGAATTGTATCTCAATTAAAAAGAACATATACAAACAAAGAATGGGTATATGCTAAGACCACATTTACAGATTTAACCATTTATTATTAGTCATTATCCCTGCCAGGAATCGCACTGATAACTCAAATAATAGAGAAGTAACTGTTAACCTCACCTATGAAAGTACAGTGCACATCTCTTACCTAGAGCTTTGCTACGAAAATGATACAAGAAAATTCAAAATGAAATACATCTATTTGTCTTTAGCTGTGGTGGCTACACATGTTTATGATGAAGTAGAAAAGCTTTAAGATTACCACAAATTTGACATCTTTGGTGCCCAATAATCAAGTCATAATAAAAGAAATTCAAGACTTGAGTTTGGTTTTGTGATGGCTCCAGGTCTAGGCAGGAGATATCCTGGGTCACTCTGCAATTCTGTAACTCTGTGGAAGGCAGCACCTGGCTGGTTACGAATGGCTTTGGGGCTATAATCCACTTCTAAAAATGTCCTAAATTTTGAACTCTAAGGGGATCTACCTTCTCTGCAGGGGGCAGACAAAAGCTGAGGTTTTCCAAAGACCTCCAGTGACTTCAGAAATATTTACTGGCACAAAATAAACAGTTTATAGTTGTGGAGTGAACGCTCTTTTCTCTGAATCTCTGACTTCCTGTTTCTTTTCCAAATCCTAAAAGGGGGTGGGGGGAGGTTTAAAAAGAGGAAAGTCCTAGGGAGGGAGAGAGAGAAGGAAAGAGAGAGGGAGGGAGGGAGGGAGACAGGGAGGAAAGAAGGATACTACCTAGGCTCACGCTGTTGAAATTTAGACAAACCCTTAAACCCCATATATTCTCTATAACAGTTTGGGCTGTGGGTTATGTCTTTTTCCCCTCTAATGCAGAAAAGATGTCTTTCGTAACTAGACTGAAGCATGCCTTGTTTAAAGAACCTCACCACCACCTAGCCCTACTTGGGCCATGCCTGCCCTTCTGTGGCACTGCCCTGAACAGCCTACTCCTCGTTCCACACTCCTCCTGGACACACACACACACACACACACACACACACACACACACACACACTCAGGGCCGTGAGGTCCAGGCTTGGAAAGACTGGCACTTCCAAAAAGAAGCCAGCGACCCGCACGTAGTCCGGCAGGAGGAGAGTTTTTGCAAGGCAGAATGCCTCAACTCCTCCGGGGGCAGCTTCATTTCGGGGCATGTCACCTTAGGGCGCTCTGGCGTCGGGCGGTTGGGCGGTCGGGCGGTCGGACGATCGATCGGGCAAGCGGAGGTGTTAAAAATGAAAAGCTGGTCCCGGGGTCCCCTCACAGTACGACTCCTCAGAAGCGCAGGCCAAACAGTAGCATCGCCTATGGGACCCACGGCGCGCGGGGACGCGGGGCTGCCCCGCAGCTCCCCTGCCCGACGACCCCCGACAGTGCCACAAGTCCGGGCCCCGCTTTTATAACAGAACGTCACAGGAGCCCAGGGTACGTAGAGCCGTCCCCAGCCCGCTTGTGCGGGCAACCCGGGACCCGGGCCGAGCCAGGCGCGCGGCGTTCAGCGCTGCATCCCCTGTCCCGCTCAGCCCGCCCCGCCGCCCGGACCCGGGACTGCATGGTCCCCGGGGTGAGGGACCCGGGAGGCTCGGCCTCCTCCGCGCACTGCCTACCTGCCCACCTCTGCGGCGGCGCCCGATGTCCCGGCTCGCCTGCCACCCGGCTCCGCCGGCTTCCCCGGCTCTCAGCCCGCGCCAGCCGCACTCGGAGCCCGGAGCGGCCGGGACAGCACCGCCTCCTGCGGGATTGGCGGCCGGAGTGGCTAATCGGAAGGCACCGCCGACCACCTGGCGTCACTGGAGGAGGTGTTTATAACTTTGGCTCCTCCTGGTGCCCCTCGGAGTAGGGAGCTCTGACTCGAGGTGTTCCCACTGTCTTCCCCACACCTAGAGTTCAAGGCCCGATGACTCGTTTAGTCGCCCTTTTTCCACTCCCTTTGCTTCGATTGGACCTGTGGACCACCCTCTTGGATAGTCTCTAGGCGTGAACTCTCTCCTCTTGCCATTCCTTCGTCTTTCTGCATTTACTAGCGTAAGTGTGCACTTTGCCAAAGGCCTTTATTGTCTTCCAGGTGCTTAAATGGCCGAGAACAGATTCCGTGTGTAGCCTGAAGATCCTCCCTCGTACTCGTGCAAGTTTAGTTTTCACCGTTGCTTCTCACACCTCGGGTGACTGTGGTCTGAAGCCCGAGGAACCCAGCTGGGAAGGTTGACCTGCTGTCTCCTGCCCCTCTTTTTAAAGTTCTATCTCTCCTCTCAGCCCAGTTTAGTCCCACATACTGGAACCTCTGCTCCTGTTTTTGCCCTCAGAACGTCCCGCTTTTGCCGCTCCTGGCATGCACACATTCTCCTGACCTACTGTTGCAACCATTAGCCTTTCAAAGGGAGGATCTGTGATGTTCCTTTGCAAATCGCACAAAAGCATATTGCATGAGCACATGAATGATAAATCCGGTTGGATTTCACATCCCAAGCAGGGGCCTAGAGAGGCCAGTCTTGGGAGAGGTGAAGGGACCACAGAGGGAGGGAGAGGGAGGGGCGGGGAGGGGAGGAGAAAAAAGAGGAGGGACAAATTCTGGATCTTAGAGGTAATCTTTCCCCAGGTCACCAAACTAGGTCAGACAAATTACTCTCTTTGATACAGTTAACTAATAGGCATCAGAAGGCTTTTCCCACTTCGGTCTTTTTACAAAAGAAAAAGTCAACCTTATATAGAAAAAAAATCACTAAAGTGATAAATTTTGCAAAGTTTCTTAGAGGGAGAGCCGTAAGTGAAAACAAATAAGGCCAGCCAGCAAGCACCAGGCGTCCATGTTTCTTCCAGATGAGCACTAATTTTGGACTGGATCCCAGACAACCCCCACACGTCAAATTCCTTCTGCCTTCTGTGGGAGCTGATGATGCATATCATATGAAAAATTGTCTCCAAACAGCCTTGGCAACCAAGCAGGCTGGACTGGGCTCATTTTACAGAGTTAAATCAACAGTTAAAGTAACTTGCATAATTTAGCACAGCTAGTCAGTAGAGACCCAGCGAGAGAAAGACAGAGGATGCCAAAATAGAATCACTTCCGTTTGTGAGTCAGAAATACTAAATAAACTAGTGAGCTGAGTGAATACGTTCAGTCATAAAAAACAGCTTTCTCGACATGACTGCCATCCTTGTAAGGCTCAGCCAACATTTACTTACAGTCACCTTTTTTCTAGAAACATGACAAACTGAATTTGGCTATGGGTTTTTTCTTTTTTCTTTTTTCTTTTCTTTTTTTTTTGTTTTTGTTTTTGTTTTTGTTTTTAAGTGCAATAGCTTCTTGTTTCTGACTGGAAAACAAAAGCCAACAACCAAACACCCCAAGTGCCACGTGATATAACAGAATATTATTCAGCGCTAACAAGAAGTGGAAGCTGGGAAGCCTGTAATCTCAGCTCCTGGGAGCTGGACATAGAAGGATCAAGAGCCTTGTCAGCTACGTAGTGAATCTGAGGCCAGCCTGGGCTACATAAGACTGAAGAGACAGACAGGGTGATGGGGGAGAGAAATCAAGCTACATGTTGAATAAGCCTTAGAAAATACACTAGATGAAAAGAGCCAATCACAATATTGGAAATATATAATTCCATAAATATGGGATGCTCAGAAGAGGTTAAGTCCACAGAGATGGAAAGTGGATTCACGATTACCCTGGGCTGAGAAAGATGCAGATGTTAGTCTAGGGCAGTAGTTCTCAACCTGTGGGTTGCAACCCCTTTGGGGGTTAAACAACCCTTCACAAGAATCACCTAAGACCATTAGAAAACACAGGTGTTTACATTGTGATTCACAACAGTAGCAAAATTGCAGTTAAGAAGCAGCAACTAAAATACTTTTGTGGTTGGGGGTCAGCACATGGGAACTGTATTAAAGGCTTACAGCCTCAGGAAGGTTGAGAAGCAATGGTATAGGGGAATGAAGTGCTTTGGGGTGGGGGGAGTAATGAAGGTTTGGAAAGTTCCATAACTTACATCTCTGAGTACACTAAAAGCCATGACCATGTATAACTTAAACGGATAGTTGTGTTCTCTGAGAGACACAACTCGAAGGTATTTTTAGGGGCAGGAGAGATGGCTCAGTGGTAGAGTGCTTGCCTAACAAGCACAAGGCCCTGGGTTCAGTCCCCAGCTCCGGAAAAAAAAAAAAAAAAAAAAAGAATGACTTGCCTCAAGGGAACAAGTGTACACATGAC
The DNA here is from genome assembly GCF_011064425.1 of Rattus rattus. Taxonomy (NCBI): domain Eukaryota; kingdom Metazoa; phylum Chordata; class Mammalia; order Rodentia; family Muridae; genus Rattus; species Rattus rattus. Next base: position 8,398,313 of record NC_046160.1, read on the forward strand.
AAACCTGCCCCTCTTTTAGACAGTACAAATTCATTCACAATGGAAGAACCTCCATGACCCAATTACCTTCCCCCAGGCTTCATGCCCTAAAGATCTTATCACACCACCACTACCCTACTGATCACCAAGTTTCTATCTCATGAACTCTAGGGGAACAAATATAACCTAAGGAGAGCAGTATACCCCAGTGCCTGGGGCATGATGACTTTCTTGATCCTTGGGTTTTGATGAAGACAAAACTCTCTGACCTCACCCCATAGGGTAACCCGTGTCCCCACTATCACTGCATCTGTGGGCAGCCCCCATCAGTGGTAACAGGCTAAGCTCTAAACTTTCAGAGCTCATGAGAGTTTAATGGGCATCAGTAAGTCCTCAAAGATGATGTGTTGCTTGTTTTGTGGGGGTTTTGTTTGTTTTAAGATACCGCATAAGAAAGCTGCATAGGAAACTAGTGCCCCAGTGGTCTAGGAACATCAAATGTGGGGCTAGGAAGATGATTCAGTGAGTACAGACACGTTACCTGTGGTTGCAGTACAATCCTAGGGAGCTGGGTTTAATTCTGGAAGCCATGTAAAGGCAGAATGAGAGACGCAGCTCCACAAAGCTGTCCTCTGATTTCTATCTGTACATGTCTGTTACACACATAGAGGTCTTGTTCACATGGCTGCCATTCTATTGTAGAATTTTATTCTAGCTGACAACTGAAGTCCTCCCTTTGTTTTTGTGTTGCATAACATGACATCTTATGCCAGAAGAAAAAGAACAGAAAACAGAGCAAAACTGACCACAGTGTCCCCAAAGACTAACAGTTAGAAAGGGACATGTTAAAAGAACATTGTCATGTGATGTGGTCACTGCAAAGTGGACAGGATCTTTAAGACACATGGGGAAATGTTAACAAGTAAGGAGATGGGACCTGAACTGGAACAAGGTTTAGTTCATCAAAGGATCTGTTACTACAGAATCACAGTTCATCAAAGGACCTGTTACCACAGTATGAGAGCTCATCAAAGGGCCTGTTCCTACAGTATCAGAGCTCATCAAAGGACCTGATACTACAGTATCACAGTTCATCAAAGAGCCCAGAGCTCATCAAAAGACCTGTTACTACAGTGTCACAGTTCATCAAAGGACCTGTTACTAAAGTATCAGAACTCATCAAAAGACCTGTTAGTACAGTATTAGAGCTCATCAAAGGACTTGTTACTACAGTATCAGAACTCATCAAAGGACCTGTTACTACAGTATCAGAGCTCATCAAAGGACCCGTTACTACAGTATCAGAGTTTATCAAAGGGCCTTGTTACTACAGTGTCATAGTTCATCAAAGGACCTGTTACTACAGTACCAGCGGCAGGGACAAACTCAGAAGGCATGCACCTGTGGATATGAGTATATGAATGGACCAGTGATGGTTACAGTAATGTCTGTAAAGGAGATCGAAGCACCCTGGCAGTTGTAGGATCTGAGATGTAGCTTCCATTGAGAGTCTCAAACCTAACAGCTAACACTGGGGTGTTGAGCTAGATCCACCTCAGCACAACCCCTCAGTTAAAACCTAGTGCCTGTGGAATGTACCATGGAATCTTTCAGCAACTTGTAAGTTGAAAAGACATTTGGTTCCACCAATCAGATTCAAGTATGGTACTAGTGTGCTTGATAGAAGTTAGAATCTTGATAGAAGCTTGCAGGACACATTTTTAGAAAAGTAGCAGAGACACAGTGGGGAAAATCAGAGGAATAGGCAGATAAAGAGAGGGAAAGGAACCATGAGAAAGAACCACAGAGGAACACAGGAAAGTCGGTGCTTGAACACAACAGGCTGGGTTCTCTGCAAAGTAACTGGATGACTTGGCAACCACGTTTTGAAATAACAATTGAAAAACTAATTGTTTGCATCTTAGGTTTTTTTTTTAAATATTTATTTATTTATTCTATGTGTAAGTACACTATAGCTGTCTTCAGACAAACCAGAAGAGGGCATCAGATCTCATTACAGATGGTTGTGAGCCACCATGTGGTTGCTGGGATTTGAACTCAGGACCTCGGGAAGAATAGTCAGTGCTCTTAACCGCTGAGCCATCTCTCCAGCCCCCTTGCATCTTGTTTTTAATGCCTTTTCCTTTAGTTAACCATATTTATAGAGTCACTTCATATTTGGGACTTCATTGCTAAAACTCTGTTACATACTAAATTGGTATAAAAATATTGTAAAGTGACCACTGACATTTTGTTAATATTTTATTTCCTGTTTATAAAAACAATACTGGGTTTTTTTTTCCATTGGGACATGTAAAAAATAGAGAAAATAGAGAAATCTAAAATTACCTTAAATCTGTCATTTGTAAAAACTGTGTGTGCATGTGTGTGTGTGTTTGACATGCTCGTGTATGTGTGTGTGTGTGTTGTGCATGCACACGCACATTCGAGTGTGTGAGTGCATGTATACTCACATGTGGGGCCAAGCATCAGTGTATTCCTCAGTCTCTCTACCCTGTCTTTTTACGCTGTATCCCTGGAGCTAACCACTTGACTAGATTGTCTGGCTAACAAGCTCTAGTCATGCCCTGCCTCTGCCTTCCCATTTCTGGAGTTGAGGCGTGTGCATCCACACACACCCCTTTTTATGTGGGCGTCAGGGATCAGAACCCAGGTCCTCATGGGTACATAGTAAGCACATTGCTGACTGAGCCATGTCCCCCGGCCTCTAAGTCTTTTTCTCTACACATACATCATGTTTTCTCTTAATATGAAGTTAGACTAAATTCACATATTTGTCTTGCTTTTACACGTTATCCCTTGTCTTGAAATATTATTTGAAAACATTTTAAATGGCTTGTTAATTGTCCACCATAGGGTTCCACACTGATATAGTTAACATTTCTGTCGTTACTCTACTATTAGGTTATGTTAAGAAGCAATTATTGGCCTTTCATATCAATGTTATTGGAAAGAAAAACCTTAATTTAAATGTATCATTCGTTTTGGTTCTGAGTCTAACTGGATTGGAAACTGGCAGGCTTATCCGGTCTGAAGCCAGCAGGCCACATTTCACCACATGACAGCTATGACTAAGGCATAGCACAAAACTGTGAACTTACTTAAAATATGATGGGAATTTTTTACAGCTTTTTGTAATTCAGTCGTGTAGCACTTGAGTCATGAACTTGTAGACGAAAACATTGTGTTGCAGCGCCGAAAGACTAGACACACCTGTTAGAGGAAAGAGTTCTATTTCAAACTCCAAGTCTTCCTACTTTGCACAATAAGTGTTAGTATCACAGTGTGTACTACTAGTGCAGGCAAAACCAAACCAAAACCAAACCAAAACCAAACCAAAACCAAACCAAAACCAAAGCAGAACCAAAGCAGAACCCGCCAGTTCTTCCTACAGCCTCACATGGCCCACACCAGCACAGACGCATCAGGATGACTGTGAACATGACTTCTGTCTGTTCACCATCCAGCTACGTGGTTAGAATTCAGGGCGGCCCTGCCTTTTTTACTTTAGTGGCAGAAGTGGCATCATTTGGCATGAGCATCCTTAATGAAAAAGACAAAGACAGCTCTGGAAATCTGAGAATGATGGGGGAGGTCAGGAGGGAGGGAAGGAACTTGGTGTTGTTTTGCTAGCTGACCACACTGTCGCACTGCCTTCTCAATGTTTTTATTTAATCACATAGACAGGGCTACCCTCAGCCTTGGTCAGAGAAGCAGTTGGGCAGAGGTTAATACGAGACTCATGTCTGGTTACAGTGTATCATCTCTGCTCGGATGGAGAGGGGAACCGAGGCTGGAACACAGGTGAGGGGTGGGGGGTGAGGGGAGTGGGAGGGTGGGGTGAGGGGGGTGGGGTGAGGGGAGTGGGAGGGTGGGGGATAGGGGTGGGAGGGGGGGGGTTGCGGGTGGTGGGGGGGGTGTTGGAGACAGCAGGCCGTGAGTGAACTTGACCAGAAACAGGCTTTTTGGGAGACAGGCTTCACTGAGTAGCTGGTGTAATTGGGAGGAACAAAGACTATTTAAACCTTGGGAGGGTTAGTAGCGGGTATGGGGTTAGTGTAAGTCTCCGCTCTGAACTGGAGAGCTGGGGATGTCTCATTTGCATAAGAAAGAATTCCAGGTGCTTGCTAAACTAGGGGAGGGGAAGTCTAACCTGGCTACTGGGCTATATGACCTCCTCCAAGGGACAAAGGTGGGGGCACAGGTCTGTGTACACAGGGAAATGCAGGCCTGGTGTTGGGGGTGTGTGGCAATCCTATTCCTGCTGAATTCATGGGGCTTTCTCTGGGGCTGCTTCCCATCCTCCAGCCCCACAGTGTTGAGAATAAGTGACTGATCAACTCTGAATGTCTGCAGCAAGTCTCCTGCAAAAGGCTCAGGCACTATCTTGGAAAAGGAGGTAAGAAGAACATAAGAGCCGGAAGCTGTGAAATGCTGTCTTCTGTATCTGACGTGGTCACTACACTCGAGACTCACACCGCTCTGGTTGCTTGCTCGAGACCTACACAAGATCAAGCCAGTCAAAACTCCGTGAATGGGAGAGGGACTTGCAAGGCTCTGTTCCTCAGATGAGAAGGTATTGGAGCTCCTGTGAATCATTTTCCCTTGGGAATGTCATCCCTGGCAGCTTGCCCACAGTCCAGTAAACATTTATCCACATACTGCCAGCATGAATTGGACTCAGTGGGGTATTGGGAGGAGGAAGGTGGGGGGAGGGGAGGGGGAAGGGAGGGGGGAGAGAGAGAGGAGTAGTGTGACATTGGGGGAGGAATGTGCTGAGGCAGTCCAGGAAGAATTGAAGGGAGTGGGGAAGGTATGTATCAACCTTTGTCAGCCTTCCTAATGCTGTGACCCCTTAATAGAGTTCCTCCTGTTTGTGGTAACCCCTGACAACAAAATTATTTCATTACTTCATAATGTAAATATCTGATATGTGACCCCTATAGGGCTCACGATCCACAAGTAGAGAACCACTGGTACACTGGTATAGATGACAAAAATACATTTTGTGTGTGTGTGTGTGTGTGTGTGTGTGTGTATGAATTTTTCAAAGAAAAATATTTTAAGATCTCCATGTGGGTTTGACACTACAGTTTAATCAGGGTGTTAAGGAGAGGGTACGAGGTATCACAGGCAGTCCTGAGTGGCCTGCTGGACGGAAACCATCTTACAAAACGACAATGCCAGGCAAGATCGCTATGCTCCTTGGATAAAATGAAACCAAAACCAACACAACAAAAAAATTAAAACATTATCTCACAATTCTGAAAAGCACAAAAGGAAAAAAAATTCCCGAAACCTCCCAAATTGACTACTGCCTCTTAATCAGGCCCCACTTTGCCATTCCTACAGTCTTCTAACCTTTCCAGTGAGAAGTCCTGTAGTATCTAATCATAGAGCTATCTGTGCTTCTTTTTTTTTTTTTTTTTGTCTTGTATTTTTGTTTGAGACAGAACCATGATATGTTGTCCAGTCTAATCTTATACTCTTTCCTCAACCTCCCCCCTGGCTGAGATTCCAGGGTCATGTTATGGTGCCCGACTGTCTTCATTTCTCTTTTCGAGAGATGTTCAAATGAATTATTTATTTATTGGTTTTTCAAGTCAGAGTTTCTCTGTGTAGCCCTTACTATCTTGGAACTCACTTTGTAGATCAGGCTGGCCTCAACCTCATAGAGATCCACCTGCCTTTGAATCCCTGATTGCTGGGATCAAATGTGTGTACCACCACCGGCCAGCTTTACTTAAAAAAAAAAAAAAGAAAGAAAGAAAGCACACGTTTAGCCAAGTGGTGGCGGCGCTCGCCTTTAGTCCCAGTGCTTAGCAGGCAGAAACAGGCTGGTCTCTGAGTTCAGAGTCAGCCTGCTCTACACATGAGTTCTAGGACAGGCAGGGCTACACAGAAAGACTATCTCTAAAAACCAGCCAACCAAACAAAGAAAACATACATATCAAAAATTAAAATATAATTACATTGTTTTTTCCCCCTTCCCTTCCTTTTATCCAATCTTTCCCTTTTAACCTTTTTTTTTTTCTCAATTTCGTGGGGCTCTATTTCCTTGTTGTTTTACACACACACACACACACACACACACACACACACACACACACACACACGTATGTACATTCCTAAATATATAAACAGTTCTTATAAAGCTATATGTATAAGATTTCCAGGCTGACCAGTTGGTATGAAGTAGCGAATCTGAGGTTTCTTCCTGGGGAAGGCTATTTCTTGTGCTCCCAGCATGTCTTGGGTGTCTGCAGTTCTTTGTCTGAGGCCCTTCTGCCACAGTCCCTGAGTGTTAAGTGCAAGGGTTGTGTTGTATCAGCTGGGTCTGAGCACCACATGGTAATATGGCCTCTGTATTTTCATCAGCCTGATTTTCTATAATGACCTCTATTGCAAAGGTCATTATTATTCTGTGGGAGCTCCTATTGTCAGGTATAAGGGCAAGCATTTGAATGTAGCTAGGAATTGTTTGGTTTAATAAACTGACAGTGACTCTCCTTTAAGCTCCATGACCACAGTAGCTCTTGGAAGTTGGCTGTTTCCAGTACCAGGCATGATTTCTCTCTTGCTGAAGAGGCCATAAGTTAAATTACAGAGTTGCTGGTTACTGCCAGGGTATGCGTGCCAGTCGCACCTTTGGTAATATTGTGCCACACTTGCCATTTTTAAGTCAATAGGTGTCATACCTGGGCAGGATTATTGGTTGCTTCATGCTCTTGGAAGCTTGCTTGTTGCCTCAGGGAGGAGGCTTTCAGGTCAGACCTAGTTCAGACCCCTGGATCCTGCATGCAGAGTTCATGGTGCCGCAGCAGTAGGGCTTACCTTCGTCTCTGGGAGGAGGCAGCTAAGGCAACAGCAATAGCCTTTGTTTTGGGAATCTCTGGACAGCCCTGACCAACAACAACAAAAGGAAGCTTCTGATGCCTTGTGTTGGGGTTTTGTTACATAGTCTATCAATCTTTGGGAGAGCATTGTCCACCCAGATGGGAGATTTTCATTTAAATTATATATGCATAAGCATATACTGATATACATATATATATTGCAATTTCAGGTAGGTAGATAATATTTTTATTCCTTGTGACTTTTTCAGACATTCTTACTGTTATTTTTCATTCTTTATTCATATTAATTTCCTTAACTCTCCCTAATTAACCGCTTCCCCAGTTTCCCCATTTCTACTTCAAATTGCTTGAACACTGCTGTGCTCCTCTCTATTGTTTGCCTTTCCCCACCCCAGGGTCCCTCTTTTACTTTCCTGGTTTCTGGAGCCACTCCAGGTTGGAGCTAGCAAACACACACACACACACACACACACACACACACACACACACTCACACAGAGAGAGAGAAAGACAGAGACAGACAGAGAGACAGAGACAGACAGAGACAGAGACAGAGGGAGGCAAAGAGACAGAGAGACAGAGAGAGACAGAGAGACAGAGACAAAGAGAGACAGAGAGAGACAGGGAAACAAAGAGAGAAAGATGGAGACAGAGGGAAAGGGAAAGTGAGAGACAGGGAGAGAGAATAAATGCAATTTTAAAAATAAGTAGAAGTTTAACAAAGTCTATTTGAGTCTTTATGACTTTGGATCACAACCCTCAACTTGCTAATGGTATACATATCTGACACCTTTGTGTCTCCATATGAAGATGCTGAATTGAACTCTGATCAATTTCACTGAAGCCCTTCTGGGTTAGGTTTATTTTGTTCTCAAAGGAATATGGTTCCTTAGGATGCTTTTTTCTTCTTCTTCTTCTTCTTCTTCTTCTTCTTCTTCTTCTTCTTCTTCTTCTTCTTCTTCTTCTTCTTCTTCTTCTTCTTCTTCTTCTTCTTCTTTCTTCCTCCCCTCTCCCTCCCCTCTTAGAGACAACATGTCATTTCATAGCCTAGGCTGTTTCCAAACCCCTGTTCTCTGCCCAGTTTCAGCCTCCCAAGGAGCCTCCTAAGTGTAGATATACTCCACCCATGTTGGAAGACAGTTTACTTCCTTTATGGAACCAGACTTGTGTTTCTCATAGTTTGGATATGAAGCCTGCCACCCTCACCCCATGCTCATATGCAGATTCCTTGGTTCCAGCCAGTGGTGGTTTTGAGAGATTCTTTTGAGAGGTGCTAACCTAAATGGATCAATTCCTTCATGAGCTTGTAGCTGAATGGACTAGTAGAAGGTGGGGCCTGGTTGGGTAGAATAGGTCATGGGGGTATACCTTCAAGGGTCTGTTTTGTCCTTAGAGTCTCATTTTCTCTCTGTCCCCTTCACACTCTATCACTATGAGGTGAGGAACATTGTTCTACTATTCTTTTCCAGCCTGACAGTAGGCTTCCCCTCAGGCCCATGGACATGAAACAATGAGCCAAAATGAACCTGCTTCCTTCTAAATCATTTCTCTTGGGCATCTTGCTGTAGTAACATAAAGCTAACAAATGATTTTATTATTGGGTAAACTTCTATTCTAGTTCTCTCGACCTGTACCTGACCAACCAGCATTTTAAGTATCTATTTAAAAGAGCAAGGTTCAGTAGGGAGAGAATCTGTGTTTGGCGTTTGAGTAAATGTCTCCATGGGTTCCTTTAAAAGCCCTTATAAGGGCTCATCCTCAGCCTTTCTCTTTGTTTTCCTGAGAAATGCTCTGTTTCATTCCAGCTGCGCTGAACTAGGAGATTTTATCCATCTTTGGATCAGCAACAGTTGGTCTTTGGCCAGACTCCCAAGACACCAAGCCAAGTACCTCACAGGCCATTTGGGTCTCTTATGTCTCATACAGCCCTGCCCATTTGAGGCTAACACCTGTCTCCTTCACTGCTATGGTTCCCATGTATCATAACATATGCCCTCAGTTTTTCAAATGGCACGATTTTCTCGGAGAGAATTTGAAATGCTCTTGCTCTTTGGGAAAATTCTGACATGAACAAGATTGTTCATTCAGGAAGTGGATTGGAAAAGAACGAAGAAACTCTCATGGGAACATCGTTGTCTTGCTTGTCTTAAAGAGTGAAAACTTTTGTTTAACCTCAGAAATAAGGCCTGCTCTGTTTTTTGTACTTGGAGATTAATAAGAACTGACATCATAATTGTATGGCTTGATAAAATTGTCAAGGACTCAAATGATGTCGAAACCAACCGCATGTCGCGTTCTTTTGTGTGTATATGCGCAGTATTTATTTTCCTATTCCTAAAACTCTTTCCTCTTCTTGCAGAGGGAACATAATTAGCCTTTTTCAAAAAATGATTTTGTATTTTTTGAACCTGAATACTTCACATTTTTTCTTTTCTTTTGCTTCTTGTTTTCCTCCTCTCATGAAACTTTAAAGATTAATTGCTTTTTAAGTATTTAGTTGCAGGCTCTCTCTAAGACCGCAGGCTAGATAAGCAGTCACAGTATCTGAAAGAAAGAAAATAGTTATTAAGCTGTGTTTCTTCTTGTGGACATTAAAAATGTATTTGCATAATAGCCCTTCTAACAGCTAGAGATAGGAGGGAAGAGGGGCTTTCGTTCTAAGATGAAAGATATATTTTTGTCTTAATCGAGTGTCTTTAAAGTTACTCTGTTACATAAAAGTAATGTGAGCAGAGCTCTTTAGTTTGTTCAAAGTCAGGGTCAAATACCTTATGATTCAATTATTTTACACTGGTTTTATGAGTTCAATAAATCCCCACTGTTTCTAAAACGTGCTTAAAGTCCATGATGATGTATCTAAAACTGTCTTTCACTAAGCAAGATGACGAGGGACATCTGCTTAGAATGGTTCAACTTCACGAACTCTGTACCATGTGACAAATCACAAGGATTTATGTCTTGCTAAAAGAAGAATATGCAGACGAATGATTAGGCAATTAGATAATGCTTGGATGCAAAGACAGTTTCCAAAAAGGAAATATAGAACACCGATCCTAAGCACACATTTAAGTTACTTCTGCTGCTTAATGTACAAGACTCACTAAAGATGCTAATACATTTAGAATATTTGCCTAATTATTCATTGGTGTGATATTAGAATATTTAACCCTCCTTGAATTTGTTAGAATTCTATGTAATAAGCAGCTTTTGATCTTCAATTGCCTAAAAAAAATTTTTGTGTGCCTGGAACAAAGGAAAGTTGGTTTCCTTTGTTAAATATAACAATTAAGGGAGGGTGCAGCTTAAAGGCAGAGGTCTACTCAGCATGCACAGGCTCTGAACTCACATAACAGCCCACATAACCAAGAGAAAAGGAAAACAGCAGAAGTAGACTTGTCTAAACTTCTCTGGATGTTAGCAAATTCAAAACACATGTAAGGGGTTTGTTTGTTTGTTTGTTTGTTTGTTTCCTATGTATCAGTGAGTTTAGCTACACTGCTTTGTGCTCCCAGAGGGTTGCCCGTTTCCAGCCACCTGATGAGGAACTCTTTGGATCCGAGAATGAAAGACATACATATATTAGCTTATTTTTGAAATGCCTTGGATAGCTCAAAGGCTTGGCAGTTCAAATCCTCCCCCAGCTATCATAGATTTCCCTCCAGTACTCCTGACTCAACACCCTCTAAATTTATGATCTATCTTTACTGCCCTATTCCTTCTGGGCAGGCCCCTAGTCTTTACTCCCTAAGACACATCTGGGCAGCCCTTTCGGAGGTCATGTTCCTTCTCACATACATTTCAGATGATTTTTCTTCTGCAGCTCTAAATCTGATCCATCTCTTTCTGAAACCTGGTGATTCTCCTCTTTTTCTCTCTGTCCCCAGCATGCACAAATATCAAGGTCCCACCTGTCTCCCTTTTCCCAACCATTAGCCACTGGCATCTTTATTTATCAATCAAAAACCAATTGGAGACAATTAATTGTCTCCATGCAGATTCTTGATTAAATCAAAGCATTAGAACCAATGCCCAGCATCTCACCTTTTCTGTCCAATTTTTTAAAAAAGGCTCTTCTCTCAGGCATAATTTGAGCATAACCATAACAATTATGTAAAGTGAAGAGTATGATATACAATTAACATCCAGTCCATCATATTTGTCAATTAGATAAAGTATTCTACGATCTATCCTAACTAAAGAGCTTATAATTCTATACTTGAATTATGTTCTGATATTGGCCTGATCACCATCTGAAAACCATCCTTTTTAACTCTGTATCAACTCTCTCAATACTAAAGAACTTAAGTTTGCTTATGAGACTATCACTAGTCTTCAAGCCCATCAGAAATCTGAGAACGAATTAAATATTACCTGAATGTTTAGGAAGCACAAAAACATGACTTTCAAAACTTACTTTGTAGAGACAGCTGACTATCTGGACAGTCTTCTATTCCTCAAAACGTCAGAGCATCTGTCTTCACCCTTTTGGCTTACAGCCATCTGGCAGACCCTGGAATGAAGTAGGAGTATGAAGGACTAGCTTCCCCTGTCTTGGCAGAGCTTAGCAGTCAACTGTACCTCATCTGTTTGACCTTTTTGGACAGTATTTGGTCAGCAGATGATATAAGCAATTTCTGACCAGTGGCTACCTTGCCACAATAAGCAACCTCGCCTGGAGGCAAAGATGCTCAGTATCTTCTTTGAACCATAAAGTGGGTACAGTCAGTAGCAGACTTGTCTCTAGTCAAAGTTTCTAATAATAATGAAATGATTAAGTGTTAGATTCTGTGAACTTCTGATGTGGTTTTTTTTTTTTTTTTGGTTCTTTTTTTTGGAGCTGGGGTCCGAACCCAGGGCCTTGCGCTTCCTAGGCAAGCGCTCTACCACTGGGCTAAATCCCCAACCCCACTTCTGATGTTTTTGAAGTCTATATAAGGTATAGCTGTTAAATCTTAGTAGTCAAGTTAAACCTATTTCTACTCGAATAATATTAAAAATACTTTGTTATAATTAAATCAGGATCTAACATAACCATGAGTTTACTCTCTGGCCCTTAACTTGTGTTACTTAATTATCCTAAACAGTTTGTAATCGCAGTTATTAGAAGGACTGGGTCAAAGTCTTATATTCTTTTTTTTTTCAGCTTTCAGAAACTTTATTTTCCTTCCGCCTTTTTTCCCTTCGCTCAGGCACCTGCAGAGGAGCTCAGGACCACTCAGTGGTGGCTCCAACCCACTCAGTGGCCTGTGCTGTGGGAGCTGCTGACCAGTCCTCAGTGGCCGGCTGTGCACTCCAGTCTTCCGTGGGGAACTGCTGGATGGGCACAGAGGGCACCTGCACACCCTCAGACCAGTCGGCCACCTCAGGCTGAGCAGCAGTGAACTCAGGCGCTGGTGCAGTCCATTCACCCTGGAATTCCTCCTTGGTCACAGCCTTCTCAGCAGCAGCCTGCTCCTCCTTCTCAATCTCCTCTGGGTCCCTGTAGAAGTAAGGATCAGGCATAACCTCCCATGGGTGCTCACGGGAGATAGCTCCTCGCATGCGGAGTATTTCCTGGGCCAGCATCCACCACATGAGACCCACTGAGTGAGCTCCCTTGTTGTTGCATGGAATGGCAATGTCCACATAGCGCTGGGGAGAATCTGTGTTACACAGAGCAATGGTGGGCAGGTTGACGTAAGAAGCCTCTGTGAGGGGCTGGTGGTCAGCCCGGGGATCGGTCACCACTAGAAGCCGTGGCTCCCTGAAGGCTGCTGGGATCTGGTTAGTGAAGGTCCCAGGTGTGAAGCGGCCAGCAATTGGAGTGGCTCCTGTGGCAGCGACAAACTTCAGCACAGCTCGCTGGCCAGTGTTCCTGGAGGAGATGACGCTGACGTCAGCAGGGTTCTCAATGGCAACAATAGCGCGAGCGGCTAGCAACAGCTTCTCCCAAGTCCTCTTCAGGTTGATAATGTAGATACCTAGGCCAGCAAATGGGATTCTTGTGGGGGCCTTTCCAAGACAGGGTCTGTGGAACCCTGGCTGTCTGCAGAACAAGCTGATCAGAGATTTGCCTGTCTGCCTCTTGAGCACTAGGATTAAAGGCACCACCACACCTGGCCACAAGTGGATCTTTAAAGTGGGTGCCCCAGGTTTGCTAACCTCATTGCTCTGTAAAGGGACGCTGCTGGAAGGCAGAGTATGTGTATGTGGCAGTGACCACTACCAAACTCCAGTCATAGAGGCAAGCTCTACTGGTGTTAGTGAAAATCCTGCCGTATGTTCAATGTAGCACACTTCCTACACTCAGAAGTTCACTGGCCAAGACTGGCCTCCACCCTGAGCTTTAATAATGTGCAGGAAAGTTTTATATTCTTAAATGAGTTATATAAACACAATGCCTATCTAAGAGTAACAATATTAATTTCAAATTTTCAATGTGTCAAATGTATCAATATACAGATTTATAACAATGAAAATCATAATTCCATATCAATACACAAATTCTGTACCAATGAAAGGAAATATAACTTCAATTTTGCATCAATTATAAAGATTTCTATTAATGTAAGATTATGGCTTTGTATAGAATAAAATTAGCAATTTTGTAATTTAGTAATATAGTAATTTGTAAGAAAATTAGTAATCCATCCTATCTATTCCCTCCGCGTTCAAAATGATGACCATTTACAAATTATCCCTTAAGATGACAACCTATCTATTTGTAAAATAAGCATAACCAAGCACCCAAGCCCAAGGAATTAGGCTGACAACTCTCCATGGCTCCTTCCTACTGAAAAAGGGCAAAGAGAAATTCTTTAAAGAGGTGGAAAGGGGTAGAAAATTGGTTAGACTTAAGAAAGCTAGCTTTAGCATGTGTTATCCAGTCTTTGTATATTTGGAAGGCTCAGGGCTTGACTGAAGTTCTAGCTGGTCTGTCTGCAAGGTTGGATAAAGTGAGGTCATCTGGCATCATCAACTCTTCCTGAAGCCGTTTTGGAAGCAAGTCTCTGGGCAGCATCGGGAAGCAAGGGCTTAAACAGCAGGTCATTTGAGCATCTCTGAGGATGAAACTTGTCAGAGCTGCACATTCTGTAATATATGAATCTCACACCCAAAATGTTAGCACCATTCAGATGTTCTGTGGATTGTGCAGGGTGCACAGATCAGTGAAGGATGAAATTCTGCTCCCTCTTTGCGCAGATGAAAGACAGCTGTCTTTTATATGAGTTAATTTGGTCAATAACCAACTGTAATAAATCTTCGTTCATGCCATATGAAGGAGGGCACGAAGAATCTCAAGGATTCCATAACCAACAAGTTTCATTGTCTCATTGTTTCATGTCAAGGAATCAGCAGATCAAGTTACCTGTCCTGTTTGATTTTTTTTTTCTGCTTTTTTAAATCTTCAGGGGGTCTGCCCCCGTCATATCTGATCCATATCACCCTGGGAGGGGTCCAAAGCCTTTTCTCCTTTCCTGTCAACACAAATACAGTGCCTCTTTCCCAAAGTAACATGTTCTTGGTCCAGCAACCAGAAATCATTAAAAGCATACCTTGACCTGTCTCCCAGAGGAATTTTAATACAACCACCAAACTCGTAACCACATTCATTTTGATAATTCAAAGCAATTCAAAGCAATTGAAGCAGTCTAAACAAATGTTAACCACTGAGACGGTGCTTCTTCACCATCTCCTGCTTTTCAACCTATGATTTAAGGTCAGAAACCTCAATATATTATACGTCTATGTGGTTTACTGGGTTGTGTGCCTTTTGTAGATATCTCTCAGGATAGGACAACTAGGCAGTGAAGGCACTTAATATCAGCCTCTGTCGGTGGCAACAGGCAATTAAAGCCATAGCTGATGGTACCCAACAAAAGCAGCTAGGCGCTAATGGCAACTACTGACTCTTAAATTTTTTTTTTTTTTTCTTTTCTTCTTTTCAGAGCTGAGGACTGAACCCAGGGCCTTGAGCTTGCTAGGCAAGCGCTCTACCACTGAGCTAAATCCCCATCCCCAACTCTTAAATTTCTTTAAAGCATTTTTTTCATTCAAACTCCCTAAATTATCTCTTATGTCCTTAAAAACAATTAAATCAAATTTATAAATCTCTATCCTTTATCTGGTGGCCGGAGGCAGGCAGCTTTTATCGTCTGCTTCTCACTGTCTTCCTCCTAGCATCCAGTCAGGGAACCAGCCAGCCTCTTTGCACAGCAGGGGCTCCCAGCAGCTTTGAGCTTTAATTCATCAAAGAATCTCTAAATTATTTTCAATAGTCAGGTCTCACCTACCATGTTGGGGACATCTGTAGCAGTGAGTTTAGCTACACCACTTTGTGCTCCCCGCAGGTCGAGTGCTTCCAGCCACCTCGTCCAGGAGCTCTTTGGGTCTGCAAATGGAAGACAGAAGCACAGACACAGACACACAGACACAGACACACAGTCACAGACACAGACACAGACAGACAGACACACACACATACACACACAGAGAGAGACAGACAGACAGACAGACAGATTCATTAGCTTATTTTTGAAATGCCTTAGCTAGCCCACAGGATGGGTAGTTCAAATCCTCCCTTGGCTATCATAGATTTCCCTCTGCTACTCCTGACTCAACACCCTGTAAATCTATGATCTATCTTTACTGCCCAGTTCCGTCTGGGTGGACCTCTAGACTTTGCTGCCAAAGGCACTTCTGTGTAGCCCTTCTAGGGGATACATTTTTTTCTCATCTACATTTCAGATGATTTTCCCTCTGCAGCTCTAAATCTGATCTGTCTCCCTCTGAAACCTGGCGATTCTCCTCCTCCTCCTTCTCCCCCTCCTCCTCCTCCTCTTCTTCATCCTCTTCTTCTTTTTTCTTTTTTTTTTTTTCCTTCTCCTCCTCCTCTTCTTCTTCTTCTTTTTTTTTCTTTTTCTTTTCCTCCTCCTCCTCCTCCTCTCTCTCTCTCCCTGTTCCCAACCCACACAAATCTCAAGGTCCTGCCCCACCTCCCTTTGCCCAACCATTAGCCGCTTGCATCTTTATTGGTCAATTGAAAACCAACTGGGGACAAGGACCTTCTGTGTTTGGACACTCAGATTCCTGATTAAATCAAAGCATTAGAACCAATCCCCAACGTCCTAAACTTAAAATATAAAATTAAGATGGGCAATAAAGATAAGACTTTTTCTTCTTAGGCAATTTGTACTCAGGTAAAATCTATTATTACAAATACAATTCCATGATTGGATACTTTTTAAAAAATTATTTCATTTTATGGGTATTAGTATCTTACCTACATTCATGTTCATGCACCCATACATGCGTGGTGTCCAAGGAGGCCAGAAGAAGGCATCATATTTCCTGGAACCGGAGTTACAGACAGTTGTTAGCTGCTATGTGGGTGCTGGGAATTGAACCTGGGTCCTCCAGAAGAGCAGCCAGTGCTCTTAGCTGCTGAGCCATCTCCAGCCGTGTGATTGTACACTTTTCAAGTTAAAACGATTAATGCACATTTATAAGTATGAAAATCTGTTATATTGACTATCTACCCAAATACTTTTTCAGAATTTTTTCAAATCTGATTTTGCAGTGCTGAAGATCAAGCGCAGGGCCTCATGCGTTCCAGGGAAGTGCTTGCCAGTGAGTTACTTCCCTGGTCCCTTTCCTAGGAGTCTAAACTCACAATCCCTTTTTATTTATAGTGTTTATTTATAAACACTAGTGGTAGCAACACACTCACGTTGTATATTTGTTCATTTTTCTTTACTGTAACAAAATATACAAGGGTGGATAATGTTTTTAAAAAGAAGTTTACTTAGCTCCCACTTCTAGAGGGTCAGACATATTGTACCAACTTCTGATTGGCTCTGGAGAGGGAATTTATGTGGAAGAGATCAGTTCCCCAGACTCCTCTGCGAATCAGCTTGCAGCGTGTCGCCCAATCTTCATGAAATGTTATTAGCACAACCACTCACTATCCCCTGTTTCAAAAAAGGAGAGCCCTTCATGGCCCTGTCAGAATTCATCCTTGAGTTTGCAATGACACTTAGTGCTTGAACCTTAGGAATACATGGCAGGCAAGTACTCTACTATTAAGCCACATCTTCAGCCTGATATCTAATCTTGTCAGATACTCGAATTAATTGTTCTTGCTCAGGCCTGCTGGTTAACAGCTGATATTTGTACTGATAGAATTTATACTGATATATTTTATTTGCGCTAGGCTATGATTTTAAAATGCTCTAGAAACAAAAAAATTTTTTGACCATTATGGGAAGCTTTATAAAATGGACAGTCAATTTTTATGTCCTGTGATGATTTGCTAGACAAAATTTTGACAGTCAAAATAACAACACTTAGCCAAAATCCCTCCATGACATCACCCAGAACAGCAATGACATGTGCAAATGACATGTTCAAATTCAAAATGTCCCTTCAGGTTCATACGTGGACAGCTTGGTCTTCAGCTAGTGGAACTGTTTTGGGAGGGTCTGAAAACTAGAAAATAGGGCCTCACTGGAGGAAATAGGTCATTGGAGGTGTGCCTCTGACATTTATTTTTGGTTGTGAGCCTAGCCTTTAACGGCTGAGCCATTTCTCCAGCCTGCCCCTGACATTTATACATGGTCCTTACTCCCTCTTTCTCTCTTTGACATCCTACTCACCCTAAGGTGAGCAAGCTTCTCCACATACTTCTGTTGCTGTAATTTTGTGCCTCACCACAGGTCCAAAGGCAACGGAGGCAGCCACGAAGGACTAAACTCTCTGAAACCGTGAGCCCAAATAAATCTTTCCTCCCTTCAGTTGTCTGTCGGGTATCTA
Source organism: Rattus rattus (assembly GCF_011064425.1). Classification (NCBI taxonomy): domain Eukaryota; kingdom Metazoa; phylum Chordata; class Mammalia; order Rodentia; family Muridae; genus Rattus; species Rattus rattus. The sequence continues at coordinate 8,415,960 of NC_046160.1, forward strand.
ACCACAGTGATGCAGAAGTGACTAACACAGCGTTGACCCACACCAGTGGAGCTGTTTCATTTATTAAATTATTTAATGCGTATGTGTGAGTGTGCATCTGACAGAAACCCCTGAAACCAGAGTTACAAGAGGCTGTGAACTGCCAGGTGGGTGCTGGAGACTGAGCTCTGGCCCTGTGAAAGATCAACTAGAACTCTTACATGCTAAGGCATCTCTCCAGCCCGCGATGGGGCAGTTTTCAAATGTATTATTCATAATGTCACCAATATTGTATCTGCCAAGTAACTCTGAATGAGGGATGTTATATTCCCTTTGAATATCACATTCCGAGTGAGGTTTCCCTGATGTCCCTGTGTGATTAAGAAATGTCTCCTCCTTCACTTTAGGATTTTATCTATCCTCACTCTTTTTCTATTAGAATGGAGAGAGAGAGAGAGAGAGAGAGAGAGAGAGAGAGAGAGAGAGCCAGGCTGCTCTCAAACCCACTATAATAGAAGATGGCCTTGATCTTCTGATCTTCTTCCGTCCATCTCCCACGGGTGTTAAAATTAAAGCTGTGTGCCACTATATCTTGTTTATGTGGTTTTTGGGTCAAAACCCAGAGCTTCGTGTATGCTGGACAAAACATTCTACGAAATGAGCTACAAGCCCTGCCTTCATGAGGTTTCTGTCTTCCATGCCTTCCCGTCATTCTTGGTACCTCAAAGTGGAGAGCACGGAATAATACTGGATAAGCAGGATTCGAGACGCCGGTTCTCTTAACTCTTACTGCATTTGGAAATATTCATCTATTCGTTCCACAAAACACATCTGTTACATTCAGTAATGGTTTCTTTTTGCCAGTGCTGGGGACAGAGTCTAGCACCTCACACATGCTAGACAAATACTCTACCTTGAGTTAAAGTCTGAGGTCCCTGTTTTCTTTAGCACCCTGCTGACAGCTGGTGACCAGCGGTGACTAAACCCTTTCTTTAAGGAGGTTAGGCTTGAGTCAGGGGAAAACACGGACAAGTAAACTTCAACTACAATCTGGTATGACAGGCTGAGAAACTACCAACCCGTCAGACTCAGCAAGTTCAGACTTGTGAGAATGCAAATTTCCCAGACAAAGCAGCATCTCAACAAAGACAGGAAGACCAGGAGTTAACCTGAGTAAAAAGCGAAAGAGTGTAGACTATTTCACAAGAGAATCATCTATGGAATGTCCGAGCATTGAGACATTGTTGCTAGACCTAAAGGCTCACGTCTTCCCAGACCTGCTGATTTGCTTCCGGTTTGGTCTCCTCATCAGCTTTCGGTTTGATCTCTGCGAAAGTTGTTCGCTCTGTTTGGAATGGAGGGAGAGTCAGCTGGTGGACCACTTACTTTTCCTTTAAATCCTGAGAGACTTGTGAAGGGTGGTTTCTCTGGATTATCAAAAGCCAGAAGACTCACTTTCTTCCATATTCCTTCACTGTAGCCTCTTTGACCCTTTCAACAGCAAAGCACACACAATTAATGATGTCACCCACACAGCTTTGATACTTTTTTCATACATTTGAAATCTCTGTATTCAAAACCAGGACACACTAACACACACCTGCAATCCCGACACTTGGGGGATAGAGGTAGCAGGATCCCGAGTTCAAGGCTAGCCTCTCCCAAATAGCGAGTTTGAGGCCATTTTGAGCCGCCTGAGATACCTCAACAAACCATAAAAAATAAATGCATAAATAAGTAAATACACAAATGAATAAAGGTAGATAGATGTGACCTTTTAAATTATTGTCTCCCTTGGACTGTTTTCCTTCAACAGTCGGTGAAACTCAATAGGAAATGGGCACAATATCTTCCATGATTTTTTTTTTCTTTAGAAAACACCACTCCAAATAGACGCTCTCTCAATGTTTGTTGGATGGATGGATGAATGGTTATTTCAGTTCATTTTGACACTGATGTGACGTAATGCCCGGCAAACGTAGGTCAAGGAAGAAGGACAGTCCTTCGTGGGGGGGGGGGATGAATGGAGAAGCAGGCTGTGTAGCTATACAAGCAGGAATCCAGGGCCTCGGCCAGTTCACATTCACGTTCAGGAAGAGTGACAATATTGGTGCCTCACTCCACGACTCCACTCTCAGTCTAGAGCCCCAGACAATGTGGCCAATTACCTCCATTGAAGACCAATCTCACCACAGTTAAACCTCTTTAGAAACATTCACAGACACGCCCAGAGATTTGTTTCCTAGGTGATTCTTCATCTCCTCAAGTTGTCAGCCAAGACGATTGTATTCACACTGCATTTGGATGGAATTTTGTGATTCTATTACCCAGAGAAGACTGGAAGATGCTCAGATTTTTCCTGTACTAAGAAAGAAATAAGAGAGTTACATATGACTTTAATACAACACTTGGGAGGCGGAGGCAAGTGGACCTCTGTGAGTTCAAGGCCAACCTGGTCTACATATCAAGTCTCAGGCCAGCCAGGGCTACATGGTGAGATCCCATCTTAAAATTAAAAAGAGTAATAGCAACATCCATCTGCAAAGTAAAATTAATGTAGATATGGGCACAGTTCTAGAGGGAAGTGTAGCTTTTATCCATCTTCGGTCTAACTTCCCCTGAGGAGAGCAGGAAGAACCGCAAATGAGCCTCATTCCATAAGCTTGTTAGTAAGTGTCTCTGCTCTCTTCTGTGGAATCAGAAGCTGATATGGGGCTGGCAATGCACAGCACTCATGGAGGACACAGGACCAGCAAGAAAATTGTTCTGTGTTCTGTGAAGCTTCAGTCAAAGATTCAGGGAACCTTCTTGGTTTTTTGTTATTTCGTGACAGGGGTTTTTCTTTGTAGCCCTGTCTGTAGAAGTAAGATCCAATTTTACCTCAAAGACCTTGGCCATACAGCGAGGCTCTTCTCAGACTAGATCATAGATAGCTTAAACCATTTATTTTAACCTACATTCTGCCGTGTGGCTGGTTACCTGTGCTCAGGTACTGTGTGTCCATCTCCTCACAACTTCCTGGGCAGATCTCCCCGCACCTGGCTCTATCCCAGAATTCTTTCTGCCTCCCCGATGTCCCACCTTCTATTCTATCCTTTCCTATAGGCCATAGGTATTCTTAATTGACAGATGATGCATCCATACAATGCACAAGATATTCTCTCTACACCTGGCTATCCTGAAACTCACTCTGTAGACCAGGCTGGCCTGAAACTCAGAGATCTCCCTGCCTCTGTCTCCCGAGTACTGGGACCAAACATATGTGTCATGATACCTGTCAATTCAGGGAGTCTGAAAACAGATTGGACCACAGTCAGTGCTGCCCCATAATGACCCAAAGAAGTCAAACCTCTCCCCTGGATTAGCAGTTGGATGTAGGTTTTTCAGGATGGTTGAATGTTGGTTATGGTAACAATTTAGAGAGCCCCTGGTGGGGATGATAGCTGAGGAAATCTGATCACAGCATCCAAGAAGGCCAGGACGACTAGTCCTTCCTTGAAGCATGATCTCTCTATCCAACACGGTCTTTTCCCCATAAATCTAAACATACAGTTATGGTGGTAAATGAGTAGGTCACATTGACGTCTCTAACAAGAACAAAGGGGCTGGAGAGATGGCTCAGTGGTAACGAGCACTTGCTGCTCTTGCAGAGGACCTGAAGTTGGTTCATAATCACCCATAACTTCAGTTCCAGGGGATCTAATGCCTTCTTCTGACCTGTGTGGGTACCAGGCATGGGCATAGTACACATACGTACACATAGACAAAACACTCATACACATAAAATAGAAATCTAAAAGAGTTTGTGATGTGTATATTTTATCTTATTTAAAAAGTGTGTGGGTGGGCTGGAAAGATGGCTCAGCGGTTAAGAGCACTGACTGCTCTTCCAGAGGTCCTGAGTTCAATTCCCAGCAACCACATGGTGGCTCACAACCGTCTGTCATGGGATCTGATGCCCTCTTCTGGTGTGTCTGAAGACAGTTACAGTGTACTTATATATAATAAATAAATCTTTAAAACCCTGGTTTAAAAAAAGTGTGTGTGTGTGTGTGTGTGTGTGTGTGTGTGTGTGTATGTGCGCATGCGTGAGAGTGTGCATGTGAGGGTGGTGGATAGTCACATGCAGGACAAGGAGTGACCAGCATGCCTAGGTGTGTGTGGAGGCCGGGGGGTGGGTCCTGCTCTATTACTCTCTACCCCTGGAGCTAGGCTAGCAGTCTGAAAACCCCAGGGATTCTCCTGTCTCTGCCTGTCCAGTGCTCCCTACCGTGCTGAGCTATGGCTGCACATGTAGCCACACCCATCTTTTTATACTGGTGCTGGTATTTAATTCAGATTCTCATGCTATGCATTTGCTTGCTAATAAGTTTACCCACTGAGCTGTCTCTCTCTCCCCAAGGATTTTTTTTTTCTTTTCTTTTTTTTGGAGTTGGGGACCGAACCCAGGGCCTTGCGCTTGCTAGGCAAGCGCTCTACCACTGAGCTAAATCCCCAACCCCTGTATTTTTTTAAAGTATGGAAAAACGTCCACTATGTATAACAGACATTAGTGTACTGAAATATAGTAGGAATACATTTCTTTCATGAGACTAGGGTCCAAAGCTGCTGCCATGTGGCTTCCTTTACATTTGATGGGCAATATTTTTATTCCAGAACTTGGGCTTGCTTCATCCTGTAAGATGTCTAATAGTTTCCACGACGGGCTGCAGACCGCTCTGTCCTCTGACTTTCTTTTTCCCATCCCTTTTCCATGACATCAGGAACCAACTATCCGAACCGATTTTAAACGACTTCACATTGTAGCCCCACGCTTTGAAGTTTGACGTTATTCTTTCATAGTAGAGAGGGCTTCTTCAGTTGCCTTTAAAGTAACAAACCTAACTGATTTATTGAAACTTTTCAACAAAACAGAAATTGTGGAAGAATTATAGCGGGGATGGGAGTGTGCTTCAGGGATGGCCTGGGTTCATAGTGCGGCTACCGCAGAGGCTAAGGCAAAGTAAAGCTCAGATGTTCAACATGAGCCCGGGCAACAGCACAGTCAGTCTCTATCTCATTTTTTAAAAAAAATTTATGTATACATTTTTAATTATTAAAATATATTTATTTTTGTTTTAAGTGTATGGGTCTTTTACCTACACATATGTCTGTGTTCCGCATGGTGTGTGCAGTGCCTGCAGAGGCTACAGCAGGCATTTGATCCCTTGGGACTGTGGTTACAGACAGTTGTGAGCCACAGTGTGGGTACTAGGAAGCTAACGAGTCTTCTCAACGAGCAGAGACACGCATGCAGGTGGAAGAAAAAAACCCAAAAACAACAACAAAAAAACCATTCACATAACATAAAAATAAATGCATTATATACGTGTATGAAAATGCCATAGTGAAACTCATTCTTATGGACAATTAATTATCTAAATTTTAAAAAGATTTCTCAAGGCAGTACCAGATGATGTGAGTGTCAAAACTCTGGAAGAGTCTGTCAGCCCCAAGTTTCTTTCATATTTCATGTTCATCACAGAAGAGGCTGGAAAGGCAGTGTGGAAAGTCACACCGTCACCACAGGGATATATTAAAGAGCCTGTGGCTTTTGTTTGTTTGTTTGTTTTTGTTTTTGCGTTTTCAAGACAGAATTTCTCCATGTAACTCTGGAAGTCCAGGAGCTCACGCTGTATGTAGACCAGGCTGGCTTTGAACTCAGCCATCTGTCTGCCTCTGCCTCCCGAGTGCTAGAATTAAAGTTATGTGCTACTGAGCCTGGATCCAAGAAAGAGTTTTAAGCAAAGAAGTGTCCTGTGTTTTCAAAATCACCAGTATGGCAGGACAGTGGCATGAGGATGGTCTCCAGAAGCAGTTCTCAATGTGCCCAAGCTCTGATATCGCTGTGCACGCTTGCCAGAAACACGTTTTCTCAGGCTGTGATGTAGTTCAAGGGAGGAGTAGGGGAGAGGGAAATCATAATTAGAATATAATGTTTAAAAAAACTATTTTAAATTAAAAAAAAAAAAAAGACATGGGGTTGGGATTTAGCTCAGTGGTAGGCGCTTGCCTAGCAAGCACAAGGCCCTGGGTTTGGTCCTCAGCTCCAAAAAAAAAAAAAAAAAAAAAAAAAGACATGTCAAAAGTACTGAGGTGGGGCTGGGGATTTAGCTCAGTGGTAGGCGCTTACCTAGGAAGCGCAAGGCCCTGGGTTCGGTCCCCAGCTCCGAAAAAAAGAACCAAAAAAAAAAAAAAAAAAAAAAAAAAAAAAAAAAGTACTGAGGCTGCAAAGCCTCTGTGGGAAAGGGAATTTTCAGAGTCACAAATTAGACAGCAAGAGCAAATGTGGAGCTGTCTAAAACTTGATGACTCATCAGTCAGAAGGGAATAGAGGAAAAAGGCCTTCCAGAATTTTCTCTTGCTTATGGCTCACGTAGTACAGAGAATTTGGGAGGAAATACTGGCTAGGGAGAGGCACAAAGAAAGGGCTCCTCACACAGGACATCCAGACAGCAAGCTCTGAAGACAGGGACTTCAGGACATTATCCCATTCCTCTGTCACACCAAGACTTCAGGCCAGTCTACCTCTCTTACCTTAGAGAATGGAGCCTATAGATAAACTAGAGAGAAGAAATGCTTTTGTTGTTGTTGTTATTATTGTCGTTAGTTTTTTAGTTTTTGGAAATAAGGTCTTACTCCATACCTTGGCTGCCCTAGAACTTGCTATTTATTTAGGCCAGGCTGTCTTGGAACTCAAATGACCTACTTGCCCCTACTTCCTGAGTGCTGCAACAAGCCCTAAGAAATGCACATATATAAAATTATATATTATATGTTATGCATTACATTATACATTTATATATTGGCTTTTTTAAATTTCAAAAGGATTTTCTGAAAATTGTCTTGCAGAAATATTTTTGTCCATTTCAAATATTTAAGCTTATATCTAAAATTACAGTGTTGACTGTCATGTTGGGGACAACAGGCAAGAATCTTTTCTTTGAGAGAATTGCTTTTCTTTGAGAGGAAATAAAGTTTACATCAGTGGGAGAAGAGGAAGAACAAAGGGAAGCAGATGAAAGAATGACTGAGACCACTAGTCATGCTAGGGAACACCAAACAGGAGTAGAGAGCTGCAAACTTCTCAGGATCCACATACACAGATAGGAGGAGTCAGCTTTCCTAGAGTTGCCAAAGCACTACCTGTGGGGAAAATGATCCATCAACACAAGCCTTTCCCCAGGAGTGACACCTGCCTAAAGGCAGCCTTCCTTTCCAATAGTGCACACCTGGAGCTCTAGGATATAGGCAGTGCCCCATCATGTCTCCCTGGATACAGCCAAGTGGAACAAGAGAGCCAGGCTCTTTTACAGATGAACATGGGAGGATCTTCTCTTTACTATTTATGTCAGCAGAGAGGAGCTCATGTTTCCCCCCATGATTCTCTGTGGTCGTAATGAAAAGCAAAGACTTTTCTTTGCCACTAAATCTTAAGGAATACATTTTCCGACCATTTTAGCTTTTTGGTTTTTGATTTTTTTTTTCTTTTTTCTTTTTTTCAGAGCTGGGGACCGAACCCAGGGCCTTGCGCTTGGTTTTTTATTTTTTCTTTAAAAAAAATCCTGTGTATTTCTTTCTGTTCTCTGTGCTTCTGGATATCTTTAAAGGCAGAGATATTATATCACCCCACTCTGTACCTCTAGATCTGGTTAGGGTTAAGATTAAGGTTAGGGCTCTGACAAGCATAGATGTCTATAGTGGTTGCTGTGGTGAGGCTCTACTGCTAGGATCAAGGAGCTTCTTCCCCTTCAGGCAGTCGCATTGTCTGAGGTAGCTCAGGGCTTGTCTCATGACTACTGGATACAGAAATGTCAAGGCTCTGTCTGCTTACCCAGCCAGTTTCACAGTTCATAGCAGGATTGGCCCAGACCTCTGTTGCAAGTTCATCTCAGTTCAACTCTTTCCAGCCAGTTCTTTTTCCCTCAAACCCTTACAAGGGTTGCTCTCAAGAGTAGTCTCCAACCACCCTCCCTCACACATGTCTCTGCCTGAGGTCTGTTTCCAAGGAAACCAACTAAGACAGTGTTTCATAAATATTTGTTGAAGAAATGAATTGAAGGGGCTCTTCCACGGTTCTCACGCTGAGCTGAAATATTGTGGAAAACATTTAACCTTTATTTGTATATTTAACATTTTATTTTGTCATCTCAGGCCTTCTAAGTCAGATCTCACACTCAATTCATTCACCCGACCCCAAGGTCATGTATGGCTTACATGATGACAGTATCAATGCCCAGTTGTTGTGGTTATATTGTCATTTGGCCACCAGATGGCAGAGGTGACACTCGGAAAGCCAATCTTTCTGACCCTGGGTCATCCATTCTGGGATTTAACATGAAACCCAAATTATCCATCTAGTGCCATTAATTCCCGAGCCCTTGTAATTATGCCTCTGTTTCGTTTCATGGAGAAGTGTCACTGCTACAAACAGCCATGTTTGCATTTAGAAAAAGAGGAGCATGTGGAATACTAGAAAGAGCCCTTGCCTGAGCATCACGATCCTTGCACACTTTTTTTTTTTTATCTTTATTAACTTGAGTATTTCTTATTTACATTTCGATTGTTATTCCCTATCCTAGTTTCCAGGCCAACATCCCCTTAACTCCCCCACTCTCCTTCTCTATGGGTGTTCCCCTCCCTATCCTCCCCCATTGCCGCCCTCCCCCCAACAATCTAGTTCACTGGGGGTTCAGTCTTGGCAGGACCAAGGGCTTCCCCTTCCACTGGTGCTCTTACTAGGATATTCATTGCTACCTATGTGGTCGGAGCCCAGGGTCAGTCCATGTATAGTCTTTAGGTAGTGGCTTAGTCCCTGGAAGCTCTGGTTGGTTGGCATTGTTGTTCATATGGGGTCTCGAGCCCCTTCAAGCTCTTCCAGTCCTTTCTCTGATTCCTTCAACGGGGTCCCGTTCTCAGTTCAGTGGTTTGCTGCTGGCATTCGCCTCTGTGTTTGCTGTATTCTGGCTGTGTCTCTCAGGAGAGATCTACATCCGGTTCCTGTCAGCCTGCACTTCTTTGCTTCATCCATCTTATCTAATTGGGTGGCTGTATATGTATGGGCCACATGTGGGGCAGGCTCTGAATGGGTGTTCCTTCTGCCTCTGTTCTAAACTTTGCCTCTCTATTCCCTGCCAAGGGTATTCTTGTTCCCCTTTTAAAGAAGGAGTGAAGCATTCGCATTTTGGTCATCCGTCTTGAGTTTCACGTGTTCCGTGCGTCTAGGGTAATTGAGCATTTGGGCTAATAGCCCTTGCACACTTTTAACCTGTATCTTCATCTGTTAACAGATGGCTTTGTCCAGGGCTTTGTGGTCTGTAATGAGGAAGGATAGGTGCTTGGCTGAACTCCCTCTCAGCTCTGGAAGGCTCTGGGTGAGCAGGAGCACATGGTCTGGACCCTGTTGTCTCTCTGAGTTCCCAGGAGTCTCTCAGCCTAAGCCAGACCCAGGGCCCAGCACCAGTTCCTCCTCTGTGAGGCCCTTCCAAGTTTGCGGCCACTCCCAGAACAGCACTAAGGTTCCTCCAGGCTGGGGCACACGCCACATTTTTTTTTTTCCTCCCAGGAATCCTCATCTTGGTTCTGTTTTGCTGGTGTGTGCTATGAAGTGATGTCTTGTTAACTGAGCTTGAATAAGCTTTTCACGCTGCACTGTCTGAATGCCTCTGTTCCCACACCATGGCTGGCCAGGTCAGTGTACTTGCTCTGTTCCTGTGTTGCCTGAGTTGTGTCTCATTCCACTTGGAGTATGCGAGGACGTAGGCTGAGGGTAGACAGCCAGGTGAGAACTGGGAGTCAGGCTTGCTTGGAAACTGAGGCAGACGGAGTGAGAAGTCTGTGGGCATGCTCTCACCCTAGGTCTTTTAAACTAAGGCATGTATGAGCTGTGTACTGATGCTGTAACAAATACCACCCCGTTGGTGACTTAGAACAGCACACATTCATTGTTTTGGTCAAAGCATGAAATTAATTATCAAAGTAGCATCTGAGCCAGCTGGTTGTTTTCTGAAGGATCCGGGAAGATTCCTTTTCTTGTTTACTTTGTATTTCTAATATTTTTGATTTATTCTTACTATTGTATATGTATGAGTGTTTTGTCTGCACGTATGTCTGTGTATCATGTGCATAACTGGTGACTGAGGAGGGTGCTGCCCCTACATGTGGGTGCTGGAAAATGAACCCCAGTCCTTTGGAACAACAGGGTTCTTAAGCACTGAGCCAACCCTCCAGTCCGCCCTGTCTTTTATTTTTTAACAGCATAGGATCTGACATTTCTCGGTCCTGGGATTACCATATGGTGACCTTTAGGGTCATGCTGTTTAGCCTACTGGGAAAGTTTATGGTCTAGGGTCAAAGGAGAATGAGACTACTTGTGTTTCAGAAACCATGGCAGGGTTTTTCATATACAATCTCATTTAATTCTCATACCGATATAGCAACGAAGGATGTGTGTACGTGTGTGCACGTGCAGATGTGTGTGAGTCAGAGAACAACTTTCAGGAGTCACTTCTCTCCTTCCACCATGTGGGTTCTGGAGATTTTACTCAGGCTAGCAGCAAGAGCCCTTACCGACCCAGCCATCTTGTCCCTACCCAGCCATCTTGTCCCTACACAGCCATCTTGCCAGCCCTTTGCACTTATTTACCAACTTAGTTATTTACTGGAGATGGGGCTCCCATGTAGCCCTGGTTACCTTGAACCCATTCTACTTGAGAAGGATCTTGAACTCCTGGTCTTCCTACTTCACTCCCAAATATGTCAGCCACTCTCCGTGGCCTTGCAGGATTTTTTTTTCTTTAAATGGAAGGTAAACATTTTACTACCCAGTACTAAAATTCCATGCTAAGGTGTTTTGTGTGTGTGTATGTGTCTACATGTATGTGTGTGCACGTGCATATGCATGTTGAAGCCGAAGGACAACGTTGGATATCTGCCTCCTCTCCCCAGCACCATCCACCTTGGGTTTTGAGACAAGGCCTCTGATTAGCCTGGAATTCTGGCCAGTGAATCCCAGAGACCCACATGCCTCCACCTCCCAGCACTGGGACCACGAGTGTGCGAGGGCATTTTTTTTTTAAATTATTCAATCCTTTCACTTAATTCATAGACAAATTGTTTTCTGATTCGAAAAATGGGACAGCAAGTGGCCAAGGGGTTTGTGTGGGAACTGAAACGACAAGTCAAGGTGGGTAAGGGTGGTGCTCGAGGTAAGTGCTCCAGGAGTGCCCAGCTGTTTTCGTTACTGTCTGCCAGCCCCATCTTTCCCTGGGATCCCCTGACTTAAAATTCCTATTTGTTTTGGCATTTGGAGTCCCACCCAGTCCAAGTCCAATCCAGCCAAAGTGGGCTGATGTCTGTGTGAGCTTCAAAATTAATTTGACAACATTGAGTTAATATGGCCACAGGGACAGTACCAGGAGCCAATCAGTACAGCACTCGGTTGTTCAGGAAGATAGGGTTTTTATAAAATATTTGAAATTAAAGTAAAATGGCCTTACTTTACAGACTTTCTTCCGGGGATGGACCTGCCTAGGTTGACGAGGTGGCAAAGAAAGGACAGGCATACAAAGAAAAACCCGGACGGCTGACCTGGGCCCTCTGATGGAGAAGCCTCTGCACCCATGAACCTCGGCGTGTTATATACAGCGAACAGGGAGCTGGGGTTGATGCGTACGGCTGTGCACGAGGGAGTTTTAGCAATTCTGGGTAGGGAGAGTCTCTGTAGGGGAGAAGTCTTCAGGCCTTAAACATCCAGGGAGAGGAAGCTATGGTGGAGAAATTCTGTGTGTACCAGCAACATCTGTACATGGACCAAAGGAAGGCTTTGCCGTTCCTCTGAGCCTCGTCACGAGTGTGCCAAGGTGTGACGGGGGTGGAGATTTACATCTTCCCATGGGTCTGAGACTATGACCCTTCACATGGTTGGCTCATGCCAACAATACACATTCACTTAGGACTTCACGCACTCAGGGTTTCTACCTCTCCCGGTCGCCTAAGAGGTGAACTGAATTTTGCCTTTGAAACATCGAAAGTGTTAATTAACTACGTTCACTGATGCCTAAAAATGCCTCAGTTGTGAGTTGGAGAGATGGCTCTGGTTAGCAGCATTGACCACTTTTCCAGAGGACCACATGGTAGTTCCCAAATACCCACAGTTCCATTTCCCGGGGATCTGATGCTCTCTCCTCTCCTCTCATGGGCACCAGGCACACATGTGGCACACTGACACACGTGCAGGCCATCCCTCACACACGTTTTTAAAAGATGCCCCCAGATAGCTGTTTTATGGGCTCTTCCCCCAGTCCTGCTGGAGGGTAAAAATCGCTGGGCCTTACTGCCTCTTCTTATTTGTCACTGTGCTGCTATTCTGGGTTTGGATGCACTCAGGAATCATGCACAACTCTATCCCACCCATGGAGCCATGTGTACTAGTCTGTCCAGTAGGAAGGACTGAGGATTATGATTGCAATGGATAGGAGGTGTTTCCCCTGGTTTAAAGCTATGCATCTTAAGTCCATACATGTTTTCATAACCCAGTCCTATCTTTAAGATGACAATAACACAATGTAAAAAAGGACTTAAATTTTTTTTATGTACCTGAGGTGTTTCAATATAGCAATTAATATATGGACAGGTCTTGCTGGCGAGCAGTGATACACTCCTTTAATCTCAGCACCTGGGTGGAGCTCTCTGAGTTCGAGGTCTGGCCTACACAGTGAGTTCCAGGACAACTGGGGTAAGGTCTTAACGGACAAAAAATGCACACACTTTTTAAAAATTATCATTACTATTTCTTAGTTTATGTGTATGCATGAGCATATTTGTATGCTAAGTGTACAAGGGCACCAGAGGAGGCCAGAGGAGGTTACAGTGTATCTTGTGGGTTACAGAGCCGCCTAATGTGGGTGATGGGAGGAAACTGGTTCTCTGCAAGAGCAAGTACTCTTAACCAATGAGCTGTCTCTCTAGCCCCTGAAAACAGGCTTAAAAGGTCAGTTTATTTGGGCAGGCACAGTGGCACAGGGCTAAATCCTAGCATTTGGGAGGCAGGGACAGGAAGAGCAGGAGTTCAAGACCATCCTCAGTTACATAGTTACATAGTTACATAGTTACATAGTTACATAGGGCCAGCCTGAGCTACATGATACCCTGTAGGGTGTTGTGTTTTAGAAAAGAAGGAAGATATATTCTCTACACCAGTATTACAAAATTAAAGCTTAAGAAGAGAAATAGTTAACTTAAGATGTTAGCTGTCTGATAAACTACTGTTCTCAGCACATTGCTTTTCAAATCTTATTCACAGCATCCATGTTTTATGAACTTGTGACTTACATATATAATTTCATGTTCTGATAATTTCAGGCTATATTATTTCTATTTTCCTTATTATTTTTATTGTTTTCTTATGAGGTTTAAATATTTTCTTTTTTTTTTTTTTTCCGGAGCTGGGAACCGAACCCAGGGCCTTGTGCTTGCTAGGCAAGTGCTCTACCGCTGAGCTAAATCCCCAACCTATTTTTTTTATTTTTTATTTTTTTTAATATTTTCTTAAGTAAAAAGTCTAAATAACTGTGTTCATGACTTTAAAAAACAATTTTTATGAATTTGTATTTCATAGTGATTATTCTTAATGCATATATTATTTCTATTTCTTTCTCTTTTTTCTTTTTCTTTGCAAGGGGGTTTTTCTGTGTATTTTTGGCTGTCCTAGAACTTGCTCTGTATCCCCAGCTCCGAAAAAAAAAAAAAAAGAACTTGCTCTGTAGACCAGGCTGGCCTCAAACTCAGAGATCTGCCTGCCTCTGCTCCCCCAAGTGGGGGTACTAAAGGAATGTGCCACCAGCCCAGGAACATTATTATTTAAACTGAGTTGACAAGCTACTCTTGCGTATATTTGAGTAGGAGGTAAGTCAGCTAAAGTCTTTTTTAAATAAGTGTTTGTTTTATATGCTTTATGGTATCAAAGCTGTGTATTTCACATTGAAATATGTTATTATAAGCTACCTAGAATCTCAACAGATGGGAGGCAGGAGGAGGATCCAGAGCTTTAGGCCAGACGGGGCTACACAGTGAAACCTATCTCTAGAAACAAATATTTTATTCAAATGACACAGAGCATTGACAGTGAGGCCATGCTGTACTTTCATTCTCCTACACCCAGTGTTGGGGAATGTGGGCCTCCAAGTAAAGTAGGTGCCACCTACAGCAATTCACTGTGCTGCTTAGAAGAGTCCATCACAGTCTGGCCTGTTGACTGCTGATATTCCCTTACAGAGGAGGAGGGAGGACAGGAAGGTCTCTGGACCCTCACCTCAGAGTCCAGTTTCTCCTCCCAGCCATGTGCATGCAATTCTGCCCTAACTGTATGGGCCTTAGAAGACGCTACGGCATGCTGGTTAGGGGAAGTCACCTGAAGGGGGCTGTGTCAATGTAGCCGTGGAAAAGCCATCAATCATGCTGGGTGAAGACCTTCCAGTGTGGCAGCTTCGGGGTCACCTGCACTTCTGCAAGTAGCGCCTCACCTGTGCTCCCTTAGGGATTCTACTGCTGCCGTCGAACGCCATGACCCAACAGCATCCTCAGAAAGAAAACGTTTTGACTGAACTTTCACATCATGGTCTGTCAATGAAAGAAGCCCACACTCCTCCATGGCTTCTGCCTCAGTTCCTGTCCCAGCTTCCTTCAGTGATGGACAGTAATGTCAAAGCAGTTCTTGTGCCATCCAAGACCACCTACCCAGGGATGGCACCTCCCACGTCAATCATTAATGAAGAGAATGCCTTACAGACTTTCTTACTGGCCCATCTTATGGAGGCATTTTCCTAAGATTCCCTCTTCCCGGATATGTCCTAAGCCTGTGTCAAGTTGACAAAAAACAACCAGCACACTGTATGTTTTTTAAGTGTAGGAAATCCATTGGTTCCCAAGCTGAACTTGGGTGGAATGGGACTTTCCTTTGTCATTGGGACCTTATGAGAAGGGACTGGATGTTATTTACATCTCGTCAGGAATTCTCACGACAATGAGCGTCTTCAACTTGAATATTCGTGCTGACTGACATCTAAAGGGCAAGAATTCGTGCTTTGCTGCCACACAGTGGTGAAGAAGACAGGCATCTCTGGGCACTAAAACTGCAGGGAACTCACTGGCCTTGCTTTAACTCAGCGCAATGTTCGTGGAGCTAGTTATGCTTGGCACAGCTCAGTCGCTAGGAATTTAAAGATGGTCTCTGTATTGGGAAATCCTAACTTAGCAGGGGGCCTAACGAACGTGCAGAAATAAGTTCTATCTATTGACAAAGTGACAGTGCTCTGAGGAAATAAGCCAATGACGACAAAAGGAGAGGGACATTTCATTCAAGAAGTGATGTCCAGCCTGGTCCTCAAGCACGAGGAAGTTTATAGCAGTCAGCGCCTTCAGGAGTGTTGAGGAGATCTTCCAAGTTGGACAGTGTTGCTGTCCCTTTAATCTAGCAACATGGCTGCTCTGGCAAGGGATCACATGCAAAGATATGATCTGCCAGAGTACAGACACTCCCTGCATTTTTGTATGATCTGTCTAGAATGCAGACACACCCTTCGTACATACCTTTAATCCTTAACAATGAAGGTAAGGCTAGTTTGTAGAAGGAAGCAGCCATATTTGAAAGGGACATCTAATTGAGGGGCAGACAAAGTGATGAATTGGAGAAAGATTTGACAGAATGAGTCAGAGATAGGATATGCCCAACTCACGTGAGGCTTCTTAAGAGCATTGAGAATGTGGTATGTGGTATGTGATATGTGATGTGATGTGTGTGTGTGTGTGTGTGTGTGTGTGTGTGTGTGTGTGTGTGTGTGGCAGCTTTACTGGGACAGCTTTACAGAAACAGGTTGAAGAGAGAAAAAACTAAACACAAGTCAAGATAGAACTAGCCAGACAACGAGAATCAGTCAAAAGATTAGAACATATTGCCAGGGTTATTATGAGGCTGGGGGGAGCAATTCAGTCAGAAATTGAGAAAGGCCGGATTGAATCATTCAGCTTGGGCGATTAGATTGTACAGAGGCTTCCAGGCCTAGGCCTGGGGTGGTTAGAACAGAGAAGAAACCCTGAGCTTAGCCCAAGCCATGTATTTGCACAGCTTTGGTCCGGCTCTCATCTCATCAGTTCATCTGAGGAAATAACAGTGATGTTTACAAAGCGGGTAAGCTATATTATGCTTTCTGAGTAATTATTTGTATGAGAACCTCGCTGGCCAGTTGTCCTGGTTCTCAAGGTTGGCTTTACATACAGGTGGCAATTGTGCTGGCAATTAAAACCTTTTCTTGAGGCCTGTGAATGATGAACTTCGTTATTCAAATGTCCTTCTGCGTGCAAAAATTAATTGTATCTGAAAACATTCTACTATTTAAAAAAAGAACAACAAAAACCGTCTTTCTTTAACTAAAGGAAATTCATTTTCTACAGATGGAATCCAGGGCCTCAAACATGCTAGGCATGTGTTCCACATTGAGTCAAACCCGCAGGTCATTGTTTTCTCCTCCCCTCCCCTCCCCCTCCCTCCCCCTCCCCCCCCCTCCCCCCCCCCCCCCCTCCCCTCCCCCCCCCTGGCTTCCTCCCCTCCCCCCCCCCCTCCCCCCCCCCCTCCCCCTCCCCCTCCCTCCACCGCTTCCTCTTCCTCCTTCTTTCTTGACAGTCTTGCTATGTAGCTCTGTATAGCCCAGAAGAACTTACTGTGCTAACCAGCCCAGCCTCAGACTTGGAGCGACTCTCATTGTCTTACATCTTAAAGTTTAGATGAAAACAAACTTAAATGGCACTGTAGAAATGGATAGATAAAAATCATAAAAGTAATCTACACACACACACAATTTTATTTACCATTGCAAACACTCCTAAAATCCTTTAAACATCTCCTGGAATAGAATTTTAGAAACACAATAGTTGCTTCCTTGTTAAGTTCTTATTCTTGTGTGCACATGTGCACAAGAACATTGTAGAAGAGGACAGATTCCGGGAATTGGCTCTCTCCTTTCACCATTGTGGGTCACTAGGCTTGGCAGCAAGCACAGTTGCCCGCAGAGCCATCTCTCTGGTCTCAGTTATTTAAAAACAACAAACAAACACACAAACAAAAAACTAAAATAAAAACAAAAACATGGTTCAGATTCATGCCACCATGTTTTGAAAAATCTAAATACTTTAAATCCGTTACAACTTATAAAAGCAGCTTTGTTCCCACCCACCCCCCCAAAAAAAAAAACTGTTTCCCCAAATGGGTTATGATTTCAACCTTTAAAACCAACATTTTTTTTTGGTCTCCACTTTCTCCAGGAGTCACTTCTCTATAAGGGAATCACGTTAGGACTCCTGCAAAACACTGTCAAAATCTGAGGATGTTCACATGCTCTGTATCTAGAATCTAGAATGTAGATCTCAATATAACCCGAGTACATTATTCCATGCAGTTTGAATCACTTGTAGATTATGGGTAGTACCCAATCCAGTATAAATGCTATGCAAATAGTTGTCATACTGCATTGTGTAGGGAACAATAAAAAGTGTGTACGAGTTCAGTACAGGCCTGTTCTTCCTGCTTCCAAAATGTTCTTAATCTACAGCTGGTCGAATGTGTAGATGTCAGCTCTGATTTGTCTGGACTGTTCCTCTTCTTTCTCTGTTTTTAGTGAAACCTGCTCCAAGTAAACTTCTGCCCCGACCTCTCTACAGATGCAGCTTAATCTTTCATTGCTCAGGTCAGAAACCTTAGAGCTTTGTTTGTTTGCTTTTAAGCTCATTACCCCACCTCACCCCTATCCTACCCTTTGAAAAGATCTGTTAGCACTACTACTCTGTTATCTGGCATCTGTCCATTCTTCCCACTCTCCAGTGGGTCAAGCCACTAATACTTTGCCTTCCTAGTTCATAGACTAGAACTCCTCTGTTCACAGAAGGCCTCTCTACTGATTTTCTTGCATTTACTAAGGCCTCTTCCAAACCAGGTGCTTCCAGTGAGTCATCTGAAGTGTAAATTGGATCTCATTACTTTTCTGCCCAGAACGACTCCTCACTTCATTTAACATGAAAAGTCCAAGTTCTCACAGTGATCTGAAGGCTTTACATGGTAGGAACCCCTTAATCTCATTTCCTAGAACTCAACTCTGTGCTCTTGACTCCAGGCAGCAAAGTTCCTTGCTGGGCTCCCGGCAGGCAAGTGCTTGCCCTAGGACTTTGGGACTGCCTGTTCTCTGTGTGGAATGCTTTCCTCGCTCTGGGGTCCACATCTCTTGTAAATCTTTACTCAATGATTCCTATTTGTCCAGTCTATTCAAACAGCAGCAAATGTCTACCACAATCTTCGCTAAGTTCCAGTTATTTTTTTCTACCTCTGTGTAGGCAGAAGGATCACAATGCCTGTTTTGTGGTTTCCAATAATTTAGTAAGAAATAAAATGGTTGGGATCCACTGAAAGATATATACTCACTGTAGTGGGTTGGAAGCAATACATACTAACACATACGTAAATACTTTTGGGCCTTATGGCTTGTTCTGTTTGTTTGTTTGTTTTATTATCGTATCTGTCTACAAAGCCCTGACTGTCCTGGAACCCACTATGTAGACCAGGCTGGCTTTGAGCTCACAGAGATTCATCTGCCTCTGCCTCACGAGTGCTAGCCTCACGAATGGCGCACATCATCATGCCTAGCCCTTAAAAAGTGTTTGGTTTTTTTTTTTAAAGTTTTGAGACAAGGTTGCATTAGACACTTGTCTTCTATAATAAAACACCCCAAGAGGTTTCTTTGGGCTCACAGTCCATCACTGTGGGGAAGTCACAGCGGTGAGAGTTTGGTGAAGGGAAGTCACGGCGGTGAGAGTTTGGTTAGTGAAGCTGATCACACTGACCCCATTGTCAGGAAGCAGAGAGCAGTGAGTGCTAGGGCTCAGCTTGCTTTTTCCTGGACCCCAGAACAGTATACCCTCAGTAGGGGGGGTCACCCCCTCATTAGCCTAATCTAGACAATCCCAACACCCTGCCCAAGAGGCTAACCCAGTCTAACCAATCCTTTACTATAGGAATGCCCTTGTCTTTTAGTTGATCCTAGGTCCTGTCAAGTTGACGATCAGCTTCAACAGAGGCTCATGTAGTCCAGGAGAGCCTTGAACTCTTTACAAGGCCGGGGACCTGAATTCCCAGTCCTTCTGCTTCCACCTTTTAAGTGCTGCGATGTACACAAACTACTACATTAAAATAAGCATTTGCCAAAGCTGATGTCACAGACCTGCAATTGCAGCTGTTTGGAAGACTGAAGCGGCAAGACTACAAGTTACCTAGACATCCTACGAAAGAGACGCCGTCTCAAAACACAAGGCAAAGGTCTGGGGATGTAGCTGTGGAAGAGTGCTTGCTCAGAATGAAGGAGACCTTAGGTTTAATCCTTTGCACTACAAAGTAAAATGATAAAAATCATGTTTAGCAGAATTAAGAAAACAAAGTCTCAGAGAGCTCCTGATTAATATTTCAAGATTTTTTTTTGTTTCAGTTATGTATGTTACTTAGACACAGTTTATAGTACATTAAAAGTCCTTTTCTCTCCAGCTGGGACTACATGCAGGTGTTTGGATACTAAGTGTAGTCCCCATGTCCACAGCAAAAAGGCGAAAACCATGTCCTGGCACTCAGCAGTTTCAGGGGTCTTTGCACAAGCAAGCAGTTTAGCAGAAGCTACATTAGCTGGGGCATCTTGACCTTGGGCTCCTAGGGTAGAGTTTGGTAATTCTCTGTGCAGGAGCCTCTGCACTGTCTTGCCGGGTCACATTCCCCTTTGGTTCTATAGGAATGAGTCAAATGATGGACTTGTTATGTTCTGGGGGGCACAGGGCACTGGTAGCTTAACTGGGTTCATTCTCTGTGATGTAGTTGGCCATGCAATTGGGAGTGCAGGGTTCAACTATTAGCCTGGTCAGACTAAGAATCAATAGTTGGGCTAATGCTCATAGTAAAGTGGAAGGGACATTAGAGAGCAGAGATCTACCCAGTAGATAACAGTTTATCCAGTTTTTCTGAGTTCCCACATCCTGGTTTGAGGCTAACAGGGATTGTGTATCCTGGGTTAGTAAGCTCTGGTCAGTCTTATCTTTAAGAGGTCTGAGGTCCAAGTGAGGTCATCATCACCAGTGGCCTTTTTTCAAGAGACAACACCAACTATTTTGATGTTTTTAGCAGTTAGGGTAGTGAGGATGACTGGTATCATGGTTTATATATTTGGTCCAGGGAGTGACACTATTTGGAAGTGTGCCTTGTTGGAATAGGTGTCACTGTGGGCGTAGGCTTTAAGACCCTCATCCTAACTGCCTGGAAGTCAGTATTTTCCTAGCAGTCTTCATATGAAGATGTAGAACTCTCAGCTCCTCCTGTACCATGCCTGCCTGGACACTGCCATGCTCCCGCCTTGATAATGGACTGAATCTCTGAACCTGTAAGCCGGTCCCAATTAAATGTTTTCCTTTATAAGACTTGCATTGGTTTTGGTGTCTGTTCATAGCAGTAAAACCCTAACACAATTGGGTAGGATCCCTTCTGGACAGGTTCCAAGGTTGAGACAGGGAAACTCTTTACCCAGACCAAGTCTCCTGGCTGGAACTGCTAGGTGGATTTGGAAGCAGGGGATGTCAGGACTCCTTCACAGTCCAGTCAATGGCCCTATGAGCTTCCTGCAAAGCCTTCAAGGACTGGAAAGAGGAGTGATCATACATTTCTGCTTGAGGAGTCTCTCAGAGTTGGAGAGGATAGGAGGTGTCTCTCAAACATAATTTCAGAAGGAAGCCCCTCCCAGTGAGGAGCACATCAGGGCCTGCCCAGGGGATGGGAAGAAGTTGGGCTAGTATTCTGTCAGCTTTCCTGGATCAATTTGGTCAGTCTCCTAAAGAGTTCTATTCAGCTTTTCTACCTGACATGAGCTTTGTGGGTTTCACGCACACTGTAATTTCCAATTAATATTTAATATCTTTGTAAGATTGTAATACACTTTGAGATATGGAAGGCGGGCCATCGAGACTCCAAAGCTAGGGGCAGTCCAAATCTACAAGTTATTTTTTAGTAACGATTGGACCAGTCTCTGTTTGGGTGGGATAGGCCTCCACTCATCCTGAGGTGTCTACAGATGACAGCAAATATTTATAGCCAAACCAGTAGGCCCAATTCCAGTGAAGTCAAACTGCCATTGTTCCCCAGGCCCATTTCCTCAAGCTTGGACCTCTTGTTGGACCTTCCTTCCCCCTTAGGGATTTACCTGAGCCCAGGTGGCATATCTAAAAGTGTGTCCCAATTAGGAACATAATAGCTGGGTCTGAGGAGTTCAGGAGTTTTTGTGGTCTCTAGTTGGGTGGTGTGGTGGAGACTGAAAGTCTGATGCCTTCTCAGTCTGTCCTGCATCATCTACCATCCTCCTTTATACTGGGTAGCCAGTTCTTGTTTAGCCTGTGCCAGGTGGTCCAGGAAGTGGGACTCAGGCAGGGCTATCAAGACTTGAAGTGTCCCCACTGGGT
Organism: Rattus rattus; assembly: GCF_011064425.1. NCBI lineage: Eukaryota > Metazoa > Chordata > Mammalia > Rodentia > Muridae > Rattus > Rattus rattus. Next base: position 8,437,506 of record NC_046160.1, read on the forward strand.
TTTGTTTTGTTTTGTTTTGTTTTTTTTGGTTCTTTTTTTCGGAGCTGGGGACCGAACCCAGGCCCTTGAGCTTCCTAGGCAAGCGCTCTACCACTGAGCTAAATCCCCAACCCCGTCCCCACTGGTTTTAAGGCCACTTTTTGGGGTAGCCAAGTCAGCAACTCTGTTGCCTCTGGCTTCTGGGGGAATCCCCTTTCTGGTGTCCTTTATGATAGACAATGGCCACCTTCTTGGGTAACCAGATGGCTTCCAATAGGACTAAGATTTCTTTTCTATTTTTCTTTCCTGTGAAGGTTAACAATCCTCTTTTTCTACATAGAGCTATCACATGGACCACAGAGAAAGCATATGTGCTGGCGGTGTATATGGTGACAGCCTAGTCTTCCCCAGTGGAGTGCTTGAGTCAAAGCTTAACTTGTTAGGATGAGGTTCCCCTGTTTAAAGACTGTGCCCAGATAATCAGTCCTATCTTAGGTCGCCATTTTTGCCCCTGCATACTCCATCTTGGATGAAACTGCTTCCATCTGTGAACAAGGCCTCACCCAGTGTTGCCAATCGCACACCATCAGATCAGGCTTGACGGACTGGATCAGGTCAGTCACCTCAAGACAGGCATGCAGGTGACCTGAGGAGTTGTCATCTGGCAGGACACTGGCAGGGTTGAGGGCTGATGTCTTGTGGAACCAAATGTGGGGTTGATCCAAAGCAGAGCTTGGTACTGGATCACCTGGGCCTTAGACATCCATCTCTGGAGGGTCTCAACAGAATGTGGGACTGTCATTTGTGTGCTCAAGTTAATCCATCAGCTTTTTTTCTTACCAGCAAGGTGGTGGCAGTAATGCCCCTCAAAACTGCTGACCATTCAGCTGTGACCAGGTCAAGTTTCTTGTTCAGATCTGCCACCAATCTTTTCCTGGCTGCCAGGGTCTGTATGACGATCCCCAAGACAACGCCTCATGAACAAGTGGAATGGCTTAGTAATGTCTAAGAGGGCCAGGGCTGGGCAGACACCGTGGCCTCTTTCATGGCTTTGAAGGCTCTCTGTTCCGTCTCACTCCATTCCAAAGGCCGGGCTCTCCGTGTGCTGGCATAGAGGGGCTTGATTGTCTCAGCAAATCTCATTATCCATGGCCAGCAGTATCCAACCCCCTCAGAAATTCCCATACTTTTTTTTTTGGTCAGGGAGTAGGGATTTTCTTCAACGGCTGATTCTGTCTGCTGTTTTGAGATTTCTTTTCTGCTACCTGTTGCACTTCAGATTTTCCCTACTTTTCAATTCTTTAGCTGGTGGAGAAAATGAACTCAGACCAAACACTTTGACTATCATTTCAGGACCGCTAGACCATCTGTACTTTGTTACTGTTAGGAGAACCCCAGGAACCCCAAAGGGCAGGCTCACTGACTTGGTCCAAAATGAGTCTTGGCTCAGCTCATGCCGCACTCTAGAATTGCTGACTGACATTTTCAGCGTTCCTCAGGAAGTTGAGAAATGGTTTTCGTCTGTCAGGAAGAGTCTTTCTCCTACATGTACCTATAGTGCACACCAAAGCCAATGCTAGCCTCCAAGCTCTTCTGGTCCATTTCCACATGTCCTAGTTAGGTGCCTCAGAGCACAGACTAGTATCCTGGGCCTTTTCACTTCCTCCACTACCCTAACCTCCCGGGCTGCGGGCTGCTGCTCTTCACTGGCTTCCCTGCTGTGCATCCTCCTTATAGCCTACAGGATTCTTTCTATGTCTTGCTTCCCTATTCCTGGCCAAGTCCAGTCTCTCTCTGTGTCCCCTACCCCCACCCCCTGCTCTGGAATTCTCCAGAATTCATAAATACCAGCAAAAATGCAGCACAGTAGAGAACGACATATTATGTTAACAGTGAGTCAAAGAACTATCATCACCCAGTTTTAGGTGAATGGCCGGAAAAGCAATAAAAGATGCAAACTGGTGGATAATATACACAAAATCAACCAAGCTACTGTTTAGTGATCACGGGGCAAAACCACAAAGAAACACAAAGCACAGTAACATAAAATTGAGAAAAGAATTAAAGGCCTGATGAATCTAATTTCCCTTGTTTCCCCCAACTATGCATCTCAGAGCCCAGGCCACCATCCTGGCCTTTTCAGCCTCTTGTCAGTTCTGTAATCTTTTTCCTTTTCTTTTTTTTCCAGAGCTGGGGACTGAACCCAGGGCCTTGTGCTTGCTAGGCAAGCGCTCTACCACTGAGCTAAATCCGCAACCCGCTCTACCACTGAGCTAAATCCCCAACCCCGTCAGTTCTGTAATCTTGTCCCTTGCCTCAGCTCCTTACTGAGGTGATAGGTCTCCGGTTCTTACACATTTTTTTTTTAAAGATTTATTCATTTATTATATATAAGTACACTGTAGCTGTCTTCAGATACACCAGAAGAGGGCTTTGGATCTCTTTACAGATGGTTGTGAGCCACCATGTGGTTGCTGGGAATTGAACTCAGGACCTCTGGAAGAGTAATGGGGTGCTCTTAACCGCTGAGCCATCTCTCCAGCCCGTTCTTACACATTTTTAAAGGACTAGACTGCAAGAGAGTTTGTGACTTGTGTAAAAGATATGGCTTTCGAGGCTTGGACAGTGGAGTTCAAGTCATCAGTCGTGGCTTCAGTTCACTCCCTGGTAGTTTCTGCCTATCTCTGCGTTGGGCAGAGTGAGTGTAAAAACTCTGAGTTGAGACAGAAATGTCGGCCTGACGCCTAGGGGTGTGGAGGCCACAGCCCTGCCAGCCAGAAAGAGGTGAGGGGTGCGCAGTTCTCGCCAGTCTCCATCACAGGAACGCTTATCAAAAAATGAGAAATCGCGCTCTATCCAAATCCCCTTACAAACGCCCTCTCTGATGACGTCACGATCACCCTGCACTTCTGATTGGAGGAACAGCACTCGGCTAATCTCGTGATATTTCCTTGCCAGATTCCGGACCCGCCTCCCATCGCCGGGACCGGTTGTGGAACGCGCGCCACGTTAGAATCCTCCTGGACGCCGTAGACTTGACGGGTTTCCGGGACTCGTCCAGAGGTGGCGACACTTTGCAGACGTCCTCGGGCACGAGGTTTGGCTCGCGGGTGTGCTGCCACCTGGCGCGCGGGCGCGTGGGACCGAGTCTCCACAGCGCGGCCGGGACCGCTTGCAGGCCACCCCGAGGGTGCCAGCCGTGGTCCTTCCACATTGCCAGCCTGTGGCTTTGGGCGCTGAGGTCTCCATGGAGACAGCCCTTTAACCACGTTTTCATCTGTCATTCTGTCAGTCTTCGGACTGTACTTGGGAGTCGGGAATATGTGGATGGGAGGGAAGCAGCAAGTGGTACCTATGGGCAGACGCCCATCGGGCTGGACGGGGGTGATTTTCGGCACTGGGGAGGCCCAGTTCACCCCGACACACGTTTATCCCTCGAACGCGCAGAATCGAGTCCTAGGATTCCGGGATCAAACACTGCTGCAAACCTGCCATTTAAAATCAGAAGTGTCCCCTCAGTTTCTGTCCTCAGTACTTTCAACGCTGGCTGCTCGCTTGGGAAATTATTTCCCAAAATTAACCCAGAACTTCAAATTCTTTCTTGATGTCTCTCTGTCTAGCTGTGTTCATTCTTAACTTTTTTGGTTGACTGTTCATTTGCCCTTACTGTATTGACTTGCTGCCCAAATGGACTATAAATTCTTTAATTTCTGGAGCAGTCAGTCACTTTGCTGTAGCGTGTCCTTTTAGGTAGCAGATAGCCCACCTTTCTTCTATTAAAATTATATATGTCCCTCCCATAGTATCTCTAGCAAATGTTAATTAAGCATTTCTTGGTTTAGTTCACTAATTTTTTTTTTTTTTTTTGAGCTGGGGACCGAACCTAGGGCCTTGCGCTTCCTAGGCAAGCGCTCTACCACTGAGCTAAATCCCCAACCCCCACTAATTTTTTTATAAAGCATTTAGTATATACATGCCTGAACGGTTAAGGAGTTGAGAACTAAAACGCTGACCACAACCATTAAATTAATTCATTGCAACCTTTATGGAGTTTACTGCTAGGAAAAATAGGCAATATAAGGTGTGCAAGTTAGCGTAATTTTAGGTAGTAATAAATGCTGTGAAGAAATAATGCAAGTGTTCTATGTATCGGAGTGATGGCATTGGTAGTGTTAAAGAAAGCTCTTGGGTGGTATTAAATCAAAACCCTAGACAGTAAAAAGTAAATCTTGTCATATGTGTGGGACAGAGCATTGTTTGTCAGATCTGGAAGTCTCAGGTCGTAAGGTGGCAGAACATTCATTTGAAATGAATGGCAGAGAAAGCCCGGGCCAGATTGTTTTCAGGCCAAACATCCAAATTTGGCTATTAATAGTTAAATTCTGCTTAATGCAAGGGGAAACCTTTGGGAAGTTTATAAGCAAGTGCATGGTTAGGCTTTGTTAGTGTTTTTAAAAGATTGATGACTGACAAGAATGGATTCTTCGGAGGCAAGTGGGGGGGGCAGTTAGGAAGCCATGTCAGGAGTTTAAGTGAAATGTATCAAGTCGTTTTCTTCCTGGGAGGGTCTGAAGGTAGCCCATTCCTCACTGGACCATAGAGGTCTTCCTTTGATTTAAGCTGGAATCTGTCTCCTCAAAGATTTTGTTGAATTGCTAATACTTAAGTGGGACAAAAAAAAAAAAACAAAAACAAAAAAACAAAAAACAACAACAACAAAAAAAAACCCCTCTCTTTCAAAGATTCTAATTTAAGGACAACTCTACTCCAAGCAACAGTAGTAAAAACCCTAAACAAACAAGCAAATAAAAAGCCCATAGTTTTTGTTTTGCAAACTTGATATCCTCTGCTCAGTGATTTTCACTCAGCCTGGGGCAGTTATGCCCTCCAATAGTAGCATTGTTGGGAGGCATCTATTGGTCATCATAATTTGCTGGTAGTAAGATGTTCCTGGCATCTAATGGGGCGCAGACTGGGGAGGCACTAAGCACCCTATAGTGCACATCACAGCATCCTCAAAAAGACTCACATGGCCCCAATGCCGCTGTGTTGCAGGAGAAACCCTCCACTGGACCACTGCCTTAAGTTCTTTCTGACAGAGACTGCTGTTCATTGCGTTTAAGATGGGCGTGAAGAAGAAAAGAGAAATGCAGTTTGCTGCACTGACTGTCTGTCATCAGGACCTGGAAACTCTGAGATGTATGTGATCCTCTGCAAGAACAGCAAGTGCTTTCAGCAACAGAGGCCCTGTATCTATTTTCATTTTATTATTATTTATGCGTGTGTGCTGGTTAATTTTTTTGTCAGTTTGACAGGAGTTAGAGTCATTTGGGAAGAAGAAACCTCAACTGAGACATTACTTCTTATCAGATTGGTTCATGGGCAAGTCTGTATGTGTATGTGTGCTAGGGGTCAGTTTTCGTGTTAATGATGTGAGAGGGCCCAGGTCATTGTAGGTAGTGTGAACAGGTGGTTCAGCGTTATATAAGAAAAACAAATTTAGTAACCCATATGAAGCAACCAGAAGCAGTGTTGCTTCCATTGTCTTTGCTTTGGTTCCTGCCTCCAGATCCCTGTCCTGACTTCCCTTAGTGATGGACTATGACTTGGGACTTGTGAGATAAAATAAACCCTGTCCTTCTCAGTCTTCTTTTGGTCACAGCAATACAATGTATTTGTATTCACAGCAATACAATGCAAACTAGGACAGTAGGTGTATATGTGGGCATGTGCTTGTCCTGATATAGAGGGTAGAGATCAGAGGACAACTTTTGAGAGTTGGTTCTCTGCTCCAGTGTATGGGTTCTGGGGCGGGGTGTGTGTGTGTGTGTGTGTGTGTGTATGTGAGAGAGAGAGAGAGAGAGAGAGAGAGAGAGAGAGAGAGAGAGAGAGAGAGAGAGAGAGAGAGGGGAGAGAGAAGGAGGGGGGGAGAAAGAGAGAGAGAGAAACTGAGGGTCAGGCTTGTTAGCAAATGACTTACTTTCTAACCCATCTCACTGTCCTGCTTTCTATCCTTCTCAATTTTGCAGAATGTATAAGAAAGGTACTATTAATCCATGTGTAGTTACATCACTGAAATTTTTGTTTGTATTTCTTAGCTTTTGCTGATGTGGAAGGGAAAAATCTAGCCTCTTTGCTGTTACATTGTGTACAGCTCACAGATGGGGTGTCACAAATCCACTCTGTTAAACAGGTAAAGCCGAGATTTTGTTCATGGGTGTGTTTTGAATATTCTCATGCTAGTATAGATTTTAAAAATTAGCTGACAGTTTTGGTTGCAGTTACTTAATAATGGTAATTTGTCATCAAATGATAGTTTTTCTTTTTCTGTTCATTGTTTAACGTCCTTTGATTCAGAGCAGCAATAGAAACAGTAGCTAGCTTCTACTGACATTGGGACTATAAATAGATAGGAGACAACTGTGTGCAATTTTTGTGCAGATATTTTTTAAACCATTATATTAATTTTGAATCTTTAAAACTTTTTAGCAGACAGATTTGAAAGTTAAAGTCTAGATTGTTCTTGTTTGTCTTTCAGCATTTAGATTTTCCACACATGCATACCTATTTTGAAACCAGTTAAATATATTACTCACTTTTAAAGAGTGCTATAGATTTTCTTTGTTGGCATCCTTAGGCATGTGACTCTCAGTGGAAGTGCTTCAGGAAGTGAAGAGGGAGGTGTTTGTGTTAAAGGCTTATAAACTTGGACTCAGAATGGATATGTAGCCTGGTTGGTAGAGTGCTTGCATGTATAAGGCCCTGGGTTTGGTCCTCAGCAGCACATAAATCAGATCTGCTTGTAGTCTCAACTCTCAGGACGTAGAAGTAGGAGGATCGAAAGTTCAAGGTTATAATTATCCCTCTTCCCTTCAAAGAACAGAAAAATGACTTAAAATAATAAGTTTGATGTATTTGACATTAGAAAAAATATGTATTTTTTAAATTATAGATTGTGCCTCTCCTGGAGAAGGTTGATAAAAACGGTGTGTGCGATCCCATTATTCAACGTTGTTTGGATATTTTAGCAAGCATTTATTTTTCCTTGAATCTGAAGAACCCCTTGAAGAAAGTTTTGGCAAGGTAAGGAAAAAGAAGGGAGATACATTGCTACAAAGAATAGCCAGGGACTGGGACACACTTGATGGTAGGTAGCATGCTTACCTACCTCGTAGGTAGAAGGCCTTGGGTTCCATTCTCAGCACTTAAAAGAAGAAAGGAAAAGAAAAGCAAGTTAAGGAAAGTTCATACACTGTTTGATAAAATTAAACTAAAGTATATTGCTACAAATTTCATCTATGTGTTTGTCTGAGGGGCTTTAGAAAGCAAAAACCTCAGGTCACAGGATTTAAAAATATAGCTTGCATTTATTCTGTTTACAAGTTTGAAGGCCACAGTTCCTTGGCTTCGGGGTCAGTTCTTTTTTTTTTATTTTTATATATTTATTTAACAAAGTATGTTTGTATTATCATATATGCTACAGACATTTTATCGTGCCTATAAGATATTATAAAATGAAATTTCTGGACTTCCACTCCTTGTTACTAACTGTATGATCTTTTTTTTTTTTTTATCTTTATTAACTTGAGTATTTCTTATTTATATTTTGATTGTTATTCCCTTTCCCGGTTTCCGGGCCAACATCCCCCAGCCCCCTCCCTCTCCCCTTCTGTATGGGTGCTCCCCTCCCCATCCTCCCCCCATTACCACCCTCCCCCCAACAATCATGTTCACTGGGGGTTCAGTCTTAGCAGGACCAAGGGCTTCCCCTTCCACTGGTGCTCTTACTAGGCTATTCATTGCTACCTATGAGGTTGGAGTCCAGGGTCAGTCCATGTATAGTCTTTGGATAGTGGCTTAGTCCCTGGAAGCTCTGGTTGCTTGGCATTGTTGTTCATATGGGGTCTCGAGCCCCTTCAAGCTCTTCCAGTCTTTTCTCTGATTCCTTCAATGGGGGTCCCGTTCTCAGTTCAGTGGTTTGCTGCTGGCATTCGCCTCTGTATTTGCTGTATTCTGGCTGTGTCTCTCAGGAGAGATCTACATCCGGTTCCTGTCGGCCTGCACTTCTTTGCTTCATCCATCTTGTCTAATTGGGTGGCTGTATATGTATGGGCCACATGTGGGGCAGGCTCTGAATGGGTGTTCCTTCTGCCTCTGTTCTAAACTTTGCCTCCCTATTCCCTGCCAAGGGTATACTTGTTCCCCTTTTAAAGAAGGAGTGAAGCATTCGCATTTTGGTCATTCGTCTTGAGTTTCATGTGTTCTGTGCATCTAGGGCAATTCAAGCATTTGGGCTAATAGCCACTTATCAATGAGTGCATACCATGTGTTTTTTTCTGTGATTGGGTTACCTCACTCAGGATGATATTTTCCAGTTCCCTCCATTTGCCTATGAATTTCATAAAGTCATTGTTTTTGATAGCTGAGTAGTATTCCATTGTGTAGATGTACCACATTTTCTGTATCTATTCCTCTGTTGAAGGGCATCTGGGTTCTTTCCAGCTTCTGGCTATTATAAATAAGGCTGCTATGAACATAGTAGAGCACGTGTCTTTGTTAATGTTGGGGCATCTTTTGGGTATATGTCCAAGAGAGGTATAGCTGGGTCCTCAGTTCATGTCCAATTTTCTGAGGAACCTCCAGACTGATTTCCAGAATGGTTGTACCAGTCTGCAACCCCACCAACAATGGAGGAGTGTTCCTCTTTCTCCGCATCCTCGCAAGCATTTGCTGTCACCTGAGTTTTTGATCTTAGCCATTCTCACTGGTGTGAGGTGAAATCTCATGGTTGTTTTGATTTGCATTTCCCTTATGACTAACGATGTTGAACATTTCTTTAGGTGTTTCTCAGCCATTCGGCATTCCTCAGCTGTGAATTCTCTGTTTAGCTCTGAACCCCATTTTTTAATAGGGTTATTTGTCTCCCTGCTGTCTAACTTCTTGAGTTCTTTGTATATTTTGGATATAAGGCCTCTATCTGTTGTAGGATTGGTAAAGATCTTTTCCCAATCTGTTGGTTGCCGTTTTGTCCTAACCACAGTGTCCTTTGACTTACAGAAGCTTTGCAGTTTTATGAGATCCCATTTGTCGATTCTTGATCTTAGAGCATGAGCCATTGGTGTTTTGTTCAGGAAATTTTCTCCAGTGCCCATGTGTTCGAGATGCTTCCCTACTTTTTCTTCTATTAGTTTGAGTGTATCTGGTTTGAAGTAGAGGTCCTTGATCCACTTGGACTTAAGCTTTGTACAGGGTGATAAGCATGGATCGATCTGCATTCTTCTACATGTTGACCTCCAGTTGAACCAGCACCATTTGCTGAAAATGTTATCTTTTTTTCCATTGGATGGTTTTGGCTCCTTTGTCAAAAATCAAGTGACCATAGGTGTGTGGGTTCATTTCTGGGTCTTCAATTCTATTCCATTGGTCTATCTGTCTGTCTCTGTACCAATACCATGCAGTTTTTATCACTATTGCTCTGTAATACAGCTTGAGTTCAGGGATAGTGATTCCCCTGGAAGTCCTTTTATTGTTGAGAATAGTTTTAGCTATCCTGGGTTTTTTGTTATTCCAGATGAATTTGCAAATTGTTCTGTCTAACCCTTTGAAGAATTGGATTGGTATTTTGATGGGGATTGCATTGAATCTGTAGATCGCTTTTGGTAAAATGGCCATTTTTACTATAATAATCCTGCCAATCCATGAACATGGGAGATCTTTCCATCTTCTGAGGTCTTCTTCAATTTCTTTCTTCAGAGGCTTGAAGTTCTTATCATACAGATCTTTCACTTGCTTGGTTAAAGTCACACCGAGGTATTTTATATTATTTGGGACTATTATGAAGGGTGTCGTTTCCATAGTTTCTTTTTTGGCTTGTTTGTCTTTTGTGTAGAGGAAGGCTACTGATTTATTTGAGTTAATTTTATACCCAGCCACTTTCTGTCACAAAGGACCTCTGTATCCCCAGCCTGTTGGCTCATGTAGTTCCCTTCATATTTGGATTATGTGTCGCCATTATGCATTTTATATCATGTGGGCGTGACTGTTTTAGACTGTATTTGAACCAATCCTTCTCTTTCATAAACTATTTGATAATGTGACTCATTTACAGAATGAGTTACTTTTCTACTGAGTGTTCTTTTTCAAGATATTCCAGTTTTTAGAATTAATTTCTTCTGGAAAAGCAGTGAACTTCTTTGTTTTGATTAATTCGACTAAATTTGACAACAGCTTAGTTTTTTGTTTTTTTTTTTAATTCTTTTTTTCGGAGCTGGGGACCGAACCCAGGGCCTTGCGCTTCCTAGGCAAGCACTCTACCACTGAGCCAAATCCCCAACCCCAACAGCTTAGTTTTTATATTAAGAAAATTCTTGCTGAGCACTTAACTGTGCTTTAAGCATATTTCTAGGATCTGGGGTTAAATGAATAAATAGGTTCCATTTTTCTTTTTGAATCTTACTTTCTAAGAGGAAAATAGAAAAGCCAGCCTCATGTGGTAAAGCCATGCTAATGGTGATGCATGGTACTTTAGTACTGTTGCTCTGGCTACTCCATTGAGAACAGCTTGGGGGTCAGAAATAGCAAAATGGAGCCAGGGAGCCAGGTGAGAAATGGTCGGCCAGGGAATTTCACTGGTGTGGAGGTCATAATAACTGAGGTCATAGTAACTGTCAGGTCATAACAACTATGAGGTCATAATAACTGAGGTCATAACAACTATGAGGTCATAGTAACTCTATGAGGTCAATAATTCTGTGAAGTCATAACAACTGAGGTCATAACAACTATTTGAGGTAATAATAACTATATGAGGTCATAATAACTGGGGTCAAGAGAACAGGCCACAACTGTGTTAGATCATAATAACTGTGATGTCATAGTAATCATCTGAGGTCATAACAACTGAAATCACAATAACTGTGTGAGGTCATATTAATCATGGGAGGTCACAATAACTGTGAGGTTATAATTTTCGGACTGTATTTTGCAGGTGTGGTTCAGTATTTAACATTTGTATGGTTCTGGCCCTCCACACTTAACCTAGTGATGTAAGGTTTTCACATCCTTTGATTCTTTTCTGCAGCTCACTCAATGGCCTACCTGAATTTTTTCTAAATGAGGCTGCACACAGTTTTACTTTTCATCTTCAAGAAGAATTAGATACTGCTGACTTACATTCTTATAGAAAAGTAATGGATAACATATCTTCCTGCATGGAGAACTTTAACCTGGGTAAGCCAGCACATCCTCAGTGCCTGAGTAACATCTGTGATTACATTGTTGTTTTTTAATGTTCATTTTGGCAAACTCCTTAGCATTGTTATTCTCCCACCTGCAGGTAGAGCAAGTGTTGTCAACCTGCTTCAAAACGGTGAGTCTTGATATTTCCTTTGCTCTAAGGGGTGACACTTTCTCTGAGTTGTTTTAGAACTGACTCCCTTAAATTTCTTGGCAGTACTGTGTACTCCGCCCAACTAAAGTAGACCTTGATGCTGAAGCTTCTGCTTGTCCGTGACATCATTTGTGGTAGATGTTTTACAATGTTCTAGCACCAAAGCGGATACTCAGGTTGGCTCTCTGGTTGTCACTGCTGTCTCTCTGTTTCAGTGCTTCATTTTCTGCAGAAGAGTCTAATTGAAGTCCAGGAAGAAAACAGGCAAGTGCTGTGTGTTTGCGTGCTTGTGAACGTGTCCGTGTGTAAACTTGCAATTTTTTCTGTACAAAGGAAGCTTTCTAAAAGGTCTCAGAATGTGCTGTTTCCAACATATGGATCGACTATTTAATTTTTTGTGATATAAAATATAAATTTATGTATCATATTTATATATCATATATTTAATATTATATATAAATGCATACTATATAAATTTGTATAAAATTTAGAATTTTTTTTCTAAGTTTTAATTGATTCATTTTTTTTTTTTTTTCTCTTTTTTTTTTTTTTTTTTTTTTCTTTTTTCTTTTTTTCGGAGCTGGGGACCGAACCCAGGGCCTTACGCTTGCTAGGCAAGCGCTCTACCACTGAGCTAAATCCCCAACCCCTAATTGATTCATTTTTGAGACAAGCTCTCAGTGTGTAAACCAGGTTAGCCTCAAACTTGTGATCTTCCTGCCTCAGCCTCTTAGGTGTGCTGGTACGTACCACCATGTTCAAATGATAATTAATCTTTGAAGATCAAATACACTATTATTAGAATAAATGAGAAAGAGAAAAGTCCTTTCTCCTACTGTTGATTTTGTGATGTTTTATGGGTAAAATTTCTTGTTATCACTTGAAGACATTAATAAGAGTCTAGTAGCTATCTTTTTTATTTAAGTCTTCTAGTTTTACATAGTCTGTGGTTTTTGAGTTTTTGTTGTGTTTACACACTGTATGTCTGACAGGAAACTTCCTTTAGAGGTCGGTGATCCTTGACTGAGACTCACTCCTTCCCAGGAAGAGGTCATTAAACATTGCTGCAAATCTGAGCACCTGGTTTTCTGAATCTAGTCTAGCTGGATGGTTCCTGGGGGATTCTTTAAGTCCTGGTCTTAATATTTGGGTAGTAGATCTATGGCAACTGCATCGTCCAGCCTTTGCTTTAATATTCTAATTGCTGAGTGACAGCATAAGGCCAGCAGAGAGAGACCTTGGCATTTGAGAGCCATTGTGCACACATTTACCTACGTCTCCTTTCTGCAATATGGCATAGCTACTTTATCTATATGTATTGTTTTCCTGGCAGACACTTGGCTGGATTGTTAGTTTCTTTACCCTTCCCAGTCCACCTCCCCATGTCCCCCCCCCCAGTTCCTATACCCTCCCCACCCCCCACCTCCCCAACCCAGGTCTCCACAAAGATGTCCCCACCCCACCCTACCCTTCCCCCCCCTCCCCATCCCTCCCCACCCCAGAGAGATCAGGCCGCACTTGAACTACCAAGCATTGCCTTACATTCTCCACAGGTGAGTCAGTTGTCTGTTGGCTTAAGTTGGTCTAGAGTGCTTATCGTTTCTATTTTCTGCCTCACTTACCTCCGTGTCAGCCGGCACTAAAGTGCCGGAGTTTTCTAAGCCTTTGGAGTTGTAACTCTGGTGACTTCTACTCTAGGTTTATTCTCTGTCTTGGTTTTTATCTTTCCTTCTGTTAAATCTGTAGCAGTTGCTCATATGCTTTGTGTCTTCTGAAATATTGATGTTATGACCTTGTGCCTTGTGTATCTCCTATGCCTGTTGGTATTTTAAACCCTGACTGCTGGCTGGTTTAGGGGAGTTCTGCGATGAAGTAGAAGGAATAACTGTGTGCCCACTCTAATCTGAGGTCTTCTCCTTTATCTCTGTTTCAGACTTGGTTCATCTGCTGGATGAACCTGCACTTTATCTTGCTCTTGTTGTTCTATGTTGTCTAGGTCTTTGGTGTCAGCCACTGTCTACATAATATTTGGGATTTCCAGTTAGATCTCTCTTCCTTAGTAGACTCAATAGTCAGTTGGTTCCTAGACATTTGACATGGCTATTTTATAGGTGCTTCTAAGTCAATGTATTCCCCTCAAAAAATTCACTGTCTTGAGATGAGACAAACCCTGGTAACTTCCACTCTATTTTCTGTCTCTTTGAATTTGTCCATCTTTGATACTTCATATAAATGAAATCATATAATCCATGAATATTCATTATATATTTGCACATTATACATATATATTCATTATATATATTTGGGTGGTTAAGATGCAGTCTCACTGTGTAGTCCAGGTGGGCACTGTTTGATGATTTTCTTCTTTGACCTCCAGAGTGCTGGGTCACAGGTGTGTAGGTCACACTCTGTGCTGTCACGCTCAGCCTGCTTCTCCGCTTGGGTCAGGCTCACTTCGCTTGGGATGTTTTCAAGACCTAGTTATGTAGTAATGCACAGCAGAATTTTATTCCTGTTTATAGCCAAATACTTCACTGAGTGTATATGGCACATTTTGTCTTTGCCTGCTGACTTTTTGGCTTTTTCTACCTTTTGGTTGGTGTCTAATGCAGCTATAAACATTGGTGTGTACAAGAGTTTTGATTTCTGTTTTATTTCTTCTCCCCCACCCCTTATTTGTCTTTTAAAGTAGGGTCTTACTCTGTTACCTCAGTTGGCTTGAAACTCAGCTGTATTTTATGTTAGTCTCAGACTCATGGCAGTTCTGTTTCAGCCTCATGCACACTTCCCATACTTGCCGCTGCTTTCAATTCCTGGAATTATATACCTTAGAATGGAATAGTTAGGTCCTTTGCTAGTTTTGTTTGTTTCGAGGAATTTACAACTGTTTTTCCCTTACTTGAGCTACAACAGGATCTGTTCTCCCCTAATGAAAATAGCCCAAGAGGGACAAGTTTAAAGGATGGGAGACCAGTTAGAAGCTATTGTAACCCAAAGGAGACACAGGAATGGTCCAGGTCTGATAGTAGCCATGGACACGATATGAGTCCAGATATATTTTGAAGCTAGAACTAAGATTTCCTTCCAGATGGGATAGAGAGACTAGGAGGCAAGTGTGATTATAATATTTTTAGAGATAGAGATCCTAGGAGGTAGTGTGGGTTTGGAGTCAAATATAAATTCATACATTTTGAGATACCTATTGGATACACAAATGAAGATGGTGAATAGGAAGTTAGAAGTGCAAGTTCGTAATGAGGGAGACATGGTTAAAGGCAAAATTTTGGCAATAGTAAGCATCCAGAATGTAATTGAAAGTCTAAGAGCTGTACGAGATCAGCATCGAGAGACAGAGTTAGATAGAGAACTGAGAACTGAATCTTGGGGAGCTTTGTCTGACATTGAATAGGGCAGGCTGGGACTACATATCACTGTCAGAAGATCTGTTTATGTACCCGAGGCTTTGGTCCTTCACACCAGAGAGAAGGGGGTGAGGTGCGAGAGGGAGGAGAGAAATGGACATGTAGGTAAGTGGTTTAGGGAGAAGAGAGCTATCTAGTTATGTGTCTGGGGACAAAGTCTAGGAGAGCATGTTGAAGGCAGGTGGGAAAAGCATGTGCAGATTGAGTGTTCACATCTGCAGTTGTCTCATCACATCTTCAGTTCTTCTTTTCAGACATTTCTTATCTTTGCCCTAAAATAGGGAATAAGGTTAGTGTGGCGAAAGAAAGAGGCCCATCAAGGTAAGAGTATCAGGAGTTTACAGTTAGTGTCTGTGTAACCGGAATGCTTAGGCAAATGGGAGATAGAGACATATGTTAGCTTTAATCCCAAATAGACGGGTGCTGGGCCATGCTGGTTTTAGGGGGTGGCAAGGGTGGTGACAATTATATTTGAATTTCCTTCTGAAATCCTCTCTTTTCTTCTTTGTAGAAAATTTGCTGGAAATCATATTGTTCAAACACAGTTAATGAATGACTTGCTGGTAGGTGTTAGAGTTGCCATGACATTGGTACAGAAAGTACAAGGGCCCCAGAGCAACCTTTGGAATGATTCCAGCTCTCCCATCTGGCAAAGTATGTGTGGCTTGCTGAGCATTTTCACCAGGTTTTTAAATGATGGTAAGTGTGTCAGTGCTCAAAATGTGGCTATAACTGCCTGCCTGTCAGCTCTGCTAATACATGGAATTTAGATATGGGGTTTCTTGTCAGTCAGTGGAGAAAGGGCCTGGATTCCCTGATTTCAATGGTTTTTGTTTGCTTGGTTTTTGTCTTTTAAATATCCGAGTTCAGCAAGGGAGGTTGAAGAACTTTTCCCAGTTTGCAAGTGAATGTGTATGCCAGCATGTTTATTGTGTACAAAGGAGAAAAACCAATAGCCTCAGTGTTGAAAACCACAGACTTTAGCTTAGAAAGTTCTTGAGAAGTAGTTACCAAATTTAAGGAAGATTTGGAAAGATGAGTTGAACTCTTAGTGGTTTTATAGTCAAATAATGACACTAGTTGTTGATTGTGGGCCTGGCTGCCTAATTCCTCATTAATAATCTCTTATGTCCATGAGAACTATACCACTAGGAAGCTAATTAAAAAGAAATTTCTCTTCATGAGAATATTTAATTAATAAATTAAAATGAAATGAAGTAACACAAAGATTGTCACCTTTTGTAACACCCGGTGATTGATGTGTTTGGCATCAGGCATCAGTCATCACAGAAACAGAAAACCAGACAAAACACGACTCTTAGATTCTTGTAGCTACTACCTGCCATCTTCCCAAAGGGGTTGAATTTGAGAGTGGTGCTGCCTGTTCGCAGGAATCAGAAGGCTGCATTGAATTAGATAGAGGACAACCAGGAATAGACAAACACAATATCCTGGTTGAAGAAAACTGCAAGTCAGATGGGCCAGAGTTCCTCATCGGAGATAAAGACAGATAAAGGAAGAGATGGTGTGAGATATCTAAAAGACATTTAAAAGTGCTGTGGCTGCTGCTTTGTCTAGAAATACACACTCATTTGTTAAAGCTATTGGAGAATATGTCAACATCAGAATAGTGTTCACTCAGAGTCGGAAAGGGAATTATGGTTGGGATAAGGTACATGGATAGATCATCTGGGCTGGGAAGCTAAGTTCTCTTTTTCTGATGATGAGTTCAAGCATGATCACTTTCTATAACTTATTTAACTTTATGTGTATATAAAACTGTGTGTGTATATATGTATATGTATATATATGTGTATGAGTGTGTGTATATGTGTGTGTGTTTATATATATATTCTTTTTTTAAAAAAAACCCAAAAGGGGTTTTATAACATTTAAGTATTACAGAAGTTAAATTATCCTTTCTCTTCATCTACTGTTCTGTGTAGTAATGTATATAAGAATTTAACTTAAATAAAAAACAAAATTAAAAAACAAACAAGTAAACAAAAACAAAAGCCAAAACAACAACAGCAGCACCTAAAACCTAATAACATGGGGCTGGAGAGATGGCTCTGTGGTTAAGAGCACTGGCTGCTCTTCTGAAGACCTGGGTTCAATCCCCAGCAAACACATAACAGCTCACAGCAATCTATAACTCCAGTCCCAGGGGATCCTATGCCCTCTTCTGTTCTTTTGGACACTGTACACACAAGCCAGTAAAACACCCATAAACATAACATTTTTAAAAATTAAAAAATGTAAAGAAAACCCAAAAAAGCCCAAAACATTGGCTGGACAAGATGTCTCAGTGGGTAAAGGCCTTGCCACCAAGCTAGATGACCTGGGCTTGACCAGAACTCACACGATGGGAGAAAAGGGAGTTCTACAAGTTGTCCTCTGACCTTCACATACGCACTGTGGAGTGCACGTGAACACACACACACACACACACACACACACACCCCGAAACAAAACGTGGGGACAATCATAACTTTATTATTAGCATTTCTGATTTTCTTTTTACCTTGGGCTTTTTTTGGAATTTAAAGGAAACTAAATTACTTGGGTTTTTCCTTTTTAGAATTTTAAATTTATGTGCATGTGTATCTGAGTATGTGTGCAATGGCTTCCTGAGGAGGCCAGAAGAGGGCGTCTGAGCCAGAGCTGTAAGTGGTTGGGACTCATCCAGTGTAAATTCTGGGAACTAAATCCAGATCTTCTCAAGAGCAGCAAGATGTTGAGATGGCGTGACCTCTGAGCCATCTCTCCAGACCCTAATGAGTTACTTTATCAAGACAGAATGTATAGACAACTCTTCACGAGATAGTTACCTTTTAAAAGGGGAATTTGATAATCCGAAAAATAAAAGATTTTGGTGAAATGCAGAGACAATTTTAAAATGTTTTAAAATTTATTTGATTTTTGTGTGTATTGTGTGTGGTTATATGAGTTTATGTACATCATGTGAATTTGGGTGTCTGTGGAGGTCAGAATAGGGCAACAGATTCCCGGAACCAGATTTATAGATGGTTGTGAGCCTCCATTTGGGGGATACTGGGAAATGAGCCTAGGTCCTCTGTAAGAGCAAGTACTGTTTCTTGACTGCTGGGTCATCTCTCCAGGCCCAGACACAGTTTTAAAGAGACAGCTTATTTCTGAGTGGTTGATGGGGCTTCACCAGTGCTATTCTTAAGGAATGGAAAGCTTTTTATATTAATAAAGTATGTAGTAAAGTGTAGCTTGTAACAAACTTGAGCTGCTGCATCTCTTCCTGTATCATGAAGGTCAGATGCAGATGACCCAGAAACACTGCCATCATTGTAGGACCAGCTTCTGCATTCTGCTGTAGCATTTTTTATCACGTTGGTGTCCACCCATATGTTTGTTACCTCCTGTTTTGGCATCTGTCTATTGTAGCTGCAGGCATCATGTGTTTGTTCAAAGTGGGAAGACAGGACAACTACACTTTAATCAGGAAAAACTCTCAGCGCCCAGGGATTCGTGCCTGCCGCGCATTGTCCTGAACACTCTCCAGTGACTGCGCTTAGTTGTGAGGAAGATTGTGGAAGCAAGGGTCCTGCTTTTGGCTAAGAATGTGGCTGCCAGAAGTCAGTTTTGTTTCCAGAGATAGAGGGCGGAGAGGATATTTACCTTACAGTGTCTCATACTCCTCAGTCTGAGTTGAATAATTCACATTACTGGAGGTTAATGTAATATGTAAAAAAAAAAAAAGAGCCAACTCAAAATTGTCTGGTCCCTTTGAATGCTGTGTCAGCAAGGTTTCTAGACCTTCAAAGCTCTCTAAGAAAAAGTGTGTTTTGGGATTCAGAGGCATTGGTGGTGGAAAGGGGCAGGTGTTGGTGTTACAAGTGTGCCAGAGATGTAGACAGTGAGGTTAGGAGTAAGATGTTGGGCTTAGCCTTTTTCTTCATTTTCTTCTAAACTTTATGACAGCTTGTCTGGTCTGAGTTATTTTTTCTCATTTAAAAGAAAAGAAAAGAAAAGCTGAGTTTCTGGGAGGTTTAAGTAACGTTTCTGGGATCTTGTTGCCTGGGAAATGGTCAGGCTAGAACTAGTGAGGCCTGCCTGATCCCAAATCACTTGCTCTTTCTACCATACCAGACCCTCCATCCTTTAAAATGTGATGTTTGCTCTACCCTCCCCCCATAGATGACCTACTGCAGACTATTCAGAGCACATCTGGATTAGCTGTTATTCTTTTCATTAAGACCATGTTCCGACCGTCTGAGAAGCTGCCTGGGTTGGTGAGTGCATCTTCTTTTTAGAATTTTCCTTCACTGAGATTAGATGGACATCAATTTTTAAAATTTAAATTTTTATTTATTATTTTATAGTTAATTATTTGTGGGGTGTATATGGGCACACGTGTCACAGTGTGTGTGTGTGTGTGTGTGTGTGTGTGTGTGTGAGAGAGAGAGAGAGAGAGAGAGAGAATGGATAACTTGTAGTTGTTGATTTGTTCCTTCCTCCATGTGGATCCTGGGTATTAAACTTAGATTGTTAGATTTGGCATGTCTGTACTCACTAAGCCATTTTACTTGCCCCTCAATTTTTAAACCACACTAGCTTAATTTTAAAGATTTTATTTGGCACAGTTGGGACTTTTACAATAGGTCTTTTCTCTTATAATGATGATTCTAAATACACAAATGAAGTGAGGACAGGGTGATCACAGCTGCCTGGACATCAGCTGTTAGAGGTAGCTGCTGCCAGCATGTCATTGACTGGCGCCTGAGTGTTTCTAGGGCTGTTTTCAGGTCTGTGTGTCAGCGTGTGTGTCAGTGTGGTAAGTGACGACTGTGCAGTGTAATTAAATACGCTGTAATAATATTCTGATAGTCTTCTTTAAGAATAAACTTTGCAGTAAACTTAATCATATTCTTTGTAATACAAGAGGCATATGGAGGTCAGCTTTTAGTGAATTTGTTCTTTAAGGAGAGTGTAATTGGGTAATGGAGACCACACAGTCTTTGTATTGGCTGCTATCTGTCTCCCCTCCTCTCAGTATATTATCTAGAAATTCACTTTGTCTTTTAACCCAATTTTATATTAAACATGTCTGTGTTCTGAGATCATGCGAGATAATTATCCTTGAATATAATTGAGGTTTTTTTCTCAGAACTTCTCTCAGAGCATCCTCTGCTCTCCCTCAGATGTTGACCTTTCATAGCAGCAAAAGGATGGATGTGCTTAGATCGAGGTGTTCTTACTTTTAAAGTTAATGTAATAATTTCAGTGTTATGCTTTTTCATTGTTATTTTCCCAGGAATATCTCAGGTTTGTATTTGAGATATTATGTATTATTACCTCTTGTTCTCCAGATCAGCAGCTTGCTTCTCCAGTCAGCTGACTGCACCAGCATCCCCGAGTGGCTCATGAGCAGCTGTGGGAGCCTCTGCTGTGCTGAAGTGCCAGCCTCAGCTCTCCTGTTCCTGTGTCAGGGGACACTTGCCATGTTGGACTGGCAGGATGGCAGCATGGGCCCAAGCAGGGAGGCTTTGCTCTTGGATACTGTGCATGTTTTGTTCACCTTGAGTTCACAGTGAGTTTTGGTTTTGTTATCTCATATTTTGTTTTGCTTATAAGACATTTGAAGGGGGTTGGGGATTTAGCTCAGCGGAAGAGCGCTTGCCTAGTGAGCGCAAGGCCCTGGGTTCGGTCCCCAGCTCCGAAAAAAAAGAAAAAAAGAAAAAAAAAAAAAAAAAAAAAAAGACATTTGAAGGATACAACTAAGCGAACAAAATTAATTCAATTTAATGTGGTAGGCTAAATCCTCAATTAGAGTTGATACTGAGAATAAAATATGCCTGTGAGAAAAAGAGCAGAGATGAAAACAGAAATTACTGATGCAGCCTATGTGGGATGAGCATTTCTAACATTCAGTATCTATGCTAGCTTACCTATGCTAGCTTTTTCTTTTGCTTGTTTTGGGTCGGTCTCATGTTATCTTTAACTTTCTTACCAAGGCTGGTTTTGAACTCCTGATCTTCCTGCCTCTCCTCCCATAACAGGTATACACTGCCACACCCAATTTATACTAGCATTAAAAAATTTTATTTTTATTTCATTATGTGCATGTGTGTGGTGGGTATTTGTGTGTATGAAGTGCCTTGGAGGCCAGAAGAGGGCTGTGGACTCCTTGGTACTAGAGTTAGAGCTGGTTATGTCCTGCCTGGCATGGGTGCTGGGAACTGAAATTTGGACACAGTATGTACTCTTTTCTCCTGAGTAGATCTTCCACTTGGGTCACCATTTTAAAAAAAAAAAATGACCCTATTTCATTAGTTTCATGAATTCTAGGTAATATAATGTGTTGTACACATACATAGTATTATAAAACTTGGATGAGGAAAGTGAAGTTTAGACAGTAAATGCTCACTGATGAGCATATCGTAATAAGTTCTTTATAGAGCTGAGGTTTTTTTTTTTTTTTGGTGTTTGGCCATTGTGGATGAGATGAGCAATTATTTAAAATGTCAAACAGAGTGTGCTGGGGTGGCTTAGCTGTTAATAGTTCTTACTACTGAGCCTCAGGATCTGAGTTTGATTTAGTGATCCTTCATGGGAGAAGGAGAAAGCTGACTCTTGCAAGTTTACTTCTGACCTTGGCACATGTGTGTACACATGCAATAAATAAATACATGCTATACAAATAATAAGGTTTTTAAAGTCAGACCAGAAATACAACTTAATAGCAGTAAAGTATTACTATTATGATAAGGAAGAAGCTCTAAAATAATTTTTACAAATTGGAGACACAGTTTACATACTGTAAATTCTCAAATGTAAAGGGCAGGATTCTGCGTCTTTAGTATGTTCATGGAATTGCACAACCCTCAGCCCAGTCAGTCTCAGAATGTCTCCCGTCTGCTAGATGGGCCTGATGGTACACTTGGGAGGCAGAGGCAGCAAGATGAGTTTGAGTGTAGCCTAGTGAGACATTGTCTCTAAGTAATATTTTCATCATGCTAAAACAATAGATACCCCAGGACCAAAACATGGTTCTCCAGCCTTTCTCAGCTGGGCCCTCGGGTTATTTTAAAATCTCCATGAGAGGCCAGGGAGATGGCTAAGTGGCACAGAGCACATGCTGTGCAAGTGTGTGGACCTGAGTTCAAATCTCAAGCTGCACATGTGTCTGTGACCCCAGCATTGGTAAGTGGAGACAAGTAAATCCTGAGAGCTTGCTGGCCAGCCATCTTAGCTGAAATAGCCAGCCTGTAGGTCAGTAAGAGACACTGTCTCAAGGAAATAAGATAAAGAGCTCTAAGAGAAGATGCCGAATATCTCCTGTTGGCCTCTGTGCATGCATTTGTACACCCACTGGAATGCATCTCTCTCCTCCCTCTCTCTTTCCCTCTCTTTCTCTCTTTCTCTTTCTCTCTTTAGAATACCCGTGAAACCATCATCACAGTGAAGATAATGAACATTTCATTTATTCCTAAAGGTTTCCTTGTATTCATTTTTTTTTTTTTTTTTCTTTTCTTTTTTTCGGAGCTGGGGACCGAACCCAGGGCCTTGCGCTTCCTAGGCAAGTGCTCTACCACTGAGCTAAATCCCCAACCCGTATTCATTTTTTATATATATATATTTTATAAAGTAAATAGATTCATGTGAAAATTTCACTTTCTGTTTGTAATTTTGTTGTTGTTGTAAATTTCATTAAATATTTTATCCATTCTTTGTATTTAAAAGTTGTGATAGCTAACTAATTTCTTTTACTTGGTAGTTTATAATAGTATACATCACGGTTTCTTTTTCTCCAGGATTAAGGAGTCAACACTAGAAATGTTCCTGTCTAGAATCTTGGCATCTTGGACCAATTCAGCCATACAAATCCTTGAATCAAGTTCCCCAAGCCTAAAGGATCATCTGAATGGGGATTCAAGCATACCTCGGAGACTTTTAGAATATGTCTATACACACTGGGAACATCCATTGGATGCTCTGAGACACCAAACCAAAATCATATTCAGAAATCTTTTGCAAATGCACCGGCTCACTATCGAGGGGGCAGATTTAGTCACTGACCCCTTCTTTCTGGAACTGACTAAGAGTCTTCTGCAGTTGGAATGGCATATTAAAGGGAAGTACGCTTGCCTTGGCTATTTGGTTGAGAGTCTTGGAATTGAACATATTTTGGCAATAGATAAAACTATTCCATCTCAAATCCTAGAGGTGATGGGAGACCAGTCATTGGTACCTTATGCAAGTGACCTCTTGGAAACCATGTTTAAAAATCATAAGAGCCATTTGAAGTCCCAAACTGTCACCAATACCTGGATGGATAAGTGGCATGAGACTTGGGTTTTTCCTGTCCTTTCTGTACTGTGTGGAGGAAACTTGGATCAGAGGTCTTATGTGATTGATTATTACTTGCCAAGGTTACTGAATTACAGCCCCGAGAGCCTACACTACATGGTGCAGATTCTTCAGACGCCTATTGATACAGAAACTGGTGAGATAGTTTTTGTTTTATTAATTTCTATTTAGGTTACTTAAATGTAAGCCTCTGGGCAGATGTTTGTTACCTTCTGGTTTAAATTTCTCCCCTCTCCCCTTCTATAAGTGGTGAAGAAAGGTATTAATGACAGCCATTTCAGATGGATGGATGGAGGGATGGATGCATAGATTAAAATTATCCCTTTTGATAAAGAAAAAATATATATCCTTGTATGCAATTTAAGAAACTTTGAACTAACTTGGTTCTGAGAGGAAATTTTGATTTCTTTACAAAAACCACTCTTATTTAATAGTCTTTTGACAGTTGTTCTTGCATTTTTGAGCAAACACTTGAGGCTTCGGAGACGAACCTGTTCTGATGCTAGCTTGTTCTTATTTTTATTTCGTTAAGGTTCCTATGGCCACAGCATCCTGTGCCTTCCTTAGCAGCTAATCAGCAAGTTTCTGTAGTCCACATTTTGTTCTTTATAATGAGAACAACTAAAAAATGTGTTAAGGTTTAGTCTTTATTTTCAAGAATAAAAATAGTCTTTGAACTGTTACAGTGTTTCTACTGTTCTTGGGTAATTGTTTATAACCTGATTATTTTCTTTTAATTCACATATGGTGAATTTTTTAAGTGTTAAGGCCAAAAGTTAAAGTATTAGAAAATAAGTTATGATTTCTTTAAATTAATAAGATAATTGTGTTTACTTGGAATTATTGGCATGAACAATTATTTTCAGTCATTTTTATTTTAGAAAAGCACTTTAATTCATGCTAGAATTTAAAATTTGATGTAATTGGATCACATAAGTTGACATGTGATAGTTATTGCATAGCACAGGAATAGTCTTTGCTACTGTGCTTTTGGAACAAGAATAGTCTTTTCTCCTTGTAGGGTCGTGTAATCACAGAGGGGCTCTGGGAGCTTTGATGGCATGTCTACGAACAGCTAGAGCTCATGGACATCTTCAGTCTGCAACTCATGCCTGGGAGAACCTTGTGTGTAGTGCCAGGGTAAAGCAAGGCTTAATTCACCAACACTGCCAAGTAAGGAAACTTTGGTTGCATACACAGTTCCTAATAATCTGATTGCTTTAGGAGCCCTGCTAGAGGCCCTGAGTTGGACCTAGCACTGCCAGGAGCCCCTTAAAGAGACAGTAGAAAGTGTCATCCCTGTGCTCAGTCTGTGCCATGTCTGGTAGGAGCATAGACAGCGTACACAAAGAACCTACAGCTGGGAGACACAACCCACACGTCAGTGTGCCTAGTGAGCTGGTTTATCTCTAAGGCTTCCAAGGGCCTGCTAGTATACGGTGTCTGGCTAGTGTGATCTGAACGGGAGCTTTGGAGGTCTGGAGTAAGGTAGCACTAAGAGGACAAGAAAGCAGTGACGTTGGCTTCTGAATTTGTACAGGCCTCGGTTTTATGCATGTAGTGAGGTGGTTTTATAGGATGTATAGCTACAAGGTGTTTTGATTAAGAAACCTTTCTGAGGTATATGTGGGCAACATGAAGTGTACTTTTTTCTTTGGTATTGTACAAATGTCACATGTTATAAGTATTTTAGGCTTTTCTTATTTCAGAGAGCAATTCATGTATTGTTTCATGTATCTTAGGTGCGGATAGACACACTAGGCTTGCTTTGTGAAAGCAGTCGGAGCACAGAAGTGGTCTCCAGAGAAGAAATGCAGTGGGTTCAGTTCTTCCTCACGTACAATCTCAACAGCCAGTCTCCAGGGGTGCGGCAGCAGATTTGCTCGCTCCTTACAAAGGTAGAGTTTTGCATCAGGACGGGAAAATAGTAATTGCTCTAGAAATCATTTTTTACAAAGCTCCCAGATTTGGGGAGAGTGTGGAATGGTTGTGATCCTGAGCTACTACTGTCTTCACGGCTTCAGTGCTTGGCTCTGAGTTCAACAAGCTTATCTGTGGGGTTAAAACCAGCTCACAGAGTTCTTTCACTTGGGTGTAAAAAAAAATCAACCCTGACCTCTTAGAAAGTATAATTTTAAGCGTCTTATTCATTTGCTTAGAGGACAGGTGTGTACCCAGGGTGCAGTTATGGAGCCCAGAGGGCAATTTCAGTAGTTGGTTCTCTCCATTCGCCATGCGGACCCTGGGAATAGACTTAGGTCGTCAGGCGTAGTGACGCGCACCTTACTCACCACGTTGTCACACCAGCCCCAGCTCGCTCAGCGTGGGGTTCTTAGAGCATGGGTGGTGAGAAGAAAGCACTGGCGATGGGGAAGGAGCACCCACGAAATGGTGATCTCTTGAGAAAGTCACCTTGGATCAGTCCTGTAGCACATCTGTGGTAAGGAATGGGTACGGTATAGAAATGACTCTCATGCAGGGTCGCACCAGTTTAAAGGGAATGGGAGAACTGCTTTAATTCTGGTTGCAGTAATATACGTTGTTTTTGGTAAAAGTATAAAAAGTCAAAAAGAAACCGGATTTCAATATTTGAAAACCTAGGCACTCTGTTAGTCTTAAATTGTTCCTGCAGTTTGATTTAGTTTATTGTGTGGTTCACATATATTAAAAAAATGTCGTTTTCTCCCTAAAAGTTGTTTTGTAGGATACAAGAAAGTTCTCAGGTACTGTATAAATTAGAGCAAAGGAAATCCATACCAGACTCAGAGAACCGGTCCACCAGAGAGCAGCCTTCTGTCTCTTTACAGCAGTATAAGGTAGGTGATGTGCCCCACATGCAGGGCCTCAGAAAACACACACACTGTGAGTAAGCACTAGAGGGCAGCAAACAGAGGTCAGTCCCTTGATGGATAGTGGCTCTGTGCTTTGTCCTCAAGCTGGGAGTTATATATCCCTTCTGGCCTTGGCTAGTCCTCTGCAGGTAGCCTGAGTTGTGGAACCTAGGCAATACTTGACGACTGTGACAGAGTGATGTAACTGGGCTCACCTCAGTAGTTCACTTCTTGTTGGGCCAGTTTACTTGTTACTTAGATATTTGGTAGTTGCTATCTCTAAACTCCACCTCTTCACACGGCCTCTTCAGAAGACACTGCTTGGGCTATGGCTCAGATGGACAACTTTCAGTCCAGGCCTGGCCTGGCCTGGCCTGGCCTGGCCTGGCCCGCCTCCTCCCCCTCCCTCCCTCCTCTCCCTCCTCTCCTCTCCTCTCCTCCTCCTCTCCTCTCCCTCCTCCTCTCCTCTCCTCTCCTGTTCTCTCTTCTCTCTCTGTCTCTCTATATGTGTATGTGTGTGTGTACATGCATGCATGTGGAGGACAGAGGTTGATAGGAAATGTCTTCCTTGATTGCTCTCCATCTTATTTTTTGAGACAGGTTTCTCACTGAACCTGAACTTGTTGATTGAGCTAGATTGGTTGGCAGCAAGCCCCAAGCATCCTCTCGTCTCTAATTCAGGACTGATTTCAGGTGTGCATCGCAACCCTGGGCTTTGGGTGTTACGGACCCAACTCAGGCCCTCCTGATTGAATAGCAAATACTACATTGACTTACCCATCCCTGACCTCCTGTTATGTAGGTCAGTCAAGGCTGCATAGTGAGCTCTGTCTCAAACAACTAAACTATACAAGTAAGTCAGAATCGCCAAAACAAACAAAAACTCCAAACAACTTGGTTTTGAGGATTAAGCGAGAAAAACCTTTTTAAACTTTACTTGGCTCACCAAGTAAAGGGGTTTGCTAGGCCTAACATCTTGAGTTCCATGCCTAGAATCCATATGGAGATGGCCTACTCCTGAAAATTGGTATCTGATTACCACATGGGCATGGTAACATGTGCTGCCCATGTGTGAATATACACTAATAAATAAATTAATTAATTAATAAAAATTTAAACAAGTTTCACTAAGAGCCATAAAAAGTGGTTTAGAGTGTATAATGAGCCCTGCCCTGTGTGTGTGTGTGTGACATTTATTAGCCTTTCTTAGATCATTGCTGGATTTGAGGAGATATCTGCCTGTCTGTCTGTCTGCCTGCCTGCTCCCCCCGCCCCCTTCTTTCTGAAAGGAGTGACATGGCATTCGTAAAATGACACTTAAGCCTTTAGGAACATAAAACCTCATGTGTGGATTGAGATTCTCAATTTTCATAAAAGCTTGTGTTTTAGTTTTTGCTTATGGATCTTCCTTTTTCCCTTCTTTGAGACAAGGTCTCACTGTGTAGCCCAGGCTGGCCTCAAACTATGTATGGTGCCCCGTCCTAGTTTTCTGAGAGCTGTGAGTATAGTTATGTGTACCATGTCCAGCAGGTAGGCATTTTTTAAATATTTGGCCTTAGAGTTTTTTTTTTTTTTTTTTTACTTAAACAGTTTCAATGTAATGACTGGGTGTAAAAATATGGAACGCTTCACGAATTTGCGTGTCATCCTTGCGCAGGGGCCATGCTAATCTTCTCTGTATCGTTCCAATTTTAGTATATGTGCTGCCGAAGCGAGCACTGGCCTTAGAGTTTTAATCTGAGTCACTCTGTGGTAGAGTGCTTTCTTACTGTGCATACAGTCATGTGTTGCATCCCAGGCTGGGTGTGGCTGCAACACATGGCTATGTGGGGTACATACACTTGAAGTGGCAGCACATGCCTGTTTCAGCACTTATAAGGCGGAAGCAGGAGGGTCAGAAATAGAGGTCACCCTCTGCTACATAGCAAGTGTAGAACCAGACTAAGATGCATCAGGCTGTTTCAGTAACATAATATCAACTGACAAAGGCATGCATTTACCTCCTGTGAGTATGTGGAATAATGCTCAGGACTGGGGGCCCTGTTCTCTAAATATAGTTGAGAGAAGGAACCATGTTTAAAAGTACAAATGATAGTGTAGTTAGGATAAGTCTTAAAGACTTAATGTGAACATTGTTTTACTTAATATTTAAAATAGGGTTAGATAGATATATTTTGGATAGGCATTCTAGTCCTTTGACATTCCAAAGAACTATAAACTCATCAACAAATTCTTAGGGTTCATGAGGGCCTCCAGATCAAATCTAAGGTTGCCTGCCTACCAGAAAAATGAATGTTGGGGTCTTGTGTTCTTGACTGTCATTTGGGGCTTGGCTGCCTTCCAGTTGCTGTAAAGCAGTGTCAGGATGCATGACAGTCACCCCTGAACTTCTCAGTTTTTCTTTGTAGTTTATGCTGGGAATACTGTTTTTAAATTAGCAGAGGAAGAGTTGATGATACACAAAGAAGTAGTACTTTACTTTGGGGAAGAGGGGTAAGAAAGACTCATGTAGCCAGGCTAGCTTCAAACTCAGTATGTCCCTAAGATGACTGAATTCTGACCCATCTGCTTGGAGTGGAGCTAGAACTCCGCTTTGTGCCCACTAGGGAAGCACCTTTTCAGAACTGCATATTCCGGCCATCTTGCTTTTTGATTAAAAGTTTTCTTTAAAGAAAATCATTTGTATAAATAGAATGGTAGAGTATGAATCTCAGGAGGCAAGTAGAAAACAATATTTATTTTTGTATAAATTGTATTACAGTCAATTTAGTAGTCTTTATTGGCTATTTCTTTGTTTTTTTTCTCTAAAACTTTGGAAAGTTGCATATCTGATGCCTGATGTCCAGGGGAAGTTAGCATTCATAAAGCCCCGATGTAGACAGCGCTCAACTAATGTTGTTCTTTCTAAAACCGTGTTGCTTGCCTTGTTGAGTCTGTGAAGACAGGGTTTATTAAGGTCATGGTGTCGTTTGTGCCTGACTGTTTCATGTTGCTGTATCAAGTGCTTGGAGGAGGATGCTTTGATAGGATCTAGGTTATGAAGAAGAGTGTTAGTGACTGGAAAGACCAAACAGCAGAGTTAAAGGTGCTCTGACCATGTCGTGCAATAGCGGAGTGGTGAGAACAGTGTAGAAGGAACATGTGGTTAGGAGTGAAGGCAAGACAATAAGCTGAGAAAATAAACCTGTAGCCTAACAGTGACACTAATAGTTTAAAAGTGCCCTGATTCACCCCTGACAGAATTAATCAGTTTCCCGGGGTTGAAGTCCTCTAGACCTCATTACCTTCCACCAGGCCTTGCCTCTTAAAGCCCCCTTCTCACTTGCTGTTATTCCATTCCACTGGGGGTCAGACATGAAGCAGATGAGTCCTTATGGGATAAACTGTCCAAACTGTCGTAGGTGTCAGGCAGCTAGGATAATCAAACAGCTAGGATAGCTTCAGCAGCCTTCACCCTGAGTCAGATGTAGCAGAAGCACTTACTCCTGAAGGGACCTACCTGACCAGCTGCCAGTCAACTCAAGTATACTTAATTGTCATATGTTCTTAATTTTAGAATTTCATGTCATCTGTTTGCAACATTCTTTTTGAAGCATTGTTTCCTGGGTCTTCCTACTCAACTAGATTTTCAGCTTTAACCATTTTAGGATCAATAGCTGAAGTGTTTCCTGCTTCAGAAGGTAAGCTTCAGCAGTGTCTGGGAAACATACACTTTGTTAGCGTATTGCTTTATTTGAAATTGGATTTTCTTCAGTAACTCTCATTTGTACATAGTTAAAGTTGCTAGTGAAGGGGAATGAGAGAGAGCTGTCTCCTTTTCCTCACTGTTGCCAAGCACATGCCAAACCTGGGCTCTTGTGTGGCCTTCTTCTACACACCAAGACTGCCCGTACTCCCCTGCCGTGTTTATTTGTCCTGTTATAAGTGAGGGCTTCATCTGTTACATTTAAAATGAAAACCATAATGACTATTTTATATTTAATATATAAGGTGAATGAGCCTTTGTGGTTAAAATGTGGTTTCTCACGTATGCCATCTACTTGAAGATTTCTACACTTTTAGAACTGACATAAAATAATACAAAATGGAATAACATTTGAAATGTAAATAAAGAAAATACACAATAAAAGAAAAAATACAAAAACCAGTACATACCAACAAATTAAATTATTTATATGAAATGTACATTGCTTCTAGGAAAAAAACTATGAAAGAAGGGATAATTCTATAATTAGTAAAGAGATTGAGACAGGGTTGGGGATTTAGCTCAGTGGTAGAGCGCTTGGCGCAAGGCCCTGGGTTCGGTCTCCAGCTCCGAAAAAAAAAAAAAAAGAATGAAAAAAGAGATTGAGACAGTAATCAAAACCTCCTAACAAGTGGCCGTAGTGATTGATACATGCTTTTAATCCTAGCACTTGAAGGTCTGAGGCAGGAGGATCTCAGATTGGAAGCCAACCTGTCCTACATAACCAATTCCTTGTCTCAAACAATCAAAAAAGGGTTCTAACAGAGCCAAGTTTAGGACAAGTGGCTTTACTGTAAATTCCACTAAATCTTTTCTGTTGTCCTCATAGTTTCACAAAACTGAGGAGGACAGATAACCTGACTCCTTCTGTCCAGCACTAGAAAAGCAAATACGGTTTGTAAGATGGGTAGTAAGATGGCTCAGTGGGCGTGCAAGGCCTTGCCGCCAAGCCTGCCTCCCTAGTTCAGTGCCTAACTCCACAGGTTGTCCTCTGACCTCTGTATTTGCACACGCATGTGTGTGCCCAGGCCCCATAAACAAACACACAAACAAACAAACAAATGCAATAAACATGTAATAATAAAGGGGCTGTAAGAAAACTGTAGACCAATATCTCTTATTTATACATGTGTAGAAGTTTCAAGAAAGCACTACAGCGAACAGAACCCAGCAGTGGATTAAACATACTGAACACAGGGCTGGAGGGATGACCAAGGTGGGCAAGAGTAATTCCTGCTCCTGTGGAAGACCAGGTTCTAGCCCCAGCAGCCACATGGAGGCTTACAACCATCTGTAACTTTAGTTCCAAGGAGTGTCATATCCTCTTTTGACTGCTGTGGTCACTAGAAACATGTGGGCAACACATACATATATGCAGGCAAAACACTCATATGCATAAAATAAAAAAATAACCCTTAAAAAATTGTACACTATGACTAGGAAATTGGGATGGGTCAAAATAGAAAGACCACAGGATGTGTCATGTTCATCATTCTGTATCTGCTTACTCTAGACTGTGGATTGGGGTCGGATAAGTTGTTTTTTTAAGTATTTTTTATTTTATGTACATGAATGTTTACCTGCATACATGTATCTTCTGTGTTCTTGATGCCCACCAAGGCCAGAAGATGTCATTGGATTCCAGAGGACTACAGTTACAGATGTCTATGAGAAATGGGTGCTGGGTTTTCTGCAAAAGCAGCAAATGCTTTTAACTACAGAACCATCTTTCTAGCCCAGGGTTTTTTAAAAAGATGTGTTCCTAAATTTATTTGTTTATTTTTATTTTAAAAGTAACTGAGAGATCTTTCATACCTTTTGAAAAGGTTAAAACTTTTTTAAATCTTAAAAATGTACGGTCCAAACCACACCAGTGAGCTACACTTTTTAAACTGCTGCAATGGCAGTGGAGGTGGAGGAGGCAGGAGGTTTACCGTTTGCAAGCTTGTTGGTAGGTTTCAGGTTTGTGTGCTCTAGTTCCCTTGGGCTTATAATGCTCAAAACATAGCACTTTTCATATTCTAAAGCTGTAGTACTTTGTCATTTGAAGAGATACAGTTTTATGCTATTGTGCACAGTGTATGTTGTATAAAGTACAAAGCAAAATCTTAACTTGTAGATGAAACATGAAATATGAATTTTTGTATTGATATTATATAAATATTTGGCCATATAACTTTGGGCAGTTTTATTTTTGTTTGTTTACATTTTAAGGTAACATCCAAACAGTGTATCAGCTGAGTCATGATATCGACGCTGGCCGTTTCCAAATACTTATGGAGTGCTTTACTAGTACTTTTGAAGAAGTGAAAACCTTAGCATTTGATCTTCTGATGAATCTGTCATCAGTAACTGCTGGGCAGCTCCAGGTATTTGGCCTTTACCTGTGTAAATGTGTGTGAATGCAGAACTTTTACTTTAGCTTAGGGAATGCAGTCAGAATTGTCCCAGCTCTTTGCCTTCTAGGCCTGTAGAATAATTCTTTCAGTTACTATGTTACTAAGTTACTTTTGCCCTTGCAAGCATGGGAAGTGGTCCAAATCCATACCACTGAGCTATGCTTTTTAAACTGCTGTTGTGGCAGTGGCGGTGGCGGTGGAGGAGGCATGAGGTTTACTGTTTACAAGTTCAGTGGTAGATTTCAGGTATGTGGTCTCCATAGTTCCCTTGGCTTGTAATACTTGTTCAAAACATATCACTTACAGTCATTTTGAGGTTTTAAAGATAATCTTTCTGATTAGTAGACCAAGAAGCTGAGTGTAAATGAGGTAGACAGTGTGTTCTGGTCTTCCAATAAGCAATAGCTAACCGAGACTGAAACCTCAGGATATTCGAGGTTAGCTGCAGTTCTCTGCTGAGGCGCTGGGCCCCACCTCCACCGACACGACTCTTCCTGCTGTGGTTGGAAACACAGGTGGGGTAGGTGTAAGGCCCAGTGTAGAGTGTGTCTTCAGGGAAACCCTGGCCGCTCTCTTCTTTTCCTTTTAACTTACTCTGGGGATGTTGGGTCAGCAGGGACAGAGTGGGTGTTGAGCTTTTTCTTAGCCTTTCATTAACACTCTCTAGAGGCTAGGGGGCCTGTGGGGCCTGAAGCTGTTAGGATGTATTTAGGGTATGACTGTAAGCCCGACATTACCTTATAGGTGTAGGATTCAGAGAAGCAGTGATGTAGAGGACAGCACCGTGTTGCTGTTTCTGTGCCTTTGGTATGGCATTGAAGTGTCTTAGGGTGTCACTGTTCTGATTTGGTCCAGGTTAGGAGTTGTTGCCCAGTATCTACCTGTACCTGTCTCTTGGAGTGCCTTAGTGAGTGGAAGGTTCTTGGTGCTCGCTGCTAAACTCTTGTGTCTTATGATAATTTAATTTAGATTTTTCTTCTATCAGCACTATTTCCTTTTTTAAAAAAAAGATTTATTAATTTTACTTATATGAGTCCACTGTCACTGTCTTCAGCCACACCAGAAGAGGGCATCAGATCCCATTACAGATGGTTGTGAGCCACCATGTGGTTGCTGGGAATTGAACTCAGGACCTCTGGAAGAGCAGTCAGTGCTCTTAACCGCTGAGCCATCTC
Organism: Rattus rattus; assembly: GCF_011064425.1. Classification (NCBI taxonomy): domain Eukaryota; kingdom Metazoa; phylum Chordata; class Mammalia; order Rodentia; family Muridae; genus Rattus; species Rattus rattus. The sequence goes on from NC_046160.1 coordinate 8,470,789, forward strand.
TCCAGCCCCAGCATTTCCTTTACTGGTTATCACATGCAGCCTTTTATATAGATTAGCTATGCCTCATTGATTATTCAAATGGTTTTTGAGAGGATCTGCAGTGAGAAGGTAAATTATAGAGAGGCCCAATTTAACAGAACCTGTGTGGGGCCTGGAGAAGCCTTCTGCACTTTTAACTCCATAAACATGTGCTTGCCACAGAGATACTGTACAACTATTGTGCCTCATGTGGTTTAAGAAAGGATTTTGGTTATAATATCTGGTCTTGTTGCATGTTAGTAGAATGGTTGACATAAACATTTAAGACTTGAAAATAGGACAGGAGGTTCAGTAGGTAAAGGTGTTTGTCACCAAGCTCTGTGACCTGGGTTTTGTTTCTGAACTTTGCATGATAGAAGGAGAGGGACAATTCTTTTAGTTTTCCCCTGACCTCCATGTATGTTCCCAGTCTGTGCAAGTCTCTTTCAGCTCCCTTCCCCCCCAGTAAATAAATGTAGTTAAAATAAAAGCATCTATCACCTCCTACTTAGAAAAGGCTTTTAAGATATTGACTAGGTATTTCAAAGCCCTGTATCCTCTATCCTGTATAGTACATAATTTTTGAACAGTACCTTTAACACTAGCTTAATACCCTGTGTATAACACATGTCCATGATGGCATGTCTTTTGATAGATGTCCTTGCTACTCATAGGGTTTACTTCCCATCTTTCTGTGAAACTGCAGATCTATATCTTAATGGTATATTCCTGTTTTAAGTTTTGAATTACATTTTCATGTATTTCTTCCTGTGTGTCACTGTCTATGTGTATGTGTGTATCTGTGTATAGGTCAAAGGACAAATTATGGAAGTTGATCTTCTTCCCCCATGCAGGTTACAGCTGTTAAGCACTGAACCATTTCAAGGGTTCATTGTATTAATATTTTGACTTAAGTGGAATAAAAGTGTTAGTTTTAAGGCTGTTTATCTTTTTCTTACTAATTTATAGGTGGTATAGTTTAAGATTTATTCTAGAAAAAAGTTTAGATAGAAATAAACTGACATTGAAATCAGTACATTTGCTATCTACTGTTTTGAAATTGTTAGTCATCATTAATGTCATTGTACTAATAATCCAATTCAGAGATAACTTTTTAACCCCTCCCATTAGATAGTTGTGGAGCAGTCGAAAAAGAATCATAATATATTAGTGATCAACCGAACACTGGTGTCCAGAGAAGTGAACACGTGGCTTGTCAGCTGTGGGATTGGGACTGGGATCCTTGTCTCCTGTTGCCAGTCCAGTGCCTTTCCCTAGCTGTTCTAGTGAGCTGTCCCTTGTTCTGTGTTCTTACTTGTAACACAGGTGCGAGAGTTTGCATGCCAGATCTGAATCCTAGCTGGTCCTCCGTTCTCCGGTCATGTATGGAGTCTTACCATGAGGAGTCTTATTATGGCTCTATCATTCAAGCAACCAGTTCTGTGGGAAAGGAAAGAGAGAAAGGACAAGGATGTGGTGCTCAGATATAACATAAACTGAGAGAAACAAAGCTGACTAAAACTTGTACTCTGAGTAGACATGAAGGTGGTATGGCTTGGAGGTCCAACAGATTCACAGTGAAAATCTGTTTGCCTGTTGAGTTTCCCAATTGAAATTATGTTAAAGGTCATCATGTCTGAAGTGATTAGTGATCATCACCAAGTACTATGACAAAGGTAGCCGATGTTCATAGAGAAAAGCAGGCCATGGACATTATTGTTCATATTGAGCTTCAGCCAGACAGTGGCATAAGTTTAAACACATGGTTCCTTCAAGGTGCTTCCTGCCATCGTGACCGAGACTGTGCTCATCTCTAGGGTTCTGAGAAGCTGCAAGACCTGTTCCAGGCAGCGCTGGAGCTCAGCACCAGCACCAAACCTTATGACTGTGTGACAGCTTCCTACCTGCTGAACCTGCTGATCTGGCAGGATGCTCTGCCAGCATCCCTGTCTGCCTCTTCAGCACAGCAGCCCACATGTGGAGCTGGAGAGAAGTCTGCTGTGGTGGAAAGGAACACATTAGTGGGTTTGTATTGAAAAAGTGACCTTTGGTTGTAAATTATCAAACCCTCTATTTCATTTTCTACTTGGTTAACACCCATTGGCTTAATATTCACTTGTTTTTATTTCAAGAGTTTACCAACACAACCTGTATCATTCAATGCAAATTATTAGTTTACTCATCTTTAATACCTCTGTCTCTCTGTCTCTGTCTGTCTGTCTGTCTCTCTCTCTCCCTCCTCTCCCTCCCTTCCTCCCCCCTCTCTCCCCCGCTCCCTCCTTCCCTCCCTCCCTCCCTTCCCATCCTCCCCGCCCCCTGTCTGTCTTGTTTTGTTGTTGAGACAGGGTTTCTCTGAGCAGCCCTGGCTGTCATGGAGCTAGCTCTGTAGACCAGGCTGTAGACCAGGCTGTAGACCAGGCTGTAGACCAGGCTGTAGACCAGGCTGTAGACCAGGCTGTAGACCAGGCTGTAGACCAGGCTGTAGACCAGGCTGTAGACCAGGCTGTAGACCAGGCTGTAGACCAGGCTGTAGACCAGGCTGTAGACCAGGCTGTAGACCAGGCTGTAGACCAGGCTGCCTCAGATTTGGAGATCCGTCTGCCTCTGCCTCCCTGAGTACTGGGATTGAAGGTGTGCGCCAACACTGCCTGACGAACCTATTTCAGAACAGAAGACCGTGTGCTAAATAAGTACAAAAGTGTACATTAATAAGATACATTTTCTAAAAGGGCAACTTTTTTCTTTCTCAACTCAAAGTATACTTTTTCCTGTGATAGTTTTTCTGTGACCACAGTTAGATCATCCTTGTTGTGTCTGTACAGAGCAGAGTTACTTTGATGTTCAGTATTTTTCTCAATCACTTCTCGACCTTATCATTTTAAATTATTTTTAAAAACATTGAAACTTAAGTGTCGTGTATGCCTGAAGTGTGTGCACATGTGTGTGCATGTGCACAGAGGTTAGAGAAGATTTGGTGTCCTGTCCTATCACTCTGTTTTCTTCTCTTGGAGCAAGGTCTCTTACTGGACCTGGTCCAGTGGTCCACAAGACCCAGAGATCCTCCTATCCATCTTCCACAGTATCTGGCCATGCTCAGCTTTGGGATTTGAAATCAGGCTCACATGCTTGCACAGCAAGATAGCATTGAACTGTCTCTCTACCCCTCCTCAATTTTTGAGACAGCTTCTCCATTGAACCTGGAACTTGCTGTTTCTGTTGGGACTGGCTGGCCCGGGAACCTCCAGAATCTGCCTGTCCCTGCTTCCTACCCCACCACTGCAGTTACCAAACTTTTATGTTAGTGCTGGTGATTCAAACTCAGGACTTCATGCTTCTGTAATGAAGACAACTCTCCAGCATCCACCCTCCTATTCCTCTTATTTTTGAATAGGATTTCACGTAGCCTAGGTTGGCCTGAAACTTGCTTTATAGTCAGGGATGATCTTAAGCTTCTGCTCATCCTGCCTTCCCCTCCTGAGGGATGGGATTACTGGTATGAGCTACTATACCAGTTTTATGCAGGGCAGTAGCAGGGGTTGAGCCCAAGACTGCGTATGCTTGGTAAACGAATAGCAAGTACATGGAGCAGCACTCAGTACCATCAGCCCGTAGAGAAATGCAGACCAGAATCACAGAGAGGAAAGACTTCATTCCAATTGGGATGGTTAGAATAAGAAACCTAAACTATAGGGCTGGAGAGGTGGCTTAGTGGTTAAGAGCACTGACTGCTCTCCCAGAGGTCCTGAGTTCAAATCCTAGCAACCACTTGCTGGCTCACAACCATCTGTAATGAGATCTGATGCCCTCTTCTGGTGTGTCTGAAGACAGCAACAATGTGCTTATGTATAATAAATAAATAAATCTTTTTTCTTTTTTTTTTTTCGGAGCTGGGGACCGAACCCAGGGCCTTGCGCTTGCTAGGCAAGCGCTCTACCACTGAGCTAAATCCCCAACCCCAATAAATAAATCTTTAAAAAACAACCCAGACTATAAACGTTAATTAGGTTCAGGAGAAAATAGGATATACACTGCTAGGACTGAGGACAAACATTCAGCCTGTGAATACCTAACGAAATGAAAGCATTAGCCTAGGCAAAAACTGTACAAGGATGTTCATAGCAGCATTATTCATGCTTGTCTAAAATTGGAAATAAGCCATGTGTGCATCAGCTGCCGAACTGATAAATATGTTAGACCTGTATAGCCATGTGAATGAACGAAGTATTTATACAACTTTGATGAACTTTGAAAACATTATGACAGGTGATTGTAGCTGGTCACTTGTTATTTATTTTACTTATAATATGTCTAGAATCTTTGTTGTTGTGGTTTGTTGTTTTCATTTTGGGTTTTTTGTTTGTTTGTTTTTGAGACAGAATCTCATATAGCCCAGGCTAGCTTCCATGTTGCTATGTAGCCTGGTCCTGAATTCCTGATCTCCCCACCTCAGCTTACCAAGATTCTAGGATTATAAGTATATGACACTACGCCTGGTTAAGAATAGGGAAATCTATAGGGACAGAGTGAATCAGTGGGTACCTGCAGCCGAGCATGGGCGGAGCTACCAGAAGGGAATGATAGCTACTGGCAGTGAAAGCTTTTTGTTTTACTTTTGTGTGTGCTGAGTCAGTGGGCAGTGGAAATGTTTTAGAATAATGTTTATGTTTGCATATACATGATGACAGAAAAATTTATTGTCTTGTACACTGTAATTTTTTGTAGCATTTGGGGTGTGTGTGTGTATATGTAAGTGTGTAGCCATGTGGATATCAGACTTTAGCAGCTAATTTTCTTCTTTCACTGCATCGGATCTGGGATCTAACTCAAGTCATCAGGTCGATTGAAAGCTCCTTTACCCACTGAACCATTTTACTGACCCAACTTGTACACAAATGGGTTGCGTGATGTCTGATTGTATCTTGATTTTACTGTTACTAAATAGTCATGCTACATAGTCCTGGAGTTTGATGCCCAGGTCCAGAGTTCATGTCCTCATTAACCCCAGCAATTAAGGGACTGCAGTCCATTCTTCAATATTGCCTTAATTAGAAGTTGGTAACAGGCTGATACGCCTGAAAAATCTTTGATTCAGAACTTCCAAAACGGTGACTAGAGAGACTCCTGATGCAGTGACTAGAGAGACTCCTGGTGCAGTGACTAGAGAGAGACTCCTGGTGCAGTGACTAGAGAGAGACTCCTGGTGCAGTGACTAGAGAGAGACTCCTGGTGCAGTGACTAGAGAGACTCCTGGTGCAGTGACTAGAGAGACTCCTGGTGCAGTGACTAGAGAGAGACTCCTGGTGCAGTGACTAGAGAGACTCCTGGTGCAGTGACTAGAGAGACTCCTGGTGCAGCGACTAAAGAGACTCCTGGTGCAGTGACTAGAGAGAGACTCCTGGTGCAGTGACTAGAGAGAGACTCCTGGTGCAGTGACTAGAGAGAGACTCCTGGTGCAGTGACTAGAGAGACTCCTGGTGCAGTGACTAGAGAGACTCCTGGTGCAGCGACTAAAGAGACTCCTGGTGCAGTGACTAGAGAGAGACTCCTGGTGCAGTGACTAGAGAGAGACTCCTGGTGCAGTGACTAGAGAGAGACTCCTGGTGCAGTGACTAGAGAGACTCCTGGTGCAGTGACTAGAGAGAGACTCCTGGTGCAGTGACTAGAGAGAGACTCCTGGTGCAGTGACTAGAGAGAGACTCCTGGTGCAGTGACTAGAGAGAGACTCCTGGTGCAGTGACTAGAGAGAGACTCCTGGTGCAGTGACTAGAGAGACTCCTGGTGCAGTGACTAGAGAGAGACTCCTGGTGCAGTGACTAGAGAGACTCCTGGTGCAGTGACTAGAGAGAGACTCCTGGTGCAGTGACTAGAGAGAGACTCCTGGTGGAGTGACTAGAGAGAGACTCCTGGTGCAGTGACTAGAGAGACTCCTGGTGCAGTGACTAGAGAGAGATTCCTGGTGCAGTGACTAGAGAGAGACTCCTGGTGCAGTGACTAGAGAGACTCCTGGTGCAGTGACTAGAGAGACTCCTGGTGCAGTGACTAGAGAGAGACTCCTGGTGCAGTGACTAGAGAGACTCCTGGTGCAGTGACTAGAGAGAGACTCCTGGTGCAGTGACTAGAGAGAGACTCCTGGTGCACTGCTTGCTGTGTACACGGGTGACCTGCATTGGAATCACTAGCATCGGTGTCAACAGCTGGGTGGGGCAACTCCTTCTCAAAGCTAACCAGCCAGCCAGCCCTACTGAATCAGTGAGCCCAAGGAGGTTCTGTGAAAGAGCTTGCCTTCAGAAAATAAGGTGGCGAGGGACTGGAGAAGACCCAGCACTGACCTCTGACTTCTACTTGCACAGATACACCCATATGTGCAAATGTGTACATATACATACAAAATCTCTAATATAACTTTTTTTTTTTCCAGAGCTGGGGACCGAAGCCAGGGCCTTGCGCTTGCTAGGCAAGCGCTCTACCACTGAGCTAAATCCCCAACCCTAATATAACTTTTAGTTGAGCTGAGTATTATAAATGTGTTTTATGACTGAGGCTATTTCAGTTTTCTGCTTGCTTTTTTTAGTTATTAAATGCTTGATGGAAAACCTTGAGGATGAAATATCTCAAGCTGAGAACTCATTGCTTCAGGCTGCGTCTTCGTTTCCACTGTATGGGAGAGTCCACTGTATAACAAGAGCGTTTCAGAAGTTGCCTCTACAGTAAGACTGACCACAGCTATGTCTTTTTTGAGAAATATACTTCATGTCCTACCTTTAGCTTCTTACTGATGTGTGTCTTGGGAAAAGAACAGTACCTTGCCTCACAAAGAATTGAAAATTAGATTTAATTATCTACCTATATGTACATGTTTTTAAGTTTTTAATATTTCATATACAACACAGCCACAAATTCTTTCAGGTGCTTTTCGTGTTAATTTTCCTTTTCAAATGAGTTTTTTGCTTTTAGTGTAAATGTCTCTACTGTGTTTGCTGCAGTGACCTGAGGCTCGTGAGTGAGTGGAAGCCAGTCCTGGGGAAGCTTCTGCTGCTGTCCTACAGGCTTTCCACCGTGGTGTCTCCTGTCATCCAGAGCTCCTCCCCTGAAGGCCTCATCCCTATGGACACCGACTCAGGTTAGCCGACAAGGGCCAGTGTAGCGCTGTCTCCATCTGTTTCCTCTTTGTTCTTTGGAGAGATACAGAAACTAAATTTACTGAAGAATCTTTTTTTCATGCTATTTCTCACTTCCTAGTAATCTTTGTAACTATTAAAAAATAGCCCCCAGCAGGAGGGACATTTTGCTCAGTGTTGTTGTCACTGGTAAGGTCTTTGTTCCTTTAAACAAATTCATTCATCTTCCTACAAGCAAACTTAGTGTTATCCTAAAGGACAAAGAGATGGGGACAAGAAAATGGGTAAGGTACTAGTTGGGGTAAAGAAGGGGATCAATAGGAGTGAGGGGGACAAGAGAGGGCAATGTAAGCTGAATATGGTCAAGGTATGCTGTATAATTATCTGGTATACTCATTATGGATAAGCAGGATCTGTTGGATAAAGAAAAGATTTGCAGACACTGTGTATATAAAATGACCCCAAGCTCCAGAGCCAGGTAATGAATGAGATAAGTTGGGTTTTAGGTACTGTTTTCAGAGCAGGTGTACAGATCTGTGAGGTGGGCTTGCTGGAAATGAGAAATGGGCAAGGAGCAGTGGATGGGAATCAAGGGAATGAAATAGTTAAAGCTTCCTCTGCCTCTTCCCTCCATGCCCTGCCTCTTTGCCTGTGTCCTTGCCCTGCATCTCCTGCAGGTGCAGGTGGGCCTTTAGGATCCCTTGACAGCCCCTTCACGTGCCCACTGCACATGAAAAACTCCTACTTCTCTTTCCTTTCTCTTTGACGCTTCTCACCCTCTCTAGGTAATTTTTGTTTTTCTTAGATTATTCTAGATCCTTCCCTGTAGATGTCCTTGCATTCCTTCTAATAAAATTTAAATTACTTTTTCCTAATCATATAATCTATCATTTGAATGACACATAGTCTAACCTTTTGCTCTGTCCCCCTTTGATACTGTAGTGTCCTCCCTCCATGTCCTGGAGTGGTTTGGCACTCTGGCTGTCCAGCCTGTGTCCTAATGCTCTTCCCAAGAGCTGGCCTTCCATGGAACTAGCATCACATGGAGTGAGACATTAGCCCTGGGCATCACCATTCTGGTTTTTTGTTTTGTGATGAAAATTGGTGATGATGGGGATACTAATTATTTTGGCCCATGCTATTCTAAATACCAAATTTTCATACTTCAGTTTTCCTACTTAGGTCAAAGTTCTAAGGAATAAGGAACATACAGGCTTCTTGCCAGTAGTTGGCTCAGGCAAGCGCTGGTGATTCTGAATGAGTGATCTTGGGGGTTTCAGTTTCCTAATGTAGATAGAGTTTGTAGAGCATGCCTGAGAGGTTTTCTTATTATTATTCGTGTTGTATTTTTATGTAGATGGGGAGGATCTGGGCAGATTTGGGAGAGGGGAAGAATATGATCAAAATACATTGCATGAAAAATTAAAATAATAATTTTAAATTTAAAAAAGTTGGTCTCAGGCGCTATATTTACCTCACAGACTTTTCCTAATTCTGTCTTTTCTTTTTTCCTTGGCCTTTATAGTTTTTCTTGATACTTCCCTGTTTTATAGGCCATAATCTGAACCCCCTAGTAAAAAAAGGTCTTCCCCGATAGCCATAGATAGATGATAAATTCTTAAAATTCTCTTCTGGTCTTTTTATTTCTGTGTTCTTTTGATGGCCTTTGTAGTGAGGTGGTGGCAAGGGTTTTATTTTCCTAGCTGTTAAAATTTGCCTTTTTGAAAAATTTTCAAAGAAGCAACAGACAAACATAAGATGTTGGTTCAATGTGCACAGACAGAGTTAGAGCCTGTGTATTTCCCTCAGTGTCTGAATAGATTTATGTCATCTTTTACCTCCTCTTAGATTTTTGTGTTTGTTCCATGTTACCTGTTACCTGTGGTACTTTGTAAAGACTAGAGCTTGGGTGGCTTACTACCCACCGTTACCCCGCTCATTCAGTCCAGTTTCTTGACCCTCTGTGGAGCTAGGTTTGGTCTAGGCACTGGTGATGCAGCAGCGACCAAAGGGCCACCTTTAATTTACTCATTTCCCGTGAGTGCCTGGCAAGTAAAGCAGACACTTCATTGGGCACCACGCAGAGAAGGCCGTGTCTTTTGCTTTTCTCAACTAAATATGACATCTTTATACATTTATGTTATAAGAGATTACATGGCATTGAGGGTTTTTTTTTTTAGTTATTATAACACAGTTTTATCTTCCAATGTTGGTGTCTTATGTGGTGAGCTAGGGAAGCAGGCTCTGCTGTTCTGCCTCATGACTAAGCACCGTACCTGAGTGTCTAGATAACTGCAAAAAACAGTGATGGCAACCTTTGAGCAGGGGATGTTAGAGCTGTGTGTTGGTCATGTCTTCAGTGTAAACTCATATTGTAAGAGTATACACTAATATTATGAAGAACTAGTGTAAGTAACTTTCACACTATCCATCTTGTGAGTACAGCCTAATGTCACTGTTAAATTATGGCAACTTTGAGTTAGTCTGAGGAAATCTGTGCATGACTTGGAACTGGGCATTCATGTACATTTATCTTTTATTCAGAGTCAGCAAGCCGCTTGCAAGTCATTCTCAATGAGATTCAGCCACGGGATACTAACGATTACTTCAGCCAAGCTAAAATACTGAAAGAATGTGATAGCTTTGATTTGGAGGACTTGAGTACCAGTGTCTCAAATATTGATAGTTCTGCAGAAATCAAAGGTAAGATATGTGAAATTGATAATGTAATTAGTGGTGTGCGTGTGTGTGTGTGCGTGCATGTGTGTGTGTGTGCGTGCACGCGTGTGTGTGCGCGTGTGCGTGAGTGCATGTGTGCGTGTGTTGTTGGGGCCTTGTAAGGCATACTATGCTAGGGTTGTGCTAATGAGCCTATACCACTGCACACCAACTGACCACAAGTATTTCAGTAATGTAAAATGCACAGACTTTCTTTTTTAAAAATTGTTTTATTTTAGATTATGTGTATGTGTACACACCTAAGTGCAAGTGTGTGTGGAGGCCAGAGGTGTCAGAACCTTTTGGAGATGAAGCTTACAGGTAGTTGCCTGATGTGGATGCTTGAAACCTGACTTGGGTACGAGTGGTTCACACTCTTACCTGCTAAGCCATCTTTGCTTTCTGATAGTATAAGAAAGTACAGATTTGCAGAACATTTTTGGAAAACAAAGTTTTTTCTGTTTAATTTGGTTTTTGGAATGAATTTATAAGAACTTTGCAAGAAAATGGTATGCCTTCCTTCAACACAGATGATACTACAAGAAGCTATTGAGCATAAAACCCTTTAGCAGCCCGGCTGTTGGAAGAGCAGGGACACATGGTGATGGATTTGGGCAGCATCACCATCTCCCTGCTTCCTGTTGCCTGGTGGCTGCTGGGAAATGTTTGAAGTGAGCATCATTTTAAAGAAAACCTGATTGCTGAGCAGAATGTGTGCTTCTGTGTTATACCAAGTATAACTGTACTTTTTGGCTATTTTAATGGGTTCTTAATTCTACCATCCTTCTCTTCCCCAATCCCTTCCACACCCAACACTGGTAGAAGAAAGAAGCTTAGAGGGGAAAGGGGCATAGATCTCTTTAGACTACTTCCTGATGATTAGGGCATTTAGTTCCTAGGGGCAAATCCAGTGTTCACAATCAGGAGATGTCCAACCAGCAATCCAGAGACCAGCAGCAGCACCAGCAGCACAAGGCACAAGGCACAGGGCACAGGGGAGCAGCAGCCTCCTCCCCACTCAGGACTCTGGCATTTATACACCCTCTGAAGAGTCCCCAGAATTCCAAATGTAAACTGTCTTCCACTGGCAAAATCATGCCCCTGTTGGAGCATGAGACAGATCCTAGTCAGCTGCTGTGGACATTCTGAAGCAGCCCCATATCCCACTCTGGGATTGAAACAAAAATGTAATACAACTGGGTTTTTAAAGAAGCCCAAATTTTCACTAAGCTAAGCCTCTAGGATTCCAGTCTGCGCTTACTTTATCAGTTGTCACTGAAAAGTTTATCACTAGAGGGAATTAATGATTTATCCTGTGGCTGTGTTCTCCACTAGGTGGGGTTATTGTCTTGCAAAAAACTCTTTGCAATTGTATTTTTTTTAAATTCAAAAAATGTTTTCACTGTAACAGTGAAATATGAATTTAAAGTGAAGCCATGTTCCATTTCCTCCCCAGTTCTACCTCCACCCCCTTTTTGTGCATAAGCCATTCTGTGCATGCCATGTGTTTATTTGTAAGTTCATTTATTCTTTCAGCTTAGTAAACTTTTCTCATAACAGCAAGTAAGATAGAATAAACTTTTGTTAACTTCCTTATTTACCTGAATAGAACTTTGTAAATGTCAGTACTAAAGTATACCTAAAACTGGATAAGAGAATAAGTAGGAGTACATTTAGTTTATTTGCCATGTTACTTAAATATATTTTAAAAGATAGCTGTTATTTTCTGTGTTTAATTTTAAGAGTTCTGTGTTGTAGCTGAGGACAGAGCTCAGCAGTAGGAGTGCTGGCTGCTCTTCTGGAGGGTCTGAGTGCAGCCCCAGCGCCCACGCACTCGTTCACAACTGTCTGTAACTACTTCCAGGGGATCTAGGGCCTGCCATTGGCTTCTGTGAGCAGCAGGCACACATGTGCACAGATAAGTAAGCAAGTAAAGCTTGGTTTTCAATATGCATTCAAAGAAAAAAGGACAAAAAGATTGATTGATTAAAAGTTCTGTCTCAGGCTCTGGAGAAACAGCCCAGTGGGTAAGAGCAATTGCTCTTGTAAGGATCTGGGTTCAGTGTCTATCCAGCACCCATGTCAGTGGCTCACATGGCCAACTCCAGCAGCATTCTCATACGTGTGGTATAAAGTAAGTAAATAAAATCATCAGGAAAGAGAAAAAAGTCCTCTCTCTAATTCTGGAGGCCCTTGCTGTAATCCTAACACTCAGGAGGCAAGGCGAGGAGGGTTGTGAATGAGTTTGAGGTCGTCTGGGCTACATAAGGAGACAGACCCTGTGTCCAAAATAGCAAAACCAGAAACAACAACAAAAGTTTTCTCCATTGCTCAACTGGTAAAAGAGCCATTCTCACCAGAGTAAACAAGAAGTACTTTCTTTTATAGTCAACCATGGGTCAACTTTATGGGTGACAGAGAGTTGGAGAGTTTGTTTCAGTAACATTCAAATATTAGTCCTAAGTTTTGAGGCAGTACTGTGTTTCATTTTAATTTTTTTCAAAGTAATAAGAAGTAAACATGCTTCCTGCTCAATAGCATGTGCTCTACAAATGTTAGTGTTTTGTTTTGTTTTCTCTGAATAAGCAGAACATATGACAGATTTGTTTGTTCAAACAGATCAATCAGTCTTGGGGAAATTATGCATTGACATGCTTTAAGAAGCCTGACATGTGCAATGGCTTTTGTTTTGTTCCTTAAGGTAAAGAAGAAAAAGCGTGTGATGTAACTGCTCAGATGGTCCTCACGTGCTGCTGGAGGAGCATGAAGGAAGTGGCTTTACTTCTTGGCACGCTCTGCCAGCTTCTCCCTCTGCAGCCTGTGCCAGAGTCCGCGGATGGGTTACTGACAGTGCAGCAGGTAAGGTGGCTCATTAGGCTTCCAGGTGTCGTTAGTGGCCAACGCATACGCTGGCATTTGTAGACCAGCTTTTAAAAAATGGTTTAAACCTTACATATTTTACAGATGCCAACTGAGAGAAAGGTTTGTGAAGATTTTAGGATAGTAGATGTTGCACTTTATTTTTAAATTTTTTTTTCGGAGCTGGGGACCGAACTCAGGGCCTTGCACTTCCTAGGCAAGCGCTCTACCACTGAGCTAAATCCCAACTCCTAAAATGTTTTTTAAGAAATATTTTACATCAGTAACTATAGATTTACCTCATTTTTTGACTGCATTATATTTAAATTTTTATTTCCTTTTAACATACATACTTGAATTTTAGCTGAAATTGTCTATTTTGTAAGACTCCACAGGGCTCTTAAAAATTTCAAAGAAATGAAAAGTAACATTAGCTGATCATGGCTCTCGTGTTTCCTACTACTTCAGTAATAAAGTTGTAGTCACTTTAGTGTTTTTGGCTGACTTTCATTTAAGACCACAAAGTTAGCTCACCATCTGGGACTGTTCAAGGGATAGAGCGCAGTGTTTACAAGAAATTAGCTTACCACAAGCATTTCATTTGGAAATATTTTAGATTTATTAGATTTCTGTTTTTAATTGATTCCTTCTTCCTTTCCATATGGTTTCAACAAACCCATTTCCCACAGTTTCCCAGCAAAGACATATAGTATGTACTTATATTTCTAACCTTTTCAAATAAAGGTAATTCCCCCCTAGGGTATTAGAACATTCAAGGACAAAACAAATACTGTAGTATGCTAATGCTGACTATCCCTACAATGACCACATGACCAGCACCATGGAGATCATGCTAATGTTTTTATTTTCACACTCTGGCTCATGTCTTACATCTGGCTCACAGCTGGGCCAGTGATGTTGCAAGGCTTTGGAAGAGCACAAGGCAAAGGCAAGCAGCACATTGTGGGCGGCATGTTCCTCAGTCTCTTCCAGATCAAATAGGCCTTGGTGTCCCAGCATTACTCGGAGCCATTACTCCAGCTGGCTAAAGGGCCAGTGCCTGCTTCTTGCTGAAGAATCCAGTTATGATCAGGTATTTCACTGGTGTGAATCCCCCATCTTGTTACGAAATAAACACATGCTAAAGCCTTTGACTCGTCAACTTCTCTTTTCAAGGACAGATTAAAGAAAATGTATTTTGCTCTTTATTATACATGAGAGAAGCTTGAAACTTCTCTGAAGATTATTTTGACTTGACTCCCTTCCCACTACACCCAGAGTTTATATATAGTAATGAAATTATGTGGAATAACCAAGTTAAAATTGAAAACTAATGTAAAAGAACACTTTTTAAAGAAAATAAAAATAGAAAATACACAGACTTATGAACTAAAGAATTCTTCAGTGACTGTTTGCATCAATGAACAGACTCTTGCCCTCCAGCATAGAAGCGTCACTCGCTGTCTGATGAGCTTCCCAGTCTCCCGGTGTGCTGTTTACATGACAGCCTCTCCTGTAGCAGAATGGGGAGACCTTACAGGCTTGAGGAAACGTGGGGTGTATGTAATTGCTGTGTGCTAACAGAAACTCTTCTCTGTGGAAAACTTTATTCTTGATTTTGCTGGCTTTTCAACCAATGTAGGACTTCTGCTTTTCTAAACGTAAAATTACTTCTTTTCATAAAGTTTTTTTTTTTAATTTAAATATTTCAGATTTGTTTGTTTTATGGGTGTTTGCTTGCATATAGATATGCATCAGAAGTGTGCCCAGTGCCTGTGGAGGCCAGGAGAGGGCACCAAGCCCCCTGAAACTGGAATTCCAGATGGTTGTGAGCCACCATGTGGGTACTGGGACCTGAACCCGTGGGCCCTCTGACAAGAGGAGCAAGTGCTCCTCACTGCTCTTCGTTTTACTGTTCGTTTTGGAGACAAGGACTTACTATGTAGCCCAGGCTGGCCTTCCGAGTGCTCAAATGACAGCAGGCTCTAAATTCTGCTTGTATAAATAAAAAGTAGTCCCATATACTTAATACTGTTAAGAATTAAAAATGGAAATGACAGAGAACATTAGTTTGCATCAGGGTGACTGGTGTACCTAAGGTAACTCCATACTTCCAAGGACATAGTCACCTGGCTAAGCTATATTTGCTGTACCTGCTGACAAAACCCACCAGTTTGAGAGTTCACCGCGCAGGTGAGTGTGAGCCTAGCAGACTTCCCTCTGTAAAGCTGACAGCTTGAGTCTCCTCTTTCCCCTTTCACTCTTAAGTCCTGTAGGCCTGTTACTTTTCTCACCCAGATTACCCTGATTTTCTGATCTTTGTTAAGGACTGGCCATACAAATAGCTCATACATGAGTATGATTTACAGCAGCTGACAGGAGGGAGGATGATAATTTTGGGACTTTGCTGCTATATGGAGAGGAGAGCTGGTGTTTGTTTTTAATTCTGATTTTTCAATGCTTGGTTCATTGAAGGAGCATTGCTGGGATACTCCCTAGCTCCCTTAGATATGAGGAAATGGACTCATTACCTGGTTCGACAAACATCACAAAGCTAAGTTCTGGCCTCCCTCTGACAGGGACCCAGGTCTCTCCTTCCCTCACGGGTTCACACGGCACACTGCCTTCTTGTTCTGAGTGCCTTGTTTAGGTTTTCTTTAAATTGATTTTCTCCCCTTTCCATTACCCAAGCCAGTTTTCTCAAGGAATGAAAGACCAATGAAAGATAACTTTCTGCTGGCATTTCTAGTACCTGATCCTTCCCGTAGAGCATTTCTAGTGAAGCAGTATGCCTGCCCAGCTTATTCAGGAGGACATTGTTCACCTGGTGGCCTGTCTGGCTTTCCCCCTGCTCTGTAATCACACAGTGAAGTGCTCTTTTGTAGTGTCTTGTACTCTGGCATAGATAAAGCTGCTTTGAGGGCTGTAAGCTGAGACCCTTCAAGAGTGAGCAGTGCACACAAGCTTATCTTACTGTCTCCTGACTTACTGGTGTGTGTCTAGGTTTCTAGCTTGATGCTTTGTGGATAGACTTTGCTTGGTATTTTGTTGGCCCTCTTTCCAGTGTGATGACTGATACTGATTTTTAAATGCCTACTGGTTTTTAAAACAGCTTCTGTGCTGAATATCAATTTCTTTGTAGACTTTACCTAATATTTCTAAAAACAGGCTCTTGGGTAAGTTTTCATACTTGCTTACCTCACACTCTCTAGTAATCTTTCCCACAATAACCATGTGAATAAACATTCCCAACTAGTAGAAAATGTCTGCTTTAGATTCTATTGATGCTTGGGTGATCAGTGATCTTAATTGGCTTGGTACATTTCCTCTGTTGTGTCATTTAAATTTTTTTGTTACAGATTACAAATGGAATTTACTTACACTCATTAGTATTCATAAGTCAAAAAGGAATTGCCTGCCTTATTTTGTTTATATTTAGATTTTAGAAATTATAGACAGGTATATTGAGTAGAGGTTTTGACTTCTAAGGATTACAGTGAACTTTAGATGAAACCACATTATTTAGTTGCCTACTTATTGACTACCTTACTCCATAGGTGTTGCGGGAGCATAAACAAGGCTCATTTCTGATCTCAGAGAGCTGAGCTATGAAACTGAGCAGTGATTCATTTGGAAAACGCAGGCCCGAAGGGTAACAGTTAAAATGGTATACGTTGAGAATTTGCTACAGGGAGAAAAATAAACTTTCTGGTAAGACAATGTCTACACACCAGAAAACCTTTATTAATTTAGAGGAACAATGTTTAGATTTTGAAGAAACTCTCATTGTTAGTAAACAATCGTTATAATGGAAAAGGATGGTTCCAGACACAGTTATTTTATCAGGATTTAAAATTCGGTGGAGCATCCATGTAAACAGAATGGAGTTAGAGTCTTCCGGTTGTAGACAATCCCAACATTACAAGAAATGGTTCTGTTTTAAACTCAGAATTTAAATTAAGGGATACTATTTTATAGTATAATGTAAAACCAAAAGTAGACATTTATAGACTGCTAATTTATGTGATGGTAAGCTATGGATGCCTGAAGACATAGCAAGTCACTGTTTTCCCCTGTGGATTTGTGACCTATAAATCTGTAAAACATACCAACTTGCTTTAGAGTTTTATAAAAAATCAGAAGTAGGATGTGTTAAATTTAAAGGGCAGTGCCATGTTTAATTTTAAGATTAGAAACCAGTATTTTTTTTTTTCTACTTTACCCTTGGTTTCCTTCAAAATACCTGAGACCTGTGTGTGCTGGCTTGTGCCTGTAGTCCTAGTACCTGGAGGCTGAGGCAGGAGGATCATTCAAGGCCAGCCTCAGCTATGTAGTGAGTTTTGAGCCAGCCTGAACTATAGAATGAGATCCTGGCTCAATTAAAAATAATGATAAAATATTCTGGGAGAATCTATTTTCTATGTTAAAAGTTTGTTAAAAAAATCTGAAAAAGAAAACTTTTGACCTTCAGAAACTCTAGTGAAACAATCGTATTTTCAGACTATCTTTTCATTTTAAAAATTAAATTGAGAAGTTTTGGGCTCAGTGCTTTCTGCCAGGGTTGATCCCTGGGACCCATGTAGTGGAAGGAGAGAATGGGCTCCCACAGTCTGTTCTCTGATCGCCATAGGCACCCCACAGATATACATAACAAGCAAATGAATAAATTTGAAAACCCCCCGCACCCCGCCCCTGAAACTTCTTTTTAAAAAGTTCTGTTCCTGACTCTTTCTTACCATTGTTACCTGCTTTCTGATGCTCTGTGTCACCTCTGTTCTTGGTAGTCTGGTTCTCCACTGAGAGGGTGTCAGCAGGACACTTCTGTCCAGCTGCTTGCTCACCTTACCACCTTTAAGAATTGAATCATCCCTCCTGCCATGCCCAGCTTTCCCAGTTGCCTAGTCTAAAGCCTCTGAGTCATTCATCTGGGTCTGCCGACCCTAACCTGTGTAGATTAGAAAGCAGCAGATCTGGTCCATAGCAGCTACTTGTAAACATTTACTTGTTTATTGTAGCCTCATGACATACTAATTGTTCTCCTCTCTTTTGTTCTACCTAAGCATGCATACCTGTGTGAGATGTGAGCATGAACTCTCTTCTGCCTTATGCAGCTATCATTACTACCCAGCATATTAATTCTCTCTACGAAAGCCTACAAAGGTCACATGTCTTCTTTTCAGATTCTTCATCTGCTCCAGCAGTAAGCAGAAAAGCATTGGACAGGATGTCAAAAAAACAAAAACAAAAACAAAAACCAAAAAAACAGTTGACAATAATTTTATATAGTCAGCAAGGGTAAAAATTCACATTTGCTCAGAGATTAAATATGAGGAAAAATTGTCTACATATCACTCTTGTCCTGAGAGTATTGTTTTGATTCTTGTGGTCAGGATTATGTGGGGTGGAGTGTCTACTGGAATAGACCACTCACCAGGAAACTCCTGAATGCTTTAGTTCCATTACGTGCTGCTTATTGACACTCTTTGAAGGGAGTTAGCATAAAGAAGCAATGGAAAAGTCAAGTCTGCTTAAGGAGAAGACAGTGGGCTTCTGCAAGTCCTCAGATCCTTTGTGAACAGAGTTTGTTTTTATTGAAATCTGTCACAATATCTGTACTCCATTTTAGGGAAAAGACTTTTTTTTTTTTTTGTCTGAAATATACATCAAGTCTGAAAAATTTGTCTGAAAAATTCATCAAGTGCTGCTTTGTTGGTCTCTGATTCTCTCTGTGCCAATCACTCTTCATAACAGACACACACGGAGTACACTCTTCATAACAGACACACACGGAGTACACTCTTCATAACAGACACACACGGAGTACACTCTTGATAACAGACACACACGGAGTACACTAACAGACACACACGGAGTACACTCTTCATAACAGACACACACGGAGTACACTCTTCATAACAGACACACGGAGTACACTCTTCATAACAGACACACACGGAGTACACTCTTGATAACAGACACACACGGAGTACACTCTTGATAACAGACACACACGGAGTACACTCTTCATAACAGACACACACGGAGTACACTCTTGATAACAGACACACACGGAGTACACTCTTCATAACAACACCCTCTCTTTACAACAGACAGCTCATATTGAACTGAATTAGGTTAAAGATAATTGGTCTGTTCTGAACTTGGCCTTTAACTCATTTAAACACAAACACTTATGAGGTAAGTGCCATTACATTGTCTTACAGAGGAAGACAATGAAACTGCTCACTCTCGTATATCTGGGGTTTTTTTTGTTTTTTTTTGTTTTTTTTTTGGTTTTGTTTTTTTATTTTACTTTTCCCCCTTTTTTTTTCTTTTATTGGGTATGTTTTAATTTACATTTCAAATATTATCCCCTTTCCTGGTTTCCCCTCCAGAAACCCGCTATCTGATCTCCCTTCCCCCTGCTTCTATAAGGCTGCCCCCCTTCCTACTTCTTCCCATTTCCCTGCCCTGACATTCCCCTACACTGGGGCATTGAGCCTTGACAGGACCAAGGGCCTTCATCCCATTGATGTCCTACAAGGCCATCATCCTGTGATACATATGCAGATAGATGGACACATAGGTCCATTCCTGTGTACGCTTAGGATGGTGGTTAAGTCCCTCGGAGCTCTGGAGGGTCTGGTTGGTTGATATTGTTGTTGTTCTTATGGGTTTGCAAACCACTTCAGCTCCATCAGTCCTTTCTCTAACTCCTCCATTGGGGACCCTATTCTCAGTTCAATAGTTGGCTGCGAGAATTCGCCTCTGTATTTGTCAGATTCGCAGAGCCTCTCAGGAGACAGCTATATCAGGCTCTTGTCAGCATGCACTTCTTGGCATCTACAATATTGCCTAGATTTAGTAGCTTTATATGAGATGGATCCCCAGGTGGGGCACTCTCTGGATGGCCTTTCCTTAAGTCTCTGCTCCACACTTTGTCTCAATATTGCCTCCTGTGAGTATTTTTGTTCCTCCTTCTAAGAAGGACTAAAGCATCCATGCTTTGGTCATCCATCTTCTTGAACTTCCTGTGGTCTGTGGATTGTATCTTGGGTAATTCAAGCTTTTGCGCTAATATCCACTTATCAGTGAATACGTACCATGTGTGTTCTTTTGTGATTGAGTTACCTCACTCAGGATGATATTTTCTAATTCTGTCCATTTGCCTAAGAATTTTAGGAAGTCATTGTTTTTTAATAGCTGAGTAGTACTCCATTATGTAAATGTACCACATTTTCTCTATCCATTCCTCTGTTGAAGGGCATCTGGGTTCTTTCCAGCTTCTGGCTATTATAAATAAGGCTGCTATGAACATAGTGGAGCATGTGTCTTTGTTATAAGTTGGGGCATCTTTTGGGTATATGCCCAGGAGTGGTATAGCTGGGTCCTCAGGTAGTTCAATGTCCAATTTTCTGAGGAACCTCCAGACTGATTTCCAGAATGGGTGTACCAGTCTGCAATCTCACCAACAATGGAGGAGTGTTCCTCTTTCTCCACATCCTCGCCAGCATTTGCTGTCACCTGAGTTTTTGATCTTAGCCATTCTCACTGGTGTGAGGTGAAATCTCAGGTTTGTTTTGATTTGCATTTCCCTTATGACTAAAGATGTTGAACATTTCTTTAGGTGCTTCTCAGCCATTCGGCATTCCTCAGCTGTGAATTCTTTGTTTAGCTCTGAACCCCATTTTTTAATAGGATTATTTGTCTCCCTGAGTCTAACTTCTTGAGTTCTTTGTATATTTTGGATATAAGCCCTCTATCAGTTGTAGGATTGGTAAAGATCTTTTCCCAATCTGTTGGTTGCCATTTTCTCCTAACCACAGTGTCCTTTGCCTTACAGAAGCTTTGCAGTTTTATGAGATCCCATTTGTTGATTCTTGATCTTAGAGCATGAGCCATTGGTGTTTTGTTCAGGAAATTTTCTCCAGTGCCCACGTGTTCGAGATTCTTCCCCACTTTTTCTTCTATTAGTTTGAGTGTATCTGGTTTGATGTGGAGGTCTTTGATCCACTTGAACTTAAGCTTTGTACAGAGTGATAAGAATGGATAGATCTGCATTCTTCTACATGCTGGCCCCCAGTTGAACCAGCACCATTTGCTGAAAATGTTATCTTTTTTCCATTGGATGGTTTTGGCTCCTTTGTCAAAAATCAAGTGACCATAAGTGTGTGGGTTCATTTCTGGGTCTTCATTTCTATTCCACTGATCTATCTGCCTGTCTGTGTACCAATACCATGCAGTTTTTATCACTGTTGCTCTGTAATACTGCTTGAGTTCAGGGATAGTGATTCCCCTGCAAGTCCTTTTATTGTGGAGGATAGTTTTAGCTATCCTGGGTTTTTTGTTATTCCAGATGAATTTGCAAATTATTCTGTCTAACTCTATGAAGACTTGGGTTGGAATTTTGATGGGGATTGCATTGAATCTGTAGATCACGTTTGGTAAAATGGCCATTTTTACTATATTAATCCTGCCAATTCATGAGCATGGGAGATCTTTCCATCTTCTGAGATCTTCAATTTCTTTCTTCAGAGGCTTGAAGTTCTTATCATACAGATCTTTCACTTGCTTGGTTAAAGTCACACCAAGGTATTTTATATTATTTGGGATTATTATGAAGGGTGTCATTTCCATAATTTCTTTCTCGTTTTGTTTCTCTTTTGTGTAGAGGAAGGCTACGGATTTATTTGAGTTAATTTTATACCCAGCTACTTTACTGTAGTTGTTTATCAGCTTTAGTAGTTCTCTGGTGGAACTTTTGGGATCACTTAATTATTCAATCTTATCATCTGCAAATAGTGATATTTTGACTTCTTCCCTTCCAATATGTATCCCTTTGATCTCCTTTTGTTGTCTGATTGCTATGGCTAGAACTTCTAGAACTATATTGAATAAGTAGGGAGAGAGTGGGCAGCCTTATTTAGTCCCCGATTTTAGTGGGATTGCCTCAAGTTTCTCTCCGCTTAGTTTAATATTAGCTACTGGTTTGCTGTATATGGCTTTTACTATGTTTAGGTATGGGCCTTGAATTCCTGTTCTTTCCAGGACTTTTATCATGAAGGGGTATTGAATTTTGTCAAATGCTTTCTCAGCATCTAATGAAATGATCATATGGTTTTTAATCTTTCAGTTTGTTTATACAGTGGATTACGTTGATGGTTTTCCATATATTAAACCATACCTGCATCCCTGGAATTAAGCCTACTTGATCATGATGGATGATTGTTTTGATGTGCTCTTGGATTCGGTTTGCAAGAATTTTATTGAGTATCTTTGCGTCGATATTCATAAGGGAAATTGGTCTAAAGTTTTCTTTCTTTGTTGGGTCTTTGTGTGGTTTAGGTATAAGAGTAATTGTGGCTTCATAGAAGGAATTCAGTAGCGCTCCATCTGTTACAATTTCATGGAATAGTTTGGATAGTATTGGTATGAGGTCTTCTATGAAGGTCTGATAGAATTCTGCACTGAACCCATCTGGACCTGGGCTCTTTTTGGTTGGGAGACCTTTAATGACTGCTTCTATTTCTGTAGGAGTTATGGGGTTGTTTAAATGGTTTATTTGTTACTGATTTAACATGGTGTCTGTCTAGGAAATTGTCCATTTCCTGCAGATTTTCAAGTTTTGTTGAATATAGGCTTTTGTAGTAGGATCTGATGATTTTTTTTAATTTCCTCTGGCTCTGTTGTTATGTCTCCCTTTTCATTTCTGATTTTGTTAATTTGGAAACACTCTCTGTGTCCTCTCATTAGTCTGGCTAAGGGTTTATCTATCTTGTTGATTTTTCTCAAAGAACCAGCTTTTGGTTCTGTTGATTCTTTGTATAGTCCTTTTTGTTTCTACTTGGTTGATTTCAGCTGTGAGTTTGATTATTTCCTGCCTTTTGCTCCTCCTGGGTGTGTTTGATTCTTTTTGTTCTAGAGCTTTTAGGTGTGCTGTCAAGCTGCTGATATATGTTCTCTTCCTGTTTCTTTCTGCAGGCACTCAGAGCTATGAGTTTTCCTCTTAGCACAGCTTTCATTTTGTCCCATAAGTTTGGGTATGTTGTACCTTCGTTTTCATTAATTCTAAGAAGTCTTTAATTTCTTTTTTTATTTCTTCCTTTACCAGGTTATCATTGAGTAGAGCATTGTTCAACTTCCATGTATATGTGGGCGTTCTTTCCTTATTGTTATTGAAGACCAGCTTTAGCCCGTGATGGTCTGATAGGACGCATGGAATTATTTCTATCTTTCTGTATCTGTTGAGGCCTGTTTTTTGACTGATTATATGGTCAATTATGCAGAAGGTACCATGAAGTGCTGAGAAGAAGGTATATTCTTTTGTTTTAGGATGAAATATAAATATCTGTTAAGTCCATTTTGTTCATAACTTCTGTTAGTTTCTCTATGTCTCTGTTTCGTTTCTGTTTTCATATTCTGTCCATTGCTGAGAGCGGGGTGTTTATGTCTACCACTATTATTGTGTGAGGTGTAATCTGTTCTTTCAGATTTAGTAAAGTTTCTTTTAGCAATGTAGGTGCCCTTCTATTTGGAGTATAGATACTCAGAATTGAGAGTTCATCTTGGTGAATTTTCCTTTGATGTATATGAAGTGTCCTTCCTCATCTTTTTTTGATAACTTTTGGTTGAAAGTCTATTTATTTTATTTGATATTAGAATGGCTACTCCAGCTTGTTTCTTGGGACCATTTGGAAAATTGTTTTCCAGCCTTTTACTCTGAGGCAGTGTCTTTGTCACTGAGGTGCGTTCCTTATATGCAGCAAAATGCTGGGTCCTCTTTAGGTATCCAGTCTGTTAGTCTATGTCCTTTTATTGGGGAATTGAGTCCATTGATGTTAAGAGGTATTACGGAATAGTGATTGTTGTTTCCTTTTATTTTTATTGTTAGAGTTGGAATTATGGTTGTGTGGCTCTCTTCTTTTGGGTTAATTGCAAAGAGATTACTTTCTTCCTTTTTCTAGGGTGTAGTTTCCCTCCTTTTGTTGGAGTTTTCTGTCCATTATTTTTTGTAGGGATGGATTTGTGGAAAGATATTGTGTAAATTTGGTTTTGCCATGAACAATCCTGGTTTTTCCATCTATGGTAATGGAGAGTTTTGCTGGATACAGTAGCTTGGGCTGGCATTTTTATTCTCTTAAGGTCTGTAGGACATCTGTCCAGGATCTTCTGGCTTTCATAGTCTCTGGTGAGAAGTCTGGTACAATTCTAATAGGTCTGCCTTTATATGTTACTTGACCTTTTTTTCTTACTGCTTTTAATGTTCTTTCTTTGTTTTGTGCATTTGGTGTTTTGATTATTATGTGATGGGAGGAGTTTCTTTTCTGGTCCAATCTATCTGTAGGCTTCTTGAATGTTCATGGGCATCTCTTTCTTTAGGTTAGGGAAGTTTTCTCCTATAATTTTGTTGAAGATATTTACTGGCCCTTTAAGTTGGGAGTCTTCACTCTCTTCTATACCTATTATCCTTAGGTGTGATCTTCTCATTGTGTCCTGGATTTCCTGTGTGTTTTGGGCACAGATATTTTTGTGTTTTGTATTTTCTTTGACTGTTGTGTCAATGTTTTCTATGGTATCTTCTGCTCCTGAGATTCTCTCTTCTATCTCTTGTATTCTGTCAGTGATGCTTGTATCTACGGCTCCTTGTCTCTTCCTTTGGTTTTCTATCTCCAGGGTTGTCTCCATTCGTGATTTCTTTATTGTTTCTATTTCCATTTTTAGTTCTTGGATGGTTTTGTTCAATTCTTTTACCTGAATTCTTTAATGATTTTTTATGTTTCCTCTTTAAGCATTCCTACCTGTTTACCTGTGTTGTCCTATATTCCTTTAAGGGAGTTACTTGTGTCCTTCTTAAAGTCCTCTACCATCCTCATGAGATGTGATTTTAAATCAGAATCTTGCTTTTCCAGTGTGTTGGGGTGTCCAGGACCTACTGTGGCAGCACAGCTGGGCTCTGACGATGCCAAGTGGCCTTGGTTTCTGTTGCTTAGGGTCTTGCTCTTGCCTCTCGCCATCTAGTTCTCTCTGGTGTTAGCTGGTCTTGCGGTCTCTGGCAGTGGCTTGACCCTCCTGTTAAGCCTGTTTGTCAGAACTTCTGGGAGACTAGCTCCCTCCCAGTGTGATTTGCTTACTGAGAGCTATGGCACAGGGTCAGCTCCGGGCACAGACAGAAACTGGAAGGATCCTGTCCCAGACTGCTCCTTGGTTCCTGTGTCCTGAGGGCGCCAGGTGGTTCCCTTTGAGCAGTCGTCATCCTACCTGTGCTCTCAGATGTGTCTTTCCTGGGAGACCAGTTCTCTCCGGGCAGGATCTGGGTACAGAGAACTGTGGCATAGAGTCAGCCTAGGGTGCAGACCTGTGGTATGACTTAATGTATGCAGAACACTAACCCAGTCACTACTGAGGTGAACAAGTTTCTGGGTAAGCAACCCAGTTGGGCTCAGAATTTCTTCTTGTTCAGAACAGCAGGCACAGGTAATTCTCAGTTGTTTTCTTTCAAATTAATTAGTGTGCTTTGTGTTTCATCTTACCTAGCGAAGGACAGTGTGTTGAGAATTGATAGCATGACATTTTGGCAGAGTCCATGGTTTGACTTAAAAGTGCCTCATTGACTTTGACGATGCCTTTTACTAAGCTTCACTTGTAGCCTCTAGGATGCGGCGTCTCAGTTTGATGGGGAGCTCTTTGCACAGATAGTGTTAGCAGGTGCTCATCAGTGTGACTGTGCTTCCCATCACTGAACCATAAGCTGTAAAATGGGCGAAATGGTAAATTTCTTATGTATATTTTACCACAATAATTACAAAATATTTGAAGAATAAACATAATGATCTCAGAGTGATGTATGTGAGTTTGCTACTTTTTGTGATTTTATGATGCTGTTGAATGACATGAGCTAAAAGACCGTATTATGACATTTGCAAGTCTGGCATAGGAAGGCAGTTTAGTGTAGCAATTAAAGATGGGTCACTGCGGGGTTGGGGATTTAGCTCAGCGGTAGAGCGCTTGCCTAGCGAGCGCAAGGCCCTGGGTTCGGTCCTCAGCTCCGAAAAAAAAAAAAAGGAAAAAAAAAAAAAAAAAGATGGGTTACTGCATGCTTTCCTGTCCTGTTTACTTGGTGTGTGACCTTAGATTAAGTTACGTAGCTCCTGTGCCTAAGTTTTCCCATTGTGGACTACATGTAACAATAGTATTTATTAATAACATATATT
Organism: Rattus rattus; assembly: GCF_011064425.1. Taxonomy (NCBI): domain Eukaryota; kingdom Metazoa; phylum Chordata; class Mammalia; order Rodentia; family Muridae; genus Rattus; species Rattus rattus. The sequence goes on from NC_046160.1 coordinate 8,496,713, forward strand.
ATGTATAATATGTTAAATAAAGATATAAATACATTGTAGTGATGATATAATATTAAATGAGATACTATTTTTAAAAAGGCTTAAGGCAAATGTGGTAGCACACATTTATAATCCCCAACTTGGATGTGAGAAACAAGAGTTTAGGGTTATTCCTTGTTTTTGCATAGTTCAAGGCCAGCTAGCCCTACCTGAGTCGACCGTGTCTCAAAAACCAACCGAAAGGAGTTTAAAACATGATTTGTTACATAGTAAGTCAATGTTAAATGGATACCAAAGCATTGGTTCTCAATTATGTTGCTAATATATATTAATGAGTCTATAAATTATGCATAAATTTAATGTTTTTCATTTTTTTAAAGGTTAAAGAAATAGGAGAATACTTTAAACAGCACCTTTTGCAGTCCAGACACAGAGGAGCATTTGAACTGGCTTATACAGGTTTTGTGAAACTCACTGAAATATTAAACAGGTAAAACAATCCTTTTGGGTAGTGTGTTTGTTTGTTTTTTGTTTGTTTTTAAGGGCAGACTACAGAGCATGTGCATGGAGTAGGTGTTGCTTGTATCTTTCAGTGTTGGAGAGAATGAACATAAGGGATGACTTTCTTAGGTTCCATGTGTGACAGACTGCAGATGGCTGACTCAAGTGTCCACCCACTCTGCTCTTGCACTGAAGGCTGATTGGAAGTACTTTTTGCCAAAAGTAGCTCTGAGGTCACTGATTCTTTTCATCAGATGAGATGGATGTCTTGTCTGTTTGAAAATGACTTGGTATTTGGAATCAAATCAACCTGGTCTTCTTTTGGTCTATGTGTATTTCATGGAATAACATAAAGATTTTTTATAGTTTTATTTTATAGAAAAATCTTAAAATAACAATAAATAGACATAATTCATCTTACCTGGGAAAAAGTATTTAGCTAAATCTCATGTATTTAACCAAATGTGTATTTTTAACTTTATGGGTGCTGATAGTTTCATTCATTCATATAGTGGATTTCCTCTAAATGGCTTGTAAGGAAACCTTAAGTTTCTTATTGACTAAGTATTTGTACCAACCTTCTCTAAAAGAAAAGGTAGTATTTTCCAGGAAAACCTTTCTGTTGCCTAGAAATGTTGAAATGAAGTGGCCAGTCTTGTAGCTTCAGCAAACCTTTTAATTTGTACTGCTAAGAGATTTACATCTTGATTATTTGTGATGTGTCCCCCAGCCCCACTCCTGGTAAAATATTTTTAAAATGTCTTATCAGTTTTATAGGCTTTCTCTAGATGGTACTTTAAAAGCATTCTTAAGAGATAAACTGTTTGCCAAAAAAAGTGTTCCTATTATTAAACTGGTGACATTTAAATATTTTAGTTTTTAATTTTGCATGTTCTATCTGTGTCTGTCTGTCTGTCTGTAAGTGGGTATGTGGACAGGAGTGCAGGTGCCTGTGGAGGCTAGAAAAGCCATTGAGTCCCCTTAATCTGGAATTACAGGTGATTGTGAACCATCTGATAGAGGAACTAGAAACTAAATTCTGGTCCCTGCAAATAGTAAAGGTTCTTAGATGCTAAGCCATCTTTCTAGCTCCATGAACGGCTGACCTTGAAAGTAGTTTTGTCTTTTCTAGGCTGGAGAGATGCTTCTCAGTTCAGAGCACCAGCTCCTCTTCCAGAGGTCCTGAGTTCAGTTCCCAGCAACCACATGGCGGCTCACAGCCATCTGTGATGCCCTCTTCTGGCATGCAGACATACATGCAGACAGAGCATTTATGTACATAAAAAATCTTTTCAAAAATAATTTATCTTTTCAATTCTTTGTTTCTATTGTAGACATGTTGTGAATATTCTTTTCTCACAGTGTAGTATACTTCATTCCTTCAAATCAGTTAGTGAATGTTAGTTATATGCTTTTGCATCATGCTTGGGTTGAAGAATATAATACCTCATCATGAGAAACACTTTCTGTTATTAAAGAGCCTTCGAGGTATCAGGGCAGTCTGGCTATAACACTTGTCACCATCTGATGGATAGGGTTGGTTTAGCTATTCTTCCTGACTGGATACTGTGTATATCCTCTGTAATGGCTTTGTGATGGTTTGCATAGGAATAGTGCCTAGTAGACTCATGTGTTTGAATGCTTGGCTTATAGGGAGTGGCACTCTTAGGAGGTATGGCCTTGTTGGAAGAAGTGTGTCACTATGGGGACAGCTTTTGAGGTCTCTATGCTCAAGCTATACAATGTGGCTCACAGTCTCCTTCTGCTGCCTAAGGATGTAGAACTCTTCGTTCCTTCTCCAGCACCATGTCTGTCCTACATACTGTCATGTTTCCTGCCATGATGATAATGGACTAAACCTCTAAAACTAAGACAGCCCCAACTGAATATTTTCTTTATAAGAATTGTTGTGGTAATGATGTTTCTTCACAGCAATAAGACCCAAACTAAGGTTCCATGTATGTCTTCTCTCCAGCTGCATCCTCACTGGAAAAAGGATTACCTTCCCCAAAGAGAACCTTCCCCGAAGTGGAGGGCTCTTTTTTCCTCACGAGTATAAGGATAGCGTCCTTTGTGACCTCCAAACGGTTTAGTTTGCAAATAAGCAAGGGTAACGTTCAGAGTGTTACCAGGAAGTGTGTGATAGGCCTCCATTGTCCCAAGAGTCATGGGCATGAGACTCAGCATTGCAGTGAGGAACTAGCCGAGAAAGTAAGGTCTGTGTGTGAACACCGTAAAACTGCCAGGTAGTGTCTGAAACTGACAGATAGGACAAGGACGCTGAGAGAGTAAACAAGGGTGTCCTGATAGCTCTCTGTGGAGGAGCTGAACTTGCAAGCACGCATGAGCAAGTTTTAAGGACGGGAAAAGAAAGGGTGACCATTAGGAAGTGTAGACACTAGATTAAGGTGACTTACTAGTCAGATGGACTTCCACAGCTGCTGTTGCTGAACTAGATGGATTTAGAACAGATTATTCTGTTCTGTGCAAACAGGAATGGTAGAATCATTGTGGTGTTTTTTGTTTGTTTTGTTTTGTTTTAATCTGAAAAAACAGCAATCTGTCATTCAAGCTGTGTACATCCATTCCACTGGCTGCTGGAATATACAGAGTTAACCCCTTCATTCCTGAGCTCTTTATTGCTGAAGAGAGAGATCCATTCAAGATCTCACTGACTTCTGTTGTATAGAGCAAATAAGTTATCTTTGAACATTCTTTCGTAATATGTAGTTTCCTACAAATGTAAGATACTGTGAGATCGATGTATACTGTGAGATTGATTTAAGGACTGTGTGAGATGTTATGATCTCTGGTTGGAACATTCAATAGGTTTTAATGACTCTTAGGGAGATCTTAGACTTAATTTTAGCAATTTAAGTCTCAGGTAGTGGGAGCTTCCTCTGTGTTGATGGCTCAGAGATTGAAACAATGATGGGCTATTTCACTCAACCTTTGGCCTCATGTGGACAACTTCACAAGCCAACTCCACACATGACTTGTTGAATGATAAAGGAAAACTGTTGGCTTTTTTTTTTTTACATTTTTTGATTTTAGGAGATAGGAATTAGGGCAAGGACAAACGAGGTAGTTTTCCTCCAGACGTATACTGAGTTTAACTGGTACCGTTTAGCTGGCAGATAAAGTGGTAAGAGGGCTTCTTTTAATTGTGCGTACATTTCTGGCCCCTTAGGTAGTGGGATAGCTAGAGGCCCATTGGGTATATGAACTGGGGACATGACCACTCCATGTCAGATGGAGACATCTGAAAGAGTCTAGAACAGAGAGATAAAGTAGATTTGATATGGCCTGCAGACTGGACAGAGACAACTCTATTCAAGGGAGGTGGGGAAATAGTAGGAGACTTGTCGCAGAGAAGTATTCCACATCACAAAGGAGAGGCATCTCTTTCCATGCAGTGGGTGCCCAGTACGGAGAGAGAAGCTGCCTAGCACACCTTTGAAGTAGTAGTAGGCTCCTGGAGCCAACAGAGACAGAACAGCCAGCTCTAAGGTGACACTTACCTGAGTACCAGAAGAGAGCAGGTAGAGGGAAGAAGTGACTGAAGAGACAGACTCAGACATTTGAAGTGGAATATGATGGGTGTCAGAAACAAATGACCCATGCCTTTGGAGACTCAAGTCAGCAACTTGGTCTGGTTAGGGAGGTCAAACCCTGTGGAAGGGGGTCCATCTGTGCCCCACTGCAGTGTTCTGTATCAGATATATAAACTGCCAACATGACAGTTCTTTGATATGGTTAAGGGAATGCTTTTTATTGTGAATGAGAGAAAGAGAAAATATCCAGAGGAACTAGGAAGGGTCCAGAGCAGAGAGAGAAAGAAAGAAGTACACTGAACACGGCCAGCAGACTGAACAGGGTCATGGCTGTCTGTGAGAGAGGGGAGACTAGCAGGGGACAGGGAATTGAGAGAGTATTATGAGGTTAGCTGGGGCTGTGAGGAGTGAGAGCAAGAGCTGAGGACAGCGTGACGAGCTGGGAGCAGCAGCAAGCTTAGGGTAGAAGAGGAACTGAGCAGGGCTAGGATGGACTTTGAAATGTGTAGCAAATCCTTGTGAGTAGGGACTGGTGGGAACCTGGAGGCTAGCATGGACTTGATGTGCTTAGAAGATAATTGGAGAGCCATGTGTCCCTCTGGCCAGGGGTAAGGGAAGTGACTGCTTTTGGCCATGAGAACCAGATTTATAAGTTCTGAGGAATGCTGGTTTTTATCTAACAGAAGCCTTCCTATAATCCGGGTTAAACTCATTTCTGGGCATTTGGACTGCCTTTTGGAGTTTGGGGAATTGGAGTTTCCTTTCTGCTGACAGTTGGTGCCACAAGTAACCTCTTTTTCAGCATGGCGTGTTTGAGGTAGCTGAGCTACTTCTGCATAGCAGCAAATCCAGGCAGAAGCCCGACAGCCTGGCAAGTCTCACAGCATTGCTCCAGTCACATTCTCTGGATTATAAAGAGTCTTTAGGTCAGACTGGATGTAGTTCCCTTTGATGACACAGTGGTCGGATCACTGTGTGGAAATGTATGTGGATGGAGACTATTGTAGCAGCCGGCTCTGAAAAGTGAATCCGTGACAGTGAGCGCAGGTGTGAGTTCCTCTGCTGGAGGAGACCAGAACAATGGGTTGATGCTACCTAAGCCAGGCACACTTTGGTTTTGTTTGCTTGATACAGCATTGTAAGTTTGGGCTGGAGAATGGCTCAGAGGTTAAGATCACTGGATGCTCTTCCAGAAGTCCTGAGTTCAATTCCCAGCACCCACATGGTGGCTCACAACCATCTGTAAGGAAATCTGGTGCCCTCTTCTGGCCTGCAGGCAGAACACTGTATACATAATAAATTAATTTAAAAAAAAAAGGAATAGTAAGTTTATCTTTCCTGTAGTGAGTGTGACGAAATGATGGACTATCCTGGTAGTGGTACTCAACGTAGCAGTTGGAGTAGGTGCGTGACTAAGGTAAGGCAGCGGAAACACAGATGTGGGAAATTTCATAGTCATCGCTGTTGGTAGGATTGAAGAGCAAGGGATGGAAGAAAGGCTGGAGAAGCAAGGACAGAGGCTTCGTGTGAGCCAGGGAATGAACGGAAATGCCGTTTCCGAACTACTGTGCAGTGGCGGAAGCTGTGCGCGGGAGAAGATGGTGGTTGAGGGAGGCCAAGTGTCTGGTATATTGGCCTCTTCTAGTTTAGAGATGCCTCGTGGCCATCACTGGTGGCTTCGAACCCATCTGTTAGGCTTCTCATCTGATGCCTTTGAGCCCAGTGGTTTTGATCCCTTTAGGAACATTTCAAGTGTGACTGTTTTATAGGGGACATCTCTGTCATGCGGAGCACTGTCTTTTGCAGGGGAAGGGGTGTTGGTTGGCTTTTAATTTTAAAAGAAAACCTGTTTCCCTTGGGCTTTTTTAGTGGGGAGGGATTAATAAGTGCTTAATGATGCAAACTTGCTTAGGTGTGTAGCATTTAAGAAAGCATTTGCAAGGAAGAAATCTGAGCATTGGTGAGAACCCATAGAAATGAAGGCCAGCTGCTGGCTACCCTCCGCATACAGCTGTGTTAAGGAAGAAGGCACTTCAAAAGATTAATTGGCAAATAGCTGAAGAGTTAAACATGAACTAGATCATTTAAATTGACTTTTAATAGGATTATTCAAAATGTCTTCAAATGTAAACTGACTTTACTATTAAACAATTATCCAGGATAAACAGGACTGGGAGAGATATTATTCTTTTTTCTGGGAAATTTTTTTGAAAACAATATTTATATGTATAACACAAACAAATGTGGAGTTAATTTTCTGTAATCTGATTTTCTCACAGAGTTAGTTCGTTTTGGGACTTGATGAAATAGTCAGAGTTTCTTTAAAAACACCATAACTGCCAAGTATGATTATGTGCACCTGTAATTTCAGTATTCTGGAGGCCAACACAACTGAAACAACAACAAAACAAACTAAAGCTATGATTATTTTTCTGTACATATTTAGCTACCCCAGTGTTTGAATGGAGTGGCTAAGTGTATTTACATTAGGAGATAAATTCAAATTTCTGGTGAAATTCATACATGGATCTCTCCTTTGTATTCGAAGATGTTTGTTTTGATTTAAAGATTCCCAAACTAGAGTGGGGACTTTGATTTGTCCAAGTATGGGGGAATTGTTGGCTGGAATCTTAGGTGTAGGAGAGACTTTTCTGAGTACTTAATGATACTTTGCTCTTCATATGAGCATTGATCTGTGTACTGAGGTGTGGTTATTGTACAAATAACCTCTGTAGGAATTATAGCATATTCACATTGTCAACCTCTGAATGAACTGCTGAGAGCTGGCAGATTTAGTCATAAAGTACTAGCGATGATTTGTGATGTCAATAATTATGCCAGAAATAATTTAAATATTTAAATCTTCTACCACTTAATTATAACTCCTATGATGCAAATTAAAGTGAAAGCTTTTTTTGAGCAATTGGAATATAATAATAAAAACTAAGTTCTACCTTTCTGCAAAACAAAAGAATGCATCTTCACACAATTGTACAAAAATAAATGTTAAGTGTAATATATTGGGGGAAGAAATTTATTCAACTTTGATTAACATCATATCATCTAAACTTTTACTTATATTTTATTTGACAAATATTCCCAGACAAGATATTTATTGCTCACTAAATGTCCTGTGAATTTTATTTGAAATGTGAATGATTAAGTAAAGAATAAGTTCTGAGGGGCCAGAGAGAGCGACAGTGTATTCACATATAAAACTAATAAATAAATCCTCTTTAAAAGGCCATATGAATGGGGGAGTGGTGGGCGTATTGAGACAGGACCGTACCTCTTAGCCCTGCTGCTGTCAAACTCAGAGTGTAGACAGTGCAGGCCTAGGAGTCACAAGGATGCTGTGTCTCTGCCCTACAGTGCTGGGGTATAGGTATGTGCCTCTCTGCTGATTGCCTTTCTTCTCTTTCTCTAGTGGATTTAAAAGATTTTGTGAAAACTGGAATGTCTTAATGTCTGTTTCCTAAGTCATTGTGTATTACTGATTAGTGACTTTTGAAATTTTGTTTTCTATACCTATTTTACCCGAGTGTTTTGCCTGCAGTAAATTCTCCAGTTTCATGCAGTACCCACAGAAAAGGCCAGAAAAGGGCATCAGATCTGGGAGAGCAGAAGGTACAGTTGTGAGCCTCCCTGGGGTGCTAGGAGCCACACCTGCACCCTCAGCAAGAATAACAGGTGACTGGAGCCTCTGAGCCATGTGTCCAGCCCTGTAAGGTCAGATTGCACCCTTTTCTGGAAAATCTAACACTGGTTTTCAGTCTTCGTAATATGCTCTCGTTTAGACAGAAGAACCATGTTTTCAGTGAGTAATCTGGAGCCTGGATTTTTGAAAATAAAGTCCTGAGGATTTTCTCCTTGCTCTTGGGGAGATGATAGGAACCTCGGAGAGAACCAGCTCTCTGGGCACGTTGTCCACCATGCTGTGGGGCATCCTTACTCCCCTGGGCTTCCTTACTCATCTCTTCTTTGCTGCCTGTGCCTGCAGCCAGAGTGGGCCAGAGCAGTCTCCTGCCGTTTTCCCTGCAGGAGCCTTCAGTGTGTGCTGCTGCAGCAGTGTGTGGGGAGGGTAGGAGGGCCTCTGTTGGTTATGTCACTTCTCTTTTTAAAGATTTATTTATTTATATGAATACACTGTCACTCCTTTCAGACACACCAGAAGAGGGCATAGGGTCCTATTACAGATGGTTGTGAGCCACCAAGTGGTTTCTGGGAATTGAACTTCAGGACCTCTGGAAGAGCAGTCAGTGCTCTTAACCACTGAGCCATCTCTCCAGCCCCAGCTTTCATGAATGCAAATCCCTCTTCAGACTTCTCCACACTTCAGAGTTAGGTTCCCTTTTAGAAATTTGCCCTAACGCATGGAGTCTTCTGTCCACATCTGTCATTGTTTAGTTTATTTGAAAGAAAAAACATGAACCTTTAAATAATAAACATAATGCCTGAAAAAAGAATGAATAAAGAATTTCACTCATGAAATAATTGGAGATTACCCAAAGGGTTTCAGAAAGTTAAGTACCTCAATTAACAACAACTAACAAGAAATGTAATAAAATTCAAACTCAGCAAGGAAATGACCATGGTGGATAGGTGGCTGGAAGAAGCAGGTGGAGAGCTGCTTTGTACTCAGGGAATCTGATTTACTGGTACAAAATAGTCTAATGACCAGTTAGTGCAATATATGAGATATGTAATTTGATCTTTGTTACGGGGTTTTGCTTATCTTAAGGTACTTGTCTACTAGGAGTGAGATAAGTCTGGATAGGAGTTGGACTAATCTGCTTATGGAACAATAATGCACTTCAGTGTTCTGCTCCCAGTAACAGAGGCCTGAACACCAGCCTTGTGCATTTCTACAACTTTTCTGATTTAAAAATGTTGAAATTATTATTTCCAGTGCTGAATATTGAATCTCACACATTAGCATTCTAGGCAAGTGCTGTACCATTGAGGTGTAGCCCAGCTCTCTCTTATATTTAGTATGGGCTCAGGCCATACGACTTAAAGAAGAGAACGACAATGAAAAACTTCCTTCTGGCCCCTTCTTGATTGTAATGAAAAAAATCTCCTGGCTTGATTTTTGCCACCTTGGTGTGAAGGATAGACAAAAAAAAATATAAAGATAGAAATTTAAGTGAGTCCCTAGCTTGCTAACAGTAGTACAGCATCTAAGCTGTGTAAGATATTGTGCCCCTTCTCAGTGAGTGGGACTCTGCACATGTCACTCACTGTGTACAATGGTGCCTTCTGATTTTTTGTGAAAGTCTAGGGGGTTTTAGGTATGAAAGAGTTTAGGAAATTGGATACATTTCTAACAATTTTAATCTTGTGAGTGATGTGCATTGTGGGTACGCACATACTGTGATGCGTATGTGAAGGTCAGAGGATACCTGTGGGAGCATTAACTCCTTCTCTGCTATATGGGTCCTAGGGTCTTGTGTGGTAAATACCTTTATGTGTTCAGCCATCTCCACAGCCCTGGAATTGGGGAAATTTTTGTAAGTTTCCTTTAGAATTGATAAGCTGATTTCATAGGCATATGTGTAAATTAATAATATTGAGCTACAAATTCTTTTCTGATGAGACTTCTTAGTACGTAACTTGATTGTATGGTGTTCTTTAGGCTAAAGACATGTGGAGTGTTTACTGTGAGTTTGACAAGGTTGTCAAAGCAACAAAGATAGTGTCTGCTCTTTAAGGAGGCATTTGTTGACAGAAGCAAGACATTGGAATCCCCCAGTCTGTGGTTGGTGACTGCACAGCGCTGGCAGAGACCATCTCGTCATTCAGGGTATTTTCCCTTTTCCTTACTGACCCCTGGTTGGTGTGGTGAGGAACCAAAACAAACAACTAGAATTTGCTGCATTGTTCTTGGGAGTCTTCCCTGGCTTCCTTTTTACCTGGCAGTTTCTTCCTTCTCACAACAGTAACTGGTGTTTTGAAATAACATTCTTATAAAGCAATATGTCCTTGCTGGGAAGTGGACAGAAGATCCATTGGAGAGCCAGAACTTGAGGGTGTTTTCATTTTCTAGCCACCGTGAGCTCATGTTGAGAAGTCTTAAGGTTGTAGCCTCTCCTTCCTACACCTGCCTTTGCAGTTTTGTGCCCAGAAGACGCAGCTAATATGCAGCAGCTGCCACCAACCCTGCTTGCTTGGTTTGTTTGTATTAAATCAACAAAGATTGTAGAGCATCCTGTATGCCAGATGCTGTGCTGAGCAAGCAAGCTCTTTGGACCCCTGAAAACATGCTGTCCTAGACCGGAGCGATGGGACCTAGAGAGCTTGTAGTCTGGGCGTGAGGGCTTATGTGGGGTTATGGTGAGGTGCTGGGGGCAGCTCTCATCAGGACCTTTAGATACTTTGTATATTTAGGGAGATACGTCCCCTGTTTTTAGCAGTCACTAAAAAAGTAAAAGAATACCTCTTTGAGACAGGTCTCTATGTAGCCCTGACTCTGGTGAAACTATGTAGACTAGGCTGGCTTTGAACACAGAGATCCTCATGCCTCTGCCTTCTGAGTGCTGAGATGGAAAGAGCTTGCCCACCACACTATGCGTCTTGATTTTTCAAAGCATCTTTGTAATGATTTTCTTTTTTAAACACTCTATTCATAGCCACACAACTAGCTGACAAAACCGGGACTAAAATCCAAATTGGGGGAGGGCAGGCATTTCATCTAGGCTACAGTTGAGGAGATGCTTAGTGATCCTCACTGTATGGAGGGAATTGTGACAGGAGCCTGTTAGTAGAGGATAAAAACAATGGTAAAGTGTGAGCTTTGCTACTAGAAGAGCGGTATCTGAGTGTGTGTTTATGTGTTCATGTGGGTCCACCATGTAGAAGCTACAAGGTATCATTCCTCAGGAACTGTCACCTTTGTCTTTGAGAACATATTGGCCTAGAGCTCACCAGGTAGACTATGCTGGCTGGCCAGCAAGCCCCAAGGATCTCCCTTTCTCTGTCTTCCCAATGCAGAGAATTCAAGAGCACCTGGCTCTTTTACATGGTTCTGGGGTTACAGGTCCTCAGGTTCACTTAGCAGTTTACCAGCTGACAAGTCCTCACCCCACTAGAGGAACTTTCAACCTAGCTGCTCAATGTTTGGGATTAGGTAAGTAAAGCAGAGGATTTCCTGGACAGAAATTAAAGACCAAGAGCAAGATAGCTTGTCGAGCATGTCTGTCCCAGGTGATGGGAAGAATAATTGGGAACAATTAACAACAGAAGCAACAATAAAAGCTAGAGAAGTCCTTGGTGAAGACCTTCCATGCTTTGGTAGCCATGGTGTTTGAAGTGGTGTTGGAAGTTGCCTAGAGGGATAGCAGATAGTTGTGATACGATTGTAGTCAAGAGATGGGGAGAAGAGTCTGGAGTTGGAGATGAAGGACCTGGAACTACTCTGACGTTTGCTACTGGAAGTTGAGCATTCTGGGAATATACCCAGTGCTATGTAAATAGGGGAGTTAGCTATTCTGGGTGGAGGCATATATTTGAAAATTAACCTAACAGGAAATGATTGCAGTCCTTGCCTGGAGAAGGTCTCTTAAAGAGCCTTTAAAAAAGGAAAAATGTTACATGTTTTACCTGTTGCTAAAATTCAGAAACATGGTCATGTGAAACATAATTTCTACCCCATTTGCACATGTACAAGTGTCAGTTAGACAATATCCAGAAGAATGTACTAGTCTTCATTTTGAACTTGGTTTGGTTTTGTTCTTGAGCCCTGGAAGAAGCTTCTGTTTGGGGGCAGGATTTAGGCCAGTAGAATTGCTGTTGATGGCCTGCCTGTGAGTGCTGAGTCACTTGCCCAGCTCCAGCAGTGCCCCTCCCCCATCCAGGAGAAACCCCTGTGCACTCCCCCTTCTCTAATTACCACACCTTCTGTACCCTCTTTCTTTGCCAGCCTGCAGAGTTGGTCACATAGACAGCAAATACTTGGTGTGCTCCAATTGGGTACCATGCCCTGTTGGTACTTGAGAGTTAAAAATGGATGGGAGAGATTATGTCCTTGGTTCCTTGGAGCTTTTATTTTAGAGGACACTTAGGAAGTCATAGTTCACTGTCAACTCCTGTGTGTGTACACCAACACTTGTGAGATCAAAAGACAACTCTTGGGCGTCAGTTCTCGCCTTCCATTTATTTTATATTAAATTACACTTTTTGAGGCTTTTGTTGGCCTTATATAATAAATTAGTTACATGATTGTCACAGGTAAATGAAGGAAAGAAGAGTCCAGGAATGTGGTAGTGTGGAGATTTGTCAGCAATCAGTCTGTGTGTTTAACTTCATTTTTATTGATGCGTCTTTTTCTTGATAGCATAACTTAACTGAATAAATTATTTAGAGCTCTTTTTAAACCTGGCAGTTTTCACTTTTCCTTCTGTTAATGAGCACGGGGGAAGGGCTTCCTCTCTGTACTGAAAGTCCTTAGAGATGGTAGCCTGGTAAGGGAGTTATTTAGTAAACAAAGGTATAGGTACAAGCCTGGGCCTGGGCCAGGGCCAGGGCCACTGAGCCTAATTTCTTGGCAGTCCGTATCTTGGTGCATTTCTGGGAACTTGCTTCATACATTAGCTTTCACGTTCCTCACATTTCACTGTGAGAGTGGCTGCTTTCTGTTTGCAGTGAAGTCTCTTCAGGCCATTATGAGTGATTCAGTTAATATAAGATAGTGACGTGTTACCAAGAATAAGTCTCCCCAGGTTTCCAGTGGAGTTGGAGTGCCTCCAGAATGGTTGAGACATAGTTCACTTCATGCCAGGCACATGAGATCAAAAGACAACTCTTGGGAGTCAGTTCTCTCCACCCACTGGGTTACCCTGCCTTCCTTGTTTTGTTGTTTTGGACAGGGCCTCATATCACCCAGGCTTGAGCTCACTGTTCAGCAGAGGATACCATTACACTTGTGATCCTCTCTTCCCACTTTCCTGTGCTGGGATTGCAGGGTTCCCTTCCAGAATTTTCTGTAGGCCATCCCCGTTCCCAGCTTGCTTTCTGTCTATACTGTCATTTTAATTCTGATGGTGCATCTTCAGAGACTGAAGTCAGTCTGAAAATAATCTGGATAAAACACGAGTAGGAAGATAATTTCTGTTTTGTTAGCTTTAGAAAGATACTTTTCTTATAACAGTGCACCCCAAAGCACCTTCTGCATGAATATCTTTTGGAAGTTGGTTCCAGGGAACACAACCAGCTCGTCCTTCTTCATGGGCTTTGTTTGTTGGTTTGGGAGTGAAAACTGAAACAAATAACAGAATAATAATAGCCGGTAGCATCTTTATTACCAGCCAGATCAAGCCAAATTTCTAATGGAAAATAGAGTTCTCTCCCTTGAAGTAATGCTTTCATTTAAGCTAAAGTCTCAGTTTTCATTTTTTGCTTTTTTTACCCACTTTACAAAAGTGCAAAACTGAGGGACAGCAGTTGAAATGAGGGAACATGGATAAGCCATGTCTAACTACCATGGTGTAAACAGCCTGGGCAACATGAGCCCAGTGAAGACTTCAGTTATTCCTTGGGGAACTTGGGGATGCACAGTTGGGCTTTGTAAATAGATTTGAGCATGACTGAGAAGTAATCTGGGTTTGTGGATTGTTTCTTTTAAGGTTCGGTCTTATTAGCCCAAAGTAGCCTCAAATTCAGGATCCTTCTGCCTCAGCCTCTCAAGTGCTAGAATTATACTACACCTAGTTTGATCTGGCCATTTAATAAAGGGTTATTAAGAATACTGTGTTGAGAATAAATGGTAAAAGTTTGGGAGGTTACAGTTCATTAATTCAGGAAGGAGATGGCTTGAAGGACGGTGGAGAGGGAACCCGACCAGGATCTGCATCGTTTCAAAGTGAAATGCCCGTGCTATCAGCAGGTTAGATATGAAACTTTCCGGAAGCAATGATGCCAAGAGTTTTGACTTGAGCTCTGGAAGAAAGTTCCTTGTTATTCTTTAAATGATCCTTGGGTTTACTTTAAGTAAATTGCTAAATTACACCTTCTAGGATTTCTCTCATTCAGAGTCCCCCTCCTCTTTTTCCTCCTCCTCTGCCTCTTCCTCCTGTCGTCGTCGTTGTCGTCATCATCATCATCATCATCATCATCATCATCATCATCATCATCATTTTCATCTGTGTGTGTGTGTGTGTGTGTGTGTGTGTGTGTGTGTGTGCGCGTGCGTGTGTCCATCCCACTTGTGACTATATGAAGGTTAGAGGATAACTTGTAAGAGTCTATTTTCTCTTTCTACCATATAGGGTCCCACTGAAATATCTAGTTCCCTGGTAGACGTGTTTCTGATGTGTATCACACAATCTAGGTTTTGCTTTTACTTTTGAATACAGTTTAATGTGGTGTAGACACCCAATGTTAGTTATCCTTCAGCATTTTAAATATACTATGTCCCTTGTTATTGATAACAAGAAACTTATTTTTGATACAATTTAAGTTTCTTAGCATCGATGTCATCTTTTTTGAAAGTATATTTTGATACAGAATATTTTAGTATTTTTATATATGCTTGTTTTCTTTTTTCAATACTTTGTTTTTCAAAATTTTTCGCATTTTAAAAAATTTATCAGTTTCTTGTAGCAGAGGGTGGCGTACAACTTACTATGTAGCCAAAGCTGATCTTGAATTAATGATCCTCCTGGCTTTAACTTCCAAATTCTGGGGTTACAGGTGTGTACCATAACCTGGCAGGCAAATAGGCCTTTTGTGTTTTTTCCTTTGACGTAAAGTATTGAACCCAGGGTTAGGCATGTGCTGGGCAGGCCCTCTCTACCACTGAGCTACAACCCCAGTTCTCCCATGCTACTTCAGAAGACATCATTCCTTCTGTATTTCTTCAGCACACTAAAGGCAAATTATATTAAGGTCTTTGTCAATCTGCCCTATAAAATTTCTTTAAGAGTCAATTTATGTTCCATTTATTTTTAGTATATATAAAAAATGTCTATGTTGTGAAATTTGGTTTACAGCCTATAATTAGGAACCTTTTGATTACTTTGTTACTTATTTGGATTCTATCTCTGAGGAGATGGATCAGATATTGTCCTTTTGGTCTCTCTCTTCCTAGTCCCACAGCAATATCACAGATTTAACTAACAAGTTGATAGATAGCCTGGTTCAGAGTTTTCCTGTGCTTATAGATTTTATTGTCTACAGCCCCAGCCCTGGCCCCTCTCATGGGAGAGTAGACTATTGAAATCCCCTTCCCTGTATGAGAGACTGGTTGGTTTCCCCACAGAATAAATCTGCCATGCTGTAACCTCTTTCATGTGCCAGCAGTCTCACTTCTTGTGACTCGCTGTGGTTATCTTGTTCTTCAGCTGAACTGGTTTAAGGCTTCCCAATGTATATTTTGGGTATTATGAGTAGGGGATGTTATGTCAGTGTAGGAGGATACCTTTTCAAATATAAGTCAATTGTTGTATCTAATTTAAATTTCTCAGTCAGGTAATATTTTTATAAAGAGCCCCTAAAGAACTTCTTCTTTTTTTTTTTTTTTTTTTTTTTTTTTTTCCGGGGCTGGGGACCGAACCCAGGGCCTTGCGCTTCCTAGGCAAGCGCTCTACCACTGAGCCAAATCCCCAATTCCCCTAAAGAACTTCTTAAGGAAGCTCAAGGGTGAACACATTTGTAACCACATTCATGTGGTGGAGGAGAAAAATGGGAAGTAGAGCTCTGTAACTATCCTTGATCACATAGCTTTTATGCTGCACGGACGGTGCTTGTCCACCCTGACTCCATAGTTGGTGGTCTTGACCTCTGTGTCCATACCTTCATCTGTCAGGAAACCATTTGTTCAGGTGTGTTCGTACAAGAATGATGCAAGATCAGCTCTGGAGCTTGGTATGCTAGATGTATAATGGACATGCAGTAAATGATTTCACTGTAGCAGGCAAATACATTTTCAGTACGTTTTGTTTAAGTACAGTGAATAAACTTCATATGAATAAAGCAAGTGAGAATTATGTGGTTGAATCAGATTTTCCTGACATTGGGGTGGGAGGTCTGGTCCAAGAGAGAAGCAGAGCTAGGAAGCAAGGGAATCCAAGACATAGAGTTAGGCAGCAAAGCCCAGACTGGAAACCAGCCAATTAGAGATTCCCTGAGATAAGCTGGCTTGGTGCTGGGGAATCCCAGAGTGAACAAGGACTGCGCTGAATGGCAGGAGTGGATGAGTGCCTTGAGCATTTCTCGGAGCTCCTTCCTGAGGTTCCTGGGTCCTCAGTGGGCACAGGGTGCTCTTTTGAGGATACTTTGCCAGCTGTAAACTTGTAGAACATTCTTCTGGTCCTATTTTGGAAATCCCCAAATTAATAAGGAACATTTGGTCCTTAGTATGTAATACACAAGGGAAAAAATAGGCCTGGCTAAGTGTTTACAGTTCAAATAGCCAAGAATCTAAATGAGGGAATTGTCTTTGAGACCTTGGCTAGTGTTTGTTCCCTGGTTGTCTCCTGCTTTCTGCACCCTACCCTGCAGGCGCTGCACCGTTCTTCCGAACAACCTTCAAAGTCTAGCTAGTCTAGTCTATATCCTGTTCCCTCCCTGGCACTGCCAACCCTCTGTACACCTGTGCCTAGTAATTGCTTGATACAAGCCAGAAAAGTTTATCAACTTTGATGAAGAGGAGTGTGTTTAGAGACTATAAATAGATGCTTAGGTGGAAATATGGGCTTGCGTGTGTGCCTATTTGGCGTGTGTATTGTATGCTCTTGTAGAAGCCAGCAAAAGCAAGAACCTTCTTAAAACAACATCTGTGTAGGGACTGGTGAAGTTAAAGTGCGAAGGTTATATGTGGCTGTTCAAACTGAGGAGATACTGTTACTTAGATCAAGATTTGGTAGCAGTGTAGAACAGTTGTCAGTTCATAGGGTGGTCCCTGGTTGGAAGACCTGCCTGGCTTCTGTGGCCTTCATTTGCCAGCCCAGGAAGGCCTAAGAGATGTTGTATGGAGAAGCCTCACTGTACTTGTGCCCTACACTAGTGCTTCAGTGATTTGATAGGAGCACAAAGCCCTGTCATTCCTGCATTTTGTCATTCCCTGTCACTCCGTGCAGTGGGTTTTATTGCGAGATGACACCTGCCCTAGACTGCAGCCTGTCTTTAAGCCAGTTCGTTAATGGAGCAGAAAATGCGAGAAAATGAAATTCACAGATAAATTCTACATCGAATCACTGTAAAAGTGACTTTCTTAACGTCTGTATAAACTCCAACACACACACACACACACACACACACACACACACACACACACACACACACAAAGACCTTTTGATTTATTTTTTTTAATGTTCTTGCCTACTTATTGTGAGCTAAATTGACCCATATGTAGTCTTCGTGTTTGTAATAATGAAAAGGGCTTAGAGAAGGCAGCAGTCCAGACTGTTCTGTGTTATTAGTACTTAAATAGTCACTTTGTGGGTCTGGGGTTTTTGTTTTTTGTTTTTTGGGTGTTTTTTGATAGAGAAATGGAAATTATGCCAAGTTAGCTTTATTAATGTTTATTCCCGTGTTTATATGTGACCATGTACATGTGAGTACAAGTGCCTTCAGAGGTCAGAAGAGGGTGCTGAGCCCTCTGGAGCTTGAGGATTATGAGCCACCTGACATGGGTGCTGGGAGCTGTGAAGTGCTTGTTCTTAACCACTGAGCCAGTCTTGGGTCTCTAAGTCGATCATGTTGATATAAGCTAAAGAAGTTACTAGCTGTGCTGGGAATGAAGCTCACTGGAAGGATATTTACCTGGGAGGTGGGAGGCCCAGGGCTCTTCCTCAGTACTGCCAACATAGGACATCTATCTTTAAAATGATATGGAAGAAGCACCTTTAGTCCTTACAACATAAATGAGTGTGTATGTATGTATATACATGTAAACCATCTTTAAAAGTAGAAAGAGTAATAGATCAAATTGCCGTTGTTCATTGCTTAGATCCAACAGATAACAGACTTCGCCACGTGTGCTCTGTATCTTTGCACGGCAGTTACTGAAGTAGTAAATACCTGTGGTCTGTGAGTTTTACCCGGCCTTTCTGTGTGTGTCTCTTACAATGTGCTTACTGACCTCATGTCCCAGTGCCACTGTTACAGCCTTGGTACCTGCTGTATCTGGAATACTTACACATTTTTTACATTATCTGGCAGTCTTGATTTTACATTTTCTTTGTTCTAACCAAGGTCTAAACAAGACGTTGGCGTTTGTCGATGAGCCTTTGGCCCTTAGTCTACTGATTCAGATTTTCCCTCACGTGTCCATGCCAAGGTGTAAAATCACTCATTTTAAGTAGTATTAGTTCTAATTTTTAAGTCAGTGTGAGATGTATTTTTAAATTTCAGTTACTATCTGGAATATTTAATCAGAAATGAAAGTTCACTGTTCTTCAATGGAATAAAGAAAAAAACAAATCCCAAATGTGTGTCTTAAGGTATAACTCCTGGCTTCAAATTATAGCCAGCTGTCTTTCTGATGACTTTTTCCCCTCTGTTTAAATAAAAGCATTTTTCCAACTTGATATCTGTTTATTGTACTGTGTTAATTTCAGATAAGCAGGACCTGGTCTTTAATTTCTACTTGGGAAGGCTGAGTCATGGGATTGCCAAATTCCAGGCTTGAGTGGGCAACTTATTGAGACCTTTTCTCAAAATAAGAACTGGAAAGGACTAGGAATCTAGCTCAGCAGGAGAGCCTTTGCCTGTGGGTTAAAGCCCACGTCTCAGCTCTAGCATTGCATCCCTTAAGTCAGGGTGCCTTCTTCCTAGTGGCTGTTTGCCTGCTGTTGAGTATGCTGCCTCTTCAGCTAATGCTAATACAGTAGGCAAAAGTCTTCTGATGGGCCAGTGTGATGGTCAGCCCCTAGAGGAGTTTAAACATAGACCTGAAAACTGATCCTCAGATCCCTCAAGGTAGCAGGAGAGAAGGGACTCCTGAGAGTTGTCCTCTCACCGCTCTGCAAGGCATTCCTGCATGTTTGTGTATGCATAAGCACTGCACGCACACACACACACACACACACACACACACACACACACACACTTTTAAGAGCATCGTTTGATAGTGTTGAGATAAACTTTTAACATGTACTGCCTCTTCACAGATAAATGTCATTCTTAATATTCTACAGATTTTAAAAATTATTTGTGAGGAGCAACATTTTAAGTCTGATACAAATAATTATTAAAATATAAGTTTAAATGTATTTACTTTGTGTGCAGTCTCTATAAGTAAGAAACAAATTACAGAAAACTGTATATGATGTTTTTGTTGGAACTTTTGAATCTTATAGTCTGGAATATCTTTAAGAGTTCAGTAAGTTTTCTTCAACCATTGTGAGCATGGAGGCAAGCCTGTGTGTTCAAGCTTATTTGTAGGTAAGGTCATGCTTTACACACAGTTATTGTAGTAGGAGAACCTTTTAATAACTTCAAGTCCCGAGACACAGATGAAGAGGTGTCTTAGGAACTTTCTTGTTGCTGTGATTGAAATATCCTGTAAAAAACTGCCTAAGGGAGATGGGGCCTGTTGTGGTTCATGGACACAGATGTTGTGACAGGAAACACCAGGCACCAGGGACTGCCAGTACCTGCATCCGTAGGCAGGAAGGAGGCAGAAGAAAGAGAGGGATGGATGTCTGTGCTGAACTCACTCTCTCCTTCTTACGTAGGCCACTCACAGTTGATGGATCTTCTCACCTCAGTAAGGCCATCCCTCACAGGCATGCCCAGAAGTGAGTCAGTCTCAGGTGATTCAAGGTTTCATCAGGCTGACAGTGAGACTAACACATAATAGATGGGCAGAAGTCCTGTAATAGGTTGAAGTAAGACACTTTTTAGTTTTAGTCTTCTCAATAGAAAATGTTTATTCTCTCTAGCAGTGTTAATGTATATCATTAGTGTGCACTTTTACCTTTTAGTACCTGATGATTCCAACATTTGCTCTCCTGTACCTTTTAGGTGCTCTAATGTGAGTCTGCAAAAGCTGCCGGAGCAGTGGTTGTGGAGCGTTTTGGAGGAAATTAAAAGCAGTGATCCCTCATCCAAACTCTGTGCTACAAGGCGTAGTGCTGGAATTCCTTTCTACATACAGGTACTCTTCTAAGAACAGGCACTGGTCTCTTTGTGCTTTGATACTGTATTTGTCTTCTTAACGTGTGAGTAAACATATTTAGATGTCAGTTCCATGGCATTTGTGACTTCGTTATTTTTATTTTTTACTTTATGTGTGTATATAGGCATATACATGCTATGGTACCCATAAAGATCAGAGGACAGCTCTCTGGAGTTGGTTCTCTCCTGCCATCATACAGATCCCAGGGATTGCACTTGTGTTGTTAACATTTGGTGGGAAGCACCGTTTCTGGCTGTGGCATACTCTGTCTCCTGTGTGACTTTGTTTTAATGTATGAGCAGTCTGTTCTGGGTCAGAAGATCAGCCTTGTAATGTAAAAGAAGGTGGTATAGATTTCCATCTGTGTATTTACTGGTCAGAAATCACTGTGGGAGCAATGATTGCTTACTTTTAGGAACTATCCATATTTGAGTCCTTCTGTTAAATGTCCATCATAAAAGATCAATCTTACTTTGTTTGTTTGGTTTTGGTTTGCTTTGGTTTTTTGAGACAGAATTTCTCTGTGTAGCCCTGGTCATCCTGGAACTTACTTTGTTTTTGTTTTTTTAATTTTTAATTAATTTATTCATTTTTACACTCCAGATTTTATTGCCCTCTTGGTCCACCCCTGACTTTTTTCACATCCCATACCGCCCCACCCACCCACCCACCCCCACCACCCACCCACCCTCACCCCCACCCCCCATCTCCACAAGGATGTCCCCATCCTACCCACCCCACCAGACCTCTAAACTTCCTGGGGCCTCCAGTCTCTTTAGAGTTAGGTGCATCTTCTCTGACTGAGCTCAGATCCTGCAATCCTCTGCTGTATATGTGTTGGGGGCCTCACCTCAGCTGGTGTATGCTGCCTGGTTGGTGGCTCAGTGTCTGAGAGATCTCAAGGGTCCAGGTGAATTGAGACTGCTGGTCCTCCTACAGGGTTGCCCTCCTCCTCAGCTTCCTCTGGCTTTTCCCTAATTTAACCACAGGGGTCAGCAGCTTCTGTCCATTGGTTGGGTGCACATATCTGCATCTGGCTCTGTAAGCTGCTTGGTGGGTCTTGTGGAGAGCAGTCATGATAGGTCCCTTTTGTGAGTGCTCCATAGCCTCAGTAATGGTGTCATGTCCTGGGGCCTCCCCTTGAGCTGCATCCCACTTTGGGCCTGTCGCTGGACCTTCTTTTCCTCAGGCTCTTCTCCATTTCCATCCCTGCATTTCTTTCAGACAGGAAGAATTGTGGGTCACAGCGTTGACTGTGGGAGAGCAACCCCATCACTCACTTGATGCCCTGTCTTTCTGCTGGAGGTGGGTTCAATAAGTTTCCTCTCCTGTAGGGCATTTCATCTAGGGTCCCTGCCCTTTGGGTCCTTAGGATCTCTCATTTCCCAAGTTTCTGGTACATTCTAGAGCATCCTCCCAACTTTTCTTTTTTGGCTGATATCCACTTATTAGTGAGAACATACCTTGCACATCCTTTTGGGTCTGAGTTACCTCACTCAGGATGATATTTTCTAGGTCCATCCATTTGCCTGTAAAACTCAGGATGTCCTGGTTCTTAATAGCTGAGTAGTATTCCATTGTGTAAATGAACCACATTTTCTGTATCCATTCTTCTGTCATGAGACATCTGGGTGGTTTCCAGCTTCTGGCTATCACAATTAGGCTGCTATGAACATTGTGGAACATATGCCTCTATGGCATGGTGGGGCACCTGTTGGATATATTCCCAAGAGTGGTATTGCTGGGTCTTTAGGTAGTCTATTTCCAATTTTCTGAGGAACCTCCAAATTGATTTCCAGAGTGGTTGTACCAGTTTGCAGTCCCACCAGCAATGGAGGAGTGTTCTTCTTTCTCCACATCCTCTCCAACATGTGTTGTCCCCTGAGGTTTTGATCTTAGGATCTTAGCCATTCTGACTGGTGTAAGGTAGAATCTCAGGGTTGTTTTGATTTGCTTTTCTCTAATCACTAAGGACTTTGAACATTTCTTATTTTGATGTCTACCCCCCCCTCCCCGCCCCCCGAGCTGAGGACCAAACCCAGGACCTTGCACTTGCTAGGCAAGTGCTCTATTGCTGAGCTAAATCCCTAACCCCTGAACATTTCTTTAGGTGATTCTCAGCCATTCGAGATTCCTCTGTTGTGAATTCCCAGTTTAGTTCTATACCCCATTTTTTGATTGGGTTGTTTTGTTTTTTTGGTGATTAGCTTCTTGAGTTCTTTATATATTTTGGATATTAGCCCTCTATTGGATGTGGGGTTAGTGAGTTTTTTCCCCCCATCTGTAGGATGCTGATTTGTCTTACCAACTATGTCCTGTGCCTTATAGAAGATTTTCAGTTTCATGAGGTCCCATTTATCAATTCCTGATCTTAGAACATGAGCCATTGGATTTTTGTTTAGGAAATTTCCCCCTGTGTCAATGAGTTCAAGGCTTTTCCCCACTTTCTCTTTTATTAGATTCAGTGTATCTGGTTTTATGTCGAGGTCCTTGATCCACTTAGACTTGAGTTTTGTGCATGGTGACAAATATGGGTCTATTTTCATTTTTCTACATACAGACAGCCAGTTAGACCAGCACCGTTTATTGAGGATGCTTTCTTTTTCCACTGTATATTTTTAGCTTCTTTGTCAAAGATCAAGTGTACGTGTGTGTGATTTTATTTCTGGGTCTTCAATTTTATTCCATTGACCAACTTGTCTGTCTCTGTACCAATACCATGCAGTTTTTATCATTATTCCCCTGCAGTAGAGCTTGAGGTCAGGGATGGTGATTTCCCCCAGTCGTTCTTTTATTGTTAAGAATTGTTTTTACTATTCTGGGTTTTTTGCCTTTCCAGATGAACTTGAGAATTGCTCTTTCCATGTCTTTGAAGAGTTGTGTTGGGATTTTGATGGGAATTGCATTGAATCTGTAGATTGCCTTCGGTAGGATGGTTATTTTTACTGTGTTAATTCTGCCAACCCATGAGCATGGGAAAATCTCTTCATTTTCTGAGATCTTCAATTTCTTTCTTGAGAGACTTGAAGATCTTATCATAAAGATCTTTCACTTGTTTGGTTAGAGTTACCCCAAGATATTTTATAT
The DNA here is from genome assembly GCF_011064425.1 of Rattus rattus. Classification (NCBI taxonomy): domain Eukaryota; kingdom Metazoa; phylum Chordata; class Mammalia; order Rodentia; family Muridae; genus Rattus; species Rattus rattus. Next base: position 8,519,951 of record NC_046160.1, read on the forward strand.
CATCTGTGGCTATTGTGAAGGGAGTTGTTTCCTAATTTTTTTCTCACCCTGTTTATCATTTATACAAAGGAAGGCTACTGATTTATTTGAGATAATTTTATATCCAGCCACTTTGCTGAAGTTGTTTATCAGCTAGAGAAGTTCTCTGGTAGAATTTTTGGGGTCACTTATGTATCCTATCATCATGCAAATAGTGATACCTTTAATTTTTCTTTGCTAATTTGTATCCCCTTGACCTCTTTTTGTTGTCTTATTGTTCTAGCTGGCACTTTGAGTACTATATTGAATAGATATGGGGAGAGTGGGCATCCTTGTCTCTGATTTTAATGGGATTGCTTCAAGTATCTCTCCATTTAATTTGAGATTGGCTGTTGGTTTGCAGTAAATTGCTTTTATTATGTTTAGGTATGGGCCTTGAATTCCTGATCTCTCTAATACTTTTAACATGAAGGAATGTTGTATTTTGTCATATGCTTTTTCTGCATCTAAGGAGATGATCATATGATTTTTTTTCTTTGAGATTGTTTATATGGTGGATTATGTTAATGGATTTTCATATATTGAACCAACCTTGCATCCCTGGGATGAAGCCTAGTTGATCGTGGTGAATGATGGTTTTGATGTGTTCTTGGATTCAGTTTGCAAGAATTTTATTAAGTATTTTTGTATCGATATTCATAAGCAAGATTGGTCTGAAGTTCTCTTTTTTGGTAGGGTCCTTGTATGGTTTAGGTATCAGAGTAATTGTGGCTTCATAGAATGAATTAGGTAGTCCTTAAACTCACTTTGTAGACCAGGCTGGCCTCAAATTCAAGAGATTCATTTCCTCTGCCTCCTGAGTGCAGGTAATAAAGGAGTGTGCCTCTACCATACAGCCTAAAAAAAAAAATGACAATCTTAATAGTAGCTCTCAGTCAGTGTGTCTGTGTCACAGCTATTCCATCATTTAATTCCTGCCTAAACCTTATGAGATAGGTACAGCTATCATATAAAGATATCGTGTATGAGATTCGGAACGAGACTTGCCAAAGGCCACAAGCTTGCTAAGACTTAAGTGGAGTCCATCTGACCCCTGACCACATCTTCATGTGAGACTAAATGTGAATACAGCTCCTAAACACAGGTGGAAACATGCTCGATCTCTTGTTTTCTGAAGTAATTGCACCTCACAGGATAGAGTAGAAACTGTCACTTTCATTACCCAGAAGAATAAACTCCGGTGCACTCACAGCACTAAGTCAGATTCTATTCTTGCTTATAGTGAGACAAAAGCCACAAAGTGGGTGGTGTAATAAGTGCCGTGGAGGTAAAGTAGGCCTCTTTAGTACCCCTTAGTGTTTTCTTCCTGTTTTCTTTCTTGTAGTCACAGTCTCTTCGTGATCTTTTGATGCCCAGTTGCAGAAGTAACTGAGAGCACTAGGTGGGCCTGAGGAATGAGCCGTGCTACTTTGGTTGAGTGTGGTTTAGTTTTCTATCTGCAGTTCCTGCAGACCTGCTGTGCTCATGTGGCCTTCTTTTCTGAGGACAGATGTCAGGCAACTGAATGTCCTGCCCAATATTTGTGCTATGTGCTTATCCCTGCTGAGATAGTTACCTTGGGCTACCCAGGGGCCATAGTTATGGAGTGATCAGCAAGTCCACTTTCTAAGCTCAGCAGGGCCAAGGTGAGTCAAGTCATGTTTCTGGGAACAACACCTCTCAGTCATTGAATAGCTTTCTTATTTTATATCTTAGTGGAATAAAGTCTTAATTATTAGAAAAATCTGTGCAAAAGGATCCTACTTTTCTTAACATGACTTACAAATGAACATTAAAGTTAGCTGTGGCAAAAGAAAAATTACCATTTTAGTGAAGAAGTTTCCCCTTTTTGTAAACAGACAAAATTATTTTGAACATTCATAGAACATGTTTTCTGAGCATAAGTATGATGAATTTATTTTAAGTCTGTTTACAAGTTTGTCTTGTATATTCTTACTGCATAGCTTGTCATTGATATAGAAGATGCAAAATAGTTGTGAACTTTGGCTGTAGAAGCCAGAAGCAACATTTTACTAGACATATATGTGAAGGAAGAGAGTCCAAGAATGTGACTGAAGTGGTTTTTCTTTTACAGCTTTGTTGAGATATAATTCACCTGTGGACAGTTCATGCATTTAATGCATGCAACATATTTATTTTCAGTATCTTCTCAGAGCTCAAGAACCATTAGCACAATCTAATTTTGAAATATCTCCCAACAACCACCCGTTAGCAGTGACTCCCTATGCCACCCCACCTCCCATCCTAGGCGACCTGCTAATCTTTCTGTCTCTGGGGATTTGTCTGTTCTGGACATTTCACGTAAATGGAATCATAGTGTTCAGCCTTTTGTGTCTGGCTTCTTTCACTGGTGGCAGTGTATGTTCATAGTTCCTTCATGTTGTCACATATGTTAGTACTTCGTAAATAAAAGTTTATTACTTTGCCTCAAGTGGGTGGATCGCCCATTATTATGTTTATGGTATGCTAGTCACACAGTAAACAGACACTCCTTTGAAACCTGAGTGCACCATCCCTTTGGAGTTTGTAATGTTTCTTTTGTCCTGTGATGTTTAAAATGCTGTGGTGTGATTAGACTTAGACTTTCAGTAGACTCTTATGTGAAGAATTAAATTGTTGATCAGTTTCTTGAGGGCCTATAAACTTTTAGACAAAATCTAATTCAGTATATTTTTGTCATTATTTAAATAAAGAAAAATTTCTTATTTGATCAGTTTGCCTGCAAAAGGGCCTTGCTCATTGTATCTGATGTTTTACCTAATTTTGGTCCTTACAAAATGGTCATCAGAACCATTCACTCATTGGCTGCTTATTATTATAATTAACCAACAAACAGAAGGGCTGTGGAGTTGACTGACATGAGCTCACCTTAGCCTAATTTTATCCAGAACGGGCTGGAGAAGCTAAGCCGCCTGGTTGAAGCAGCCTGCCTTAACTCACTTAGGACTTCAGTAGTCTGGTTGTTTTCAATAGACGGGATTGAAATTTGGGGATTGATTTGGAAATCAACAGATAGGTGTGTGCAAAATAAAAGCCCCTTGATTTGGGGATTTTTTTCCCCCATAGGCATTGTTGGCATCTGAACCAAAGAAGGGTAGAATGGACTTGTTGAGAGTAACAATGAGGGAGCTGATCTCCTTGGCTTTGTCTGCAGATGACTCAAAGGGCAGAGTTCCCCAGGTAAGTCTCTCCTCTGCCCTTATTTCTTTAAAGTACCTACTGGAGATACAGCTCTCCTAAAGACAGGTTCCTGGGATGTGCTTATGAGGGTTGGCTTTTCTTTTCCTCTCTGAGTAAACGTGCTGTGGTTGCTTTGTGGTGATGGAAGTGGACAGCTTTAAAGCTGTTGAAAACATTCATCCGACAAGAGATTCCACAGTGTCACTAGTGTGCCTAAAGATATGGAAATGAATATGAAGTCGCGCTTGAATTTTGTGTGTGCTTTTTTTAATTAATGTACATTTTGTAGTTGAACAATTGAATTTTTCTTTAAAATGTAATGTAGAAATTTTACTATTTACTATTTTAATTTTAAGTAATATTTTAATTCCTTATCATGACTGTGTATATGCGATTGGGTCAAACACGCCTCACAACTATTCTCCACCACGAGATAGAAAATAGTGTGTGCGCCTTGTCATCCCTGGTAAGAGCCTTTCAGTAGGGCGCTCCTATCTCTGTGGGAGGTCTGTGCCCAGCGAGGGAACAGACATATAATTATAGAAAAGAGAAGTACGTTTATATGATTTTAAGTCTTAGGTGCTGTCAGGTGCCATGGCTATCATGTGGGCTGGCTATGAGAAAGTCTGGTGTTCCTTAAAGTGTACATAGCGGCCAAGTACTGTAACACAATTCTTTGGAAAATAGAACTTTGGGAAAAGTTAACTAACATGTTATTAATCATTTTTTTCTAAATTTATTTATTTTATTGAATATTTTATGTATTTACATTTCAAATGTTATCCCCTTTCCTTCCTCTCCCATATCCCCTCCCCTTGCTTCTATGAAGATGCTCCCCCTCCTACCCACCCACTCCCACCTTAACACCCTGGCATTCCCCTGCACTGGGGTTTTTGCCTTCACAGGACCAAGGGCTTCTCCTCCCATTGATGCCAGACAATGCCATCCTCTGCTACATATGCAGCTGGAGCCATGGGTCCTCCATGTGTATCTTTGGTTGGTGGTTTACTGTCCAGGAACCCCGGGGTGGGGGGGTCTGGTAGGTTGATATTGTTGTTCAAAAACATATCAAGATACTTTTCATTGAAATGTGGAAACTATAACTGCTTATATTTTCTTGGATGGCCACTTTGAGGAACATTGACAAACAATGAAGTTCTTTGGCATCTATAAGTTCTATTGCTTATTTGTAACTTCTTTCTTTCTTCCTTGTTAGGGTTATGAGAAACCTGATTTTAAAAGTCAGCTTCTGTTCTTGGGATGTAGCTCTGTGATCCAACCTTTACTAGTGCAAGGCCAGAGTCCCCTTTACCAGTGCGCACAAGGCCAGAGTCCCCTTTACCAGTGCGCTCAAGGCCAGAGTCCCCTTTACCAGTGCGCTCAAGGCCAGAGTCCCCTTTACCAGTGCGCGCAAGGCCAGAGTCCCCTTTACTAGTGCGCGCAAGGCCAGAGTCTGGTCTCCATTGCCACGGAGGCTTCATTAGCTCTTAACTGGGATTCTGCTGTCTAAAAACAATTTAAACTTTATTTCCCTTTTGTTTTGAGTATTGTTTTACTGTCATGTTAAGTGGATATGTAGCATTCTTTTTTTAAAATTATTTTTAAATATGACCATTGAAGATGTACAATTAAAGTACATGTTTCTTAAGATTCATTTGGTACATTGTGTAGTGTCAATGTATAGAAGACTTTGTAGTATTCAACTATAAATATTTAAAATGTTTGAATATTGCTTAATAGTTTTAATAATTATTTATTTTATGTGTATATATGCTTTGACTGCCTATATGTATATGTACTATGTATGTGCCTGGTTTTTATGGAACTCAGAACAGGTTGTCAAATCCCATGGAACTAGAATTATACAAGTTGTTACTGGAGTTGTGAGCCACCTTGTGGATACTGAACCTGGTTCTTCTGTAAGAGCAGCCAGTGCTCTTAACCTCTGAGCCATCTCTCCAGTCCCTTGACCAGCATTTTAAAATATGTTTATTTCAGCCAGGTGGTGCACCCTTTCAATCCCCACACTAGGGAAGCAGGTGGATCTCTCTAAATTTGAGACTAGCCTGGTCAATAGACTGAGTTCTAGGGCAGCCAGAGCTGTGCAACAAAACCCTGTATTGGGAGAAAAACAAAAAACAAAATAAAATGCATTTATGTTAAAAAGTATTAAAACAGTATTTCTCCACAATTCTTCTGTTATCAGGACATAATCTACAAGACAGCAATAGTTGATATTTATTGAGATTCTGTTTGTGGCTGGGTTTAGGATCAGTTTTAAAAATTAAGTGTCCATTTGTCTTTGGAAAGAACCTGCTGTTCTTATGTATTGGGTACAGAATTGTACGTTTGTTTGACGGATGAAGCTTTTTGGTTGTGTTGTTCCTTACATAGATTTTCAGTTCTTAAGTGTATTTTCTTTTTTTTTTTTTTCTTTTTTTTTTTTTGGTTCTTTTTTTTCGGAGCTGGGGACCGAACCCAGGGCCTTGCACTTCCTAGGCAAGCGCTCTACCGCTGAGCTAAATCCCCAACCCCAGTTAAGTGTATTTTCTTAAATGTACAATTTTATTTACACTCTGGTAATTTGTGTACATATTTAGAATTACCATAATTTTAAATCCACCACTGATTTTTGAACTTTTCATTCTAGGTTCATGCTTTAAATATCCTCAGAGCCTTGTTCAGAGATACACGTCTGGGAGAAAACATTATTCCTTATGTTGCTGGTGGAGCTAAGGCTGCAATTCTGGGCTTTACATCACCTGTCTGGGCAGTGAGTGTTCTTGCCATGTGTCCCCATTGAGTTAATTATGCTTTTGAGTAATAGGTTTTTATAAGCTTTTGGATCAGACTACATTTTACTCCTTTATGGTTCTGTTTCATCTCCTTTGTTGGCTTCTAATTGATCATGATTTTATTTTGTGGTTTCTTTGCATTTGTGTGTCTTCAATGTATGCCACATAAAGTGTGAGGACTGGCCCTGCTGCACACTCTGCACCGTATGACACAGTGAGTTGACACTAGGCTGTTCCTTCTTCAGTTCCATTCCCGTTCTTTGCTTCACCCTTCAGCCATCTGTAAGTGCACACAGCCCAGTGGCACCGAGCACAGAGGTGCCAGCTCGGTTGCCGTCTCCTGGACTTCTCCTCAGACAGAAGGCTTGCATCACTGTCCCCTGACTCCTCGTCTTTCCTTCTTTCCTTCCATGTGCGCCTGCCACGCCTTCTCTCTGACTCTGCCTGCCCTGACACATCGAATAAGTGCAGTCAGATAGCACATGTCCCTCTGTGTTTGTGTGCTGTAGCACGGACCAAAATTTCTCTGCCTTCTAAGGCTGAATGATATTCTGGTGTGCCAATATACTGTTTTTCCCTATTCTGTTGATAAGATGATAGACATTGAGATTGTTTTCAAATTTTTAAGTGCGAATGATGAAGCAATAAATAACAGTTATCTGAATCCCTGCTCTCAGTTTGTTTGGGTGTAGCCTGTGGTAATCCTGCTTCACGTTTTAGGAACCTGTTTCAGAGCCATTGGCATGCACATCAACCGTGCAACAAAGCTTCAGTCCCTATCAGCATCAGTACTTACTACCTCTCTTTCTTTCCATGAAAGCTCGTTCTAAGGAGTGTGAAGTAGTATTCCGTTCTGGTTTTAAAAGAAATCTTCAGACTCTTTTTTTGTTTGTTTCTCTTATGTGAATGAGTGTTCTGTGCTTGCACGTATATATGGGTACCACATAATATGCTTAGTGCCTGTGGAGGTCAAAAGAGGGCATTGGATCTCCCAGAAGTGGAGATACAGATGATCGTGAGCCATCATGTGGGAGTGGGGAACCATACCCTGTTCCTCTGTCAGAAAAGCAAAGCTCTTAACTACTGAGCCATCTCTCTAGTCCCTCCCATCCTGGTTTTGATTTGTATTTTCAAAATGGTTAGCAATAATGATCTGGAAGCAAAACAACTCCTAATATCTTAATCCGTTTTTCAGAATCTGAATTCCTTTATCCAAAGCGTGGTGTTGTGCCTTTAGTACTAGAGTCTTCCCTTCTAGTCCTGGTAGGCAACCAAGAACAATGGCACAAACCTTTGTTGTCTTGGGGACTTCTGTGGCCCTTCTGACCAAATAGCACATAGATATCCTATTCCTTCTGGCACTGAGAGTTTAATAAATCCTGACTTTTGGGGGAAGCAGGGTACCAGTGCTCAAAATCCTTTAAAAATTATTTTTATATTTTAAAAGTTAGCTTATAAAATGGTGGGTTTCCATAAAGGTTTTTCATACATCTTTGGTTTTGGGTAAGTCACCCTCCACCTTCTTTCCCCTGTTTCTCTCCACCGTCTATGTAGTGTGAAAATGAAAAGTCCCCCATAGGCTCATGTGTTTGAATATTTGGGTCTCCACAGAGTGTCGCTGTTTGGGAAGGTTGTGAAACTTTACAGCCTTTAAATGTGATCACTGAGAGAGGTCTTGAAGCTTTATAGCCTTGCCCTATTTCCTGTTCATTCTCTGCTCCCTGATGATGTATACAGTGTGACAGGCCAGTTTCCTAGTCCTGTCACCTGCCTTCTGTACCATGGCAACTGTAGCCCAGAATAAACTCTTCCTTCCTGTATAACTAATATAACCTCTGTTTAATACCATGTTCACATGACCAAGGTATGGCAGGTTCATATCATTAATCCCAGTCCCTGAGAAACTGAAACAAGGGGACAGCTTGGGCCACATAGCAAGATCTGTCTTACCTTAAAAACAAAACACAACAAAAATAACAGCTGGGGTCATGGGTCAGTGATAGGATACTTGCCTAGCATGGGCCAGGCCCTGGGTTTTAAATAAAGATTGTTTAAAGCTCAGTAAGAAAAAGACACCCCAATTAAAAGGTACATTCATTTTTCCACAGATGGACACATGGGAAAGTATTTAATAGCATTTTGTCATTAGGGAGATAAAAATCAAAACCATCCATTAGAATTTTAAAACAGTAACAACAAAATAACAAATATTCAGGTAATCAACCTCTGACCTGACACAGAGGCAGTACTGGTTATAGAACTGTCGGGTGATGGATGGATGGCGTACTGGTTGGGGACATTAGGCACTGCTGTAACAAGGGCTCTGTTATTTGCTGACTATTGAGTGTAGATTTCTGTCTAGTTTGGGGACTATACTGTGGATGGTGCTTATATATCCATAAAGTCCATGTTCATGATGATTGTGGATGAATTGGCAATTCACGCTTCTAGAGTAGAGGTGATAGTGGGTGGCCATTAGGACAGATGTGATCTACTGCTGTGTTTTATTTGGCTTACAAGATGGTGCCTCACTTTCCTTTAATTTGTTGCCAGCATTTCCAAATAGTGAGATTTCACATAAAAGTCGGGGTTTCTGGCTTCCCTTGAAAAACACAGAAGATCTGGCAACCCTGGTCTTCTATTCCCTGGGGGCCACTCGTCAGCCTGAGCTGGATATTAACTGGCCTAGACACAGTGCTCTGTCACCTCTGTTATCCCCACTCTGGACAGCTGAGCTCTTACTGCAGTGGCTTCAGAAAGCTGCTTTCTAATTTTAATGTTTTCACTGTTATCTTCTTCAAAAAATGTATTGCACTTTTGTATGCAATTATGTATGTATTGCATACATAATTGTCCAGCTCACGTGTGGCAGTCAGTCACATTATAATTGTTTAGAGCCTATTAAAAACAGAACAAAACAAAAATGTAATAGCTGGAGTCATAGGTCAGTGATAGGATACTTGCCTAGCATGGGCCAGGCCCTGGGTTTTAAATAAAGATTGTTCAAAGCTCAGTAAGAAAAAGACACCCCAATTAACAGGTACATCCATTTCTTCACAGAAGGTATTAAAGTGAGCAGAGGACATGTGGGCATGTTTAACACATTCCCTTCCACCGCGTAGGCCCAGGTACCGAGCTTGTGTCATCAGGGTTAGCAGCAGCCATTGTGCTGGCTCAGTCTTAGTTTTGACAGTGTCTCAGCTTATCACATTGTTTTCTAGAAGTATACACATATATGATGAAACAGTTGGTATTAGAAAAATCTATGTTGTATGCATGTGACTGGATTTGCACAGCTGGTTCAGTTGAAGAGGAAGTCATTTGATGAATTATCAGAAAGGGTTTTTTTGTCCTCCGTTGCCTTTTTTATGCACACAAACCTTATTTTCTTTAGCTGCACCCAGTTAGGTTATGATTTTGAATATTTACTTTAAACATTTTAAATGGGTTTCATGTCATAACTATTTTTTAACTTTTACTTTCTGTTTATTTTTACATTAGGTGAGAAATTCATCCACACTTCTCTTTAGTTCCTTGATCACAAGAGTTTTTGGAGTTAAGAGGGGAAAGGATGAACTTTCCAAAACAAATAGGTAAGCTCAGTCCAACTTCCCCTTTACCCAGACTGCCCAAGCTAAAATCACTGCTGATTCACAGTTCATCAGTGATCTAACAGTGTAAAAACGCTACAGTCAGCTAAACCGTGCCGCACGCCCACGTCTAAGTCCTTGGGCAGATAAGCCGTGGAATGAGCAGGTCTTGGAACACAGCAGGAGCAGGGCAGGGCTGCAGGGCAGTAGTGCAGGCTGACCAACTCCGGGTACATAAGAAAGTCTTCTGTGGATGCTTTTTATCTTCTTCAAGCATTGCTGAAATGCCTCCAGTTACTCTTTCTAGATGTATTTAAATACTATTCAGCATATCATCTAGTCGTGTTCTGGTAGAGATGTAGCCATCTTTGTATCTCTTCACTGTATGTTCCTGACTCCCTTTTTCTTCTACTTGGAAGAATTAGTACTTTTGTCTTTTTGGAGTTTCCTTTCTCAGGTAATTTTTCTCTTAACAAGATATCCTTGGTGAACCTATGCACACATTCTGATTATGGACAGTTTAATGCACTGTAACAGTTGTTTGTTTCTAGAGAAGAGAGGCTCTAACTAGGGGTTGTTTACAGTGCAGAGGGGTCCATGCGTGTCTAACCACTAACACTAGATGTCACTGTTGTTGTGTTCAGCTGCTCCCTTACCATTACTTAGGATCCAGTTTGGTTGGCTAAGTGGTCTTTTTCTTGAGAATCTAGATGTAATTCCAGGCCTAGTTTCCCCTTCCAGCTCATGTGTGGCAGTTAGTCACATTATAATTGTTAAGAGCTTATTAAAAACAGAACAAAACATTCCCCAAATTTAAGTTTTAGTCTAATTGCTTATAGAATATATTTTCTTGTGATAGAACTAAGTCTTAGGAATTAAAAAAGTATGCTGGACACAGTAACACTGTGGCATACCACTGTAATACCAGTGCTAGAGTGGCTGAGATAGGGGGATTGTGAATTTGAGGCTAGCCTATCCTACAGACTGAAATCACGTCTCCAAAAAAAAAAAGGTTATGAAATATATGCTGTGAATGAAACTTTGTGTCACTCTGAGGTGTGATTTAAAAAGCTGTTTATCACCCTATAAAATTCATCATGTATTTAAAAGGAAGGTAATGGGTATAATTATGAATTGCCCAAGAATTTGGTGAAAATACTAGACTATTCTTTTTTTAAATTTCTCTGTGTGTGTATCAGTGTGAGCATATGTGTATGTATATGCAGCACTCACAGAGACAGACCGGAAGAGGGCACCGGCCCCTTGGAGCTGGAGTTACAGGTGTTTGTGAATCATCTGATGTGAGTGCTGCCAACTGAACCCAGGCTCTCTCGATTGGGCTGCAACTGCTTTTAATGGCTAAGCCATTTCTCTAGTTCTTAGTTTGTTTTGAAATCCAAATTGTAGTTTAAAAGTAAAACATTGCTTCTTTGGAAGGATATAATAATTTTGCTTTTCTTAAAGTAGATTAAGTAGTTTAAAAAGACTAGTGCTTCTCTTTTGGTCTGCACACTTGGGTCATAATTCTGCAGTGTGCTAAGGTTCCACATAGTTCAGTCTGCTTATAAGACCATGATTACTAGTGATATGAACTGAGCCTGAGGATTCAAGCCTGAAGTCCCAGTACTCAGAGTGCAGGTGTAGGAGCATCTGGAGTTGAAAGTCACTCTGGGCTACAGAGCTAGTTTGAGGCCAGCCTGTTCTACATGAAACTTTGTCTCGGAAAAGCAAAAATAATTGATTTCTTCTTATAATTGTGAAGTGGTTCTTGGATGTACATACAGATTTGACTGTATACAGAGAAAATCGATGCGATTTGTTTTAATTAGGTTGAAAGAGGTTGAAAGAATATGGCAGTGATTAACATGGTTTTACCAAAGTTACACTGATGGGAATACCTTCTGTACATTCATTCTCTTTGAGTGGGAAAGGGTAGGAAACTATAACTTTCCTAGAGAGGAGGAAGCAGCGTAGTTTCAGAATGGCTTTAGTGCAATGGAAAGGGAAATGAGAAGTAGGAAATCAATTCTTTATTTCAATGTGAGGGTCACTTTTGATAAGAGCCCTTATTCTTGTCATCCGAAGGTTTGCCAGTGTCATCCTTAGACAGGCTGGAACGTCTGCCTCCGCTGTCATTGGATTTGCAGCAAGCTCTCTGCTTGAGATGTGTTTGATAGTGTCACCTTCTGCTGCACTGCGCATCTGCTCGTTCTTACTACGTCCTTTCTGTCTGTTGTTTGATATGTGCTGGAGAGGATGGCTTGACCTTTCTTGGATAACTAAACTCACCAGGTGACATCTCACAGGATGGTGACGTTTGCTTGCACAATGTCACTGCCCTGCTAGAGAACTACAAATGTGTGCTCCTGGTCAGGAATGAGTTGACAGGAGAAAAACAACTGCCTTTTTCATCAGCGGTGAAAATCCTGTCTCTTGGAGTAAACAACTTGGTTTCTAGGTTTTCTGTTGCCACTGGTGATGACCTTAATAGACTCCATTAGCCACTGTGCACTGTCATCTGAGGAATAATAAGACCTAGGCTCTGTCCTTATGGAGTTATTGTGAGTACAGAACTAACATTAGACTATCCTTTCCTCTGACAGTGTTGGAGTCTTGCACAGAGACAGACACATTTGCTATTTTTTTCTGTCCTGCCTCTGCCATCCTTCTTACCCCGCGCTCTTGCTGCAGGACTTGAGAAAAGTTCAGTGTCAGCATCTTGACATTCTTTGGTGCCTCGCATACTGTCTTGTAAGTAAGAGACTAGCAGACAGGTTTGCTTAACAAATAAACCAATTTTTGGTGCTATACAAAGGAAGAAGAAATTTGTTTCTCTTGCTTTCATCCCCAGATGGCCGCAGTAATTGATTGAAACAAGTTATCACTGATCCCTGTGCCTTGAGTTTCCCCATAACATGAGGGTTCTTGCAGTACCCCTGAGGCCCTTTGTAAGACACTAAGCCCAGGCGTTCTGTAAAATTCCTGCAATTACAACTCCAGTTAAGTGTTGTTCCTAGTACACAGACCAGTACCTGACACACAGTAGTGTCAAACCAACCAACCAACAAACAAAACCTACTTTCATAAAGATGTGATCAAGGGACCATCTCCTTCTCTAAGCGTATTAAAATAAATGTGCTTTTTGAGCCCATTGGCCTTGTTTTATATGTGTTCTTTGCGTTATGAAGAGTTGCGACATTTTATTTGTCTGCGTGTGTTGAGCTGTGCATCTGTTGAAGGCTGTCTTGTACTGTCTGTGGTTCTGGGCTGTTACAAATAAACCTGTGATGGTCATTCATGTATCTGTGTCTGACCACAGTTCCACTTTCCTGGACTGAGGGGCAAGTTTTTAAAATTTTGTGCTTGTATTTTGTGTATGGGTGTTTTGCCTGCATGTGTGTCTGTGCATTGTGTGCATGCAGTACCCACTGAAGCCAGAAGGTGTCAGGTTCTCTTGACTTGAACTTATAGATGGCTGTTAGCTTCCATCCATGTTCTGGTCGAATCCATTTCCTCTGGAAGGTCAGCCAGTACTCCTTTTCAATCATTGAGCCATCCTTCCAACCCCTTACTTGTGTGTTCTTGGTAATATTACTTTATTAAGATTTTCTAAAACTCATTTCCTTGTGTTTCTCGTCATCTAACAACTTATAACTCGGCCTGACTCAGAGCTCTGATCTACAGGCTGTGCTGTGCTTTCTAAAACAGCTCCGTTTGCATGGAGGGGTTTCCTTGATGATCTTCATTTCTTACAGAAGAAGCAAAATATGTGTGGTCTTTGACTGTAGGTCTTTCCTGATTTAATCCTTATGTGAATTAACCTTTAAGTAGTCTTGTTCAAGCTCTCTAACCAATGTCAGTATATAACAGTCTAAAAAGCTTTATTTTCTGCCTATATTATTGATATCCATTTGCACAGTGTAGAGTAAGAGAGTGAACTAGGATAGCTTTTGCCCTTTTTTTTGTGTTGAGCTCATGGCACGCACCTACTATGAACTCAGTGTTGACATGGGAGAGGAGAATGGGAGGGTCTGAAGCTTGGCCCATAATCAAGGAGCTTACAGTTCAGCTGAGGAGATCTTGTGAATCAGGTGAAATACAAAATATATACCATAACATGATACAACTAGTGAATTCTATAGATATTCATAAATGGGAAAACTAAGTGGAATATTTGAAGGTAAAGTTCCTTTAAAAGGCACAGTGGATGAGTAGATTTGGGTACATGAGAGAAAGCCAATCTATAAAGGAAAACAAAATTTAATCTATTGCTATGCTTTTTCTTTATTTTGCCTTATTAAAGAGAAATGCATAGTCAAAGAAATAATATAGGAAGATTTCGTACAATGTAAGAAGAGAATGTGTCCATAAAAGCATTATTAGATCCAAACACAGTGATCTCAATGACTGTGTAAAGATACCATGTGGAAAGGACAGAACCATTTTAGTTACTTTTGTTTTTTTACTATCTTGGTGGCACAGACGTGCCAGCATCTTCTAAGGAGTGAAGCAGTTGCCAGACAGAACTGCTTTTCTTTTGTTTTTCATGTTTTCTAGGAAAACAGATTCCACAAGTTTCTGTGGTTACCTACTCCATTGTTGAGGGAAGAATTGGATTCTCAAAACTAAAATTGAGAGCTGTAGTGTATGTTGGCTTCCGTGCTTTTGAAAATGTAATTATTAGACGTCACAGTGACTTACCTGACCTGAACTGCAAGGGAGCTTGCAGCAAGTACTTATTTGGCCACACTGAAAACAGAACTTTCTTTGACTGTGACCAGGATTATATCAACATCTGTAGACCAAAAGAATTCTTATTTTCTTCACTAAATGAATATTGGTTGTATCCTTACTCTGGGCCAGTTATTAGCATACAGACAGAGATCAGAAGTATTCCATGCTTGAGCTAAAGATGAAGCTCAGTTGCTAGAAGGCCTTCATGATGTGCACAGAGCCCCGGGTTCAGGCCCCAGTATCACATAAATCCCAGGCGGTGATGCATGCATAAAGTCCCAGCACTTGAGAAACAAACACAGGAAGGCTGGGAACTCAAGTTTATTCTTAAGAATTAGAAGCTAGGACTGTAGAGTGGGCTTGGTGGTCAAGAGTATTTGTTGTCGTTGCAAAGGACCTAGGTTTGATTCTCAGCACCCACATGAGGCTTTACCATCTCAAGGACCAACAACTATGGTGCACAGGTATACATGAAGGCAGAACTCTTTTACACATAAAATAATGAAAGTTAAAATATTTTTTAAGTTAGAAGCTAGCCTTGGTCATAAGACAGCTTGTTTAGAATAATTTGAGAAGAGGGAGGGGAGATGGGGAGTTATCACAGTCAGTAAAGGGATGAATTGCATAAGCCTGAACATGTAGATTTCAGTCTCCTGAACTCACAATGAAAGCAGACAGAAAGAATGATCACAGAGTTGTCCCTGAACGTCACATGTGCCCCTACCCTCCCCATCATATGTACACAGAAAACAAAAAATATTCCCTGTCCTTGGGGAAACCGGAGAGTTGATGAGGATGGTCTGCTGTGTCTGAGTCTCTGTTGAGGACAGGAGAAATTCCCTTGGTACCTGTGACCCATTCTGTGTGTGTTGATGCGAGGCCTTACCAGGCCCCCTTTACTTCACGCCTATGGAAGTAAGGGAAGAACAGGCTTCAGGCTCAAGGATGCCGGGATTTCATGCTGCAGAATCAGGAAGGTAGAAGTCTCCGATTCTGTTTCAATTGCCCCAACAAGGTGTCAGTGTTGCTGTTAGACATTTGCCATTTTTACAGTTAACTATAAAACTTTTATGTTTGATAATAGTTGGGTGAGATGGGATGAGAATTTGGGGGCTTATAAAAATTCTTTCCTGTAATGGGATTTCTTTTAGACCTAACTAAATATCTTTTATAGTCCATGCTTATGTTTTTCATTCATGTCTTTAATTAGAACCAGTCTAAATTGTAACAGTCTTCATTGCTTGGTTTTATCCTAAGAACCTAAGAAGTAATCAGTGCTTTTCACACTTTGTAGATGTGAAAGTTGAGGTACAGGAAAGATTTGCTTACAACTACGGGTAGCACTAGCAATGAAATTCAATGGTTAATATTAGTTCACAGTAGCTTGACTAGAACATTTTTAAAATTGCAGATTCTTCTAGTAGTAACAATAATATAAAACTGGATTCAGTGGTTCTTTTGTAGAATAAGAATTTTATTCTTCCAAGAAAATACTTCACTTGTTATAAGCTTTTAAACAGTGATTAAAAATCAAGAGTCTGATGTTTTGATATGGTTTAGAGGTGTCATCCATTTGTCTTTCACAGACATTTGTGTAGCATTCAGTTTCATTTTTTAGCCAGAGAAGAGAAGCGTCTGCCTTTAAAGGCAGAGAAGTAAGACCCACCTCCTGTGTTGCTGTTGTTGAATGAATGGCTTTTACAACTGGAATAAAGTCTATGCTGACCCCTGGGCCAGTGTAGTGTCCCATGTCTTAAGCTACTGTTCATTCTTGGGCTCAAGAATTTTAGGTAAGAAAACCACAAATAAAAATTTTAACTTAAAAAACAATCTTGACAAGTAATATGTTCATGAACTTGAAGTGGGAATTAGTCATTGTGTTCTTAAATATTGACTCTTGCATGGACCAGGTAATCTTGGTTCTTAAGTGCCGCTTCAGGCCATTGCCTTCTTTAATAACTAAGGCATTGTTGTTTTCGTTAGAGCATGTTCTATGGAATTTTGGCAATGCATGCATCCTCTTTCTGTATCTTAAAAAAGCATGAGTAAATATTTTTTCTTTGCTTTGGTATTTTTGTAGCTTAAATTTTATATGAGCCAGACTAATATAATGTGATACTAAGATTACATAATTCAAGATGTCAGGGTTGCTTCCAGGCCTCTGAGATAAAGTTTGCCGTTTTCAGGAGGGCTATAAGCAGTACTTGTTACACAGTCACTACCGTAGAGACACAGCACAGAACTATTTTCCAAATGAGAAGACCAAGTCAAAGGCTTAACACTGAGGGAGCAGCTTTGTTAGAGCATGGAAGTATTCCCTTCTCATTCCAAACTTAGTCCCTGAAACAATTCATTTTAATACTGGATAGTTTGAAATTCCTTGAATGTTACCACACACTAAAGTTTTAAAATATAATTAATAAAATTTGTATTAACTATTTACCGTGTACCTTGGCATGTAGTGTGTACAAAAGCAGCTCATGACATGGTCTTGGATGTCCAGGATGTCATTGCTTAGTGAATGATAGGACCAACTTGAACTTGTCCAGTAAATGTGATTATTGGACTTTATAGTCCTGACTGTCAGAGACAAGGACTAGAGAAGAGAGAGGCCATCTGAAGGAGCAGTTCAGTTTATTCTCGACTTGAAAGGAGGGCTAGGGTTGGATATGCAGAGGAGAAGGGATTGTTGCACGTGGTTTTATATAGTACATACTGATATCTTACACAGTGTGCACAAGGATGGGGGAGCAGCCTAGGACAGAAAGGGTAGGGCAGATGCTTTCTTTATTCCTATGACACGTGTTCTAGATAGGTCACTTGGCTTATAAGTAAACAGATCAAAGTTTGAATTTTATACAACATTAGGAATTGTTCAAAAGCTTCTGTATCAAAGGATTCCATGACAAAAAAACCCTCTTTTTTTTTTTTTTTTTTTTTTTTTTGAGAGTCCTTGAGAAACATGGGACTTCTCTGTCATGGGTGAGTAGGACTGGAGAACACAGTGCAAGGCCTGTTAATAGTTGCTCATGAATTGCAATCCATGAAAATCTGTGAATATTTCATGATTGTACATGTTAAAAATTAATTTTCAACCATTTTATTAGGAAGAGATCCATTCCATTTTTCCAAAGTCTTGATTTTTGGTATGTTCTAAGTTTGGTAGTTCTAATAGCATGGTTGGTGAACTAGTCAGGAAGCCAAGGGCCTGATCAGACCATGATTTTCTGTGTGTCTATGTGAGAAAGAAGATTTAGTAGATGGGCCCGGAAAGAGTGGTGACCAACTTTGAAAAAAATAAGATAGGTTTTGGGCCCTTTCTTAAAGCATAAAACTGCCCTGTGAGGGGTGACTTCCCAACCAAAGTTAAGTTCCACTTATAGGAGTTATGAGGTGAGGGAATGAATGTTTACTAAGCAATTAATGATGTCAATTGCTATGTTCTTCCAGGGTCCAGAATCTAGGCCATCTCCAAAACTTTGAAAATGTCTTTATAAAGAATAGTGATATTAGGCATAGTGATGCACGTCTTTAATCCCAGCACTTGGGAGGCAGAAGCAGGTGGATCTCTGTGAGTTTGAGGTCAAACTGGTCAACATAGTGAGTTCCAGAAAAGCCAGAGCTACATAGTAAGACCCTGTCTTGAAAAAGAAAACAAATCAAAAAAGGATAGTAACTTTAATATTGGAAGAGAAAGCTTATTTTCCCTTTCTATTTTCTGCATATAATTATACAGTGTTGAGGTGCTGCTGCTTTATCTGTTGTTATGTGCATCATTTTTGTAATCAGCTTGCATTAAAAACAGTGTCATCCAGTCTTAGTGCATTTTGTGTTTCTGAATCAGACTTCCTGATACTAGATAATACATAAAGTTTGGCTTATGATTCTGGTGGCTGCGAGTGGTTAAAATCGTGAACTTGGCATTCTGAAGATGTCCCTATGTCTATTTACAGCAGGGAAACAGACAAAGGAAGCTAACCACACAGAGCAGGGCCAGGTATGCGGGCAGCCTTGTATTATAACCTACTCTGCCAGCATGTGAGCCATCCTTCAAGGTAGCATAGTCCACTCATGATCGTGTAATGTTCCTGTAATCTAATTACCTTCTCTTCCTGGTCCCATCACCTCTGAACTGTTATGCTGAGGGCCAGACTTCCAGAATATGTCCTTTTGAGGGACAAACTACATCTGTCCTGCATTTAACTTCCAGAAACAAAGTACATCTTTTCAGATGAATGGTTTGGGAAACATTAAAATAAAGATTCTAACTATGATACAGTTACTTTCTGAGACTGAAAATGCTGTTCGCAAAACGAAATGTCTCCCAACATCATAGCTGTGGTGGTTTGGAGAGAAAGGACTTTGATGGGCTCATATATTTGAATGCTTGATCCTCTCTCAGTTGGTGCAGCTGTTTGAGAAGGATAAGGAGCTGTGGCCTTGTTGGAGGAGGGATGTCACAGGGTTTTCAGATAGCTCTCTCTGCCCTGTGCTTGTGGATCAGTGTGTGAGCTCTCAGCTCCTACTCCACTGTTACTGCTACGCGTCCTGTCTTCTACCACGGTCCCTGCCATGACTTATCCTGGATTCACCCTCTGTAGGTCTCCAATAAAGTTTTCTTTTCTAAGTTCCCTTGGTCATGGTACCTTAGCATAGCTCTAGAAAAGAAAGGAAGACAATACTTGATCTGTTATAAGCTAATTGCAAACTGTGACTTACTTTGCAATTTGACCCATATTTTACAATGTTGATTTTTTTGTTGGGAGGTAAAACTATGAAGTCAAATAATACAAGTTTATTGGAATTGTTATTTGATTTATTTTTATTTCTGGGTCCCAAATCCTCATTCATTTTAAATCGAATGTGGTATTTTTTTTTTCTTTTTTCTTTTTTTTTCGGAGCTGGGGACCAAACCCAGGGCCTTGCGCTTGCTAGGCAAGAGCTCTACCACTGAGCTAAATCCCCAACCCCCGAATGTGGTATTTTAAACTGACTTTTTTGGCCCCTTGGCTCAAATTAGTCCAGTTGTCCTGAATAATTTTTTTCTGACAGCCAAGTTTTTCTTTTCTGTCCTGTAAATGCTGAACTGTATGTTCTGTACTAACTGCTTCTATAGAAGGAACACAAAGCTATCTGGCCCAGGGCAAACCAGCCTGGCTGACCCGGAGAAGAGATTAGCCGCATTGCATAGGGTCTAATGTAGCTGCTGAATCTTGGAGGGAGAGCTAGAATTTCCCCTCTGTGAACTCAGTTCTGTGGCATCTTCATATTTGCTGATTTATTTCTGTGACTACTGAGGTATCTGAGTATTCAGATGCATAGAGGTATCATTTCTGCCCCTTTATTCAGTCGAGTCCCTTTGCCGACCCTTATCACAGTTGAGATCCTGTGCTTGTGGTACCATGTCTACAGACCACTCATGCAAGTCTGTGAGCACTGACGAGGTTCAGACACTTATAAAATACGATCAGAATTTAAGGACAGGTAGAGTGATGGTGTGACCCGCTGTGGGCCGCTTCCTCCCACTAACTCTATGTAGGTGGAAAGGCGTGGAAGCACTCTGAGTTCTGTCTCCCTCCCCCGTAGGATCAATCTGTATGCCGCTCTTCCGGTTTCCACTCAATTCCTCTGAACACATGCACCTCCAGCACAACACGGCCCTAGTCTGTAAGCTTATATTCGTCAAACCTTTTCCTTTCTCCACGTCGTCGTCTTGTGTGTACCATTGTCCTTATTGAGTTCTTCACCCTGCCAGTATACAGAGTAAGTACAGGGCATTGTTGGCACTATCTTCTACACTATCTTCTAGATTTATATTTGGAAATGAAATGATAGCTTCAAGAAACAATGTCACTGGTCTTTACAGATAAAAAAAATGCCCTGTTTTCACCAAAACAAAAATAAATTAGCAAAAAAACAAACAAAAACCCAAATAAAACCCTAGGATGGCTCATCATCGTTATCTTCTTTATGAAGATTAATTAAGTTTTCTCTAAAGTGTTAGTGAGCACTACAGAGATGTAAAAGAAGTCTTTTGAATGGTAATGTCTCATTTTGGTCATTCACCAGTAATGTCTCTTCCTGTTGTGATGAAACACTCTGACGGAAGCAACTTATTGGGAAAGGATTTATTTTAGTTCACAGTTCAGGGTATCATGGCAGGAACATCAGGCAGCAGGAGCTGGAAACAGACGATGAAACCGTGGTGCTACTCTGCCACCTTTCTCCATTTACACAGCTCAGGGTGCTGCCAAGGACCAGCCTGGAGCACAGTTAAGATGCTCTTCCTGTGTCAGTCAATCCTTCAACAGGCATACTCAGAGGCTTGGCCCAGCTCCTCAGTGAGTCTAGATCTTGTCAAGCTGGGCATTTAACACTGACAATCACAGTTTGGTTTGACTTTATCATAATAAGAATATAATGGTTCAATAGTGAAGTACCTCATTTCTGTGGGGTACCTGCAGTGACCACATATGACATGAAATAATGCGAATGTCCCTGAGAGCGTCCTGTCACTGGTGGACTGCCATGTTCAAATACTTGTTTTTATCCTTCCTGTTTTCATCTCTGTCTGCTGTCAAAACTTCGCTGACATAACTGCCTTGCTGTTGCCTTGTCCAGGAAAACTGAATTCTCTGGAATCCATTGTATTTTTCTGTGGGGCTTCTTTCTCTGAAAACTCCTTTTGCTCCTATTCTCATTAAATTGAAATTTAATGATTTTTAGAGCCTTATATATGTATGCAGTGTTATCCATTGTAAGTATTTAAAAGTCCCAGGAACAGTTTATCTTCATCTGGAGTAACTTTGTGCATATAATCTGATACCATTGATGAATATGTGTGAAGAAGCATCACACATTGGTCTAAGGAGTATACCAGAACATAAAATGTGCTTGTAATCAAACAAACTCAAACAAAACTGTAGTCAAAATAAATAAGGAAGAGGTAAGTGTTATATTATGAAATGACAATAGTTTTGAGAATGAGGAAATGTTTGCTAATTAGGAATCAAGTTATAGTCTTGCTCTAGAACAACTGAAAGCAAGCGTCTAATGACTCTTACGTACTCCCCTGTGATGCACGTGCTATGCCATGACTCTTACATACTCTCCCGTGATGCACATGCTATGCCATGACTCTTACATACTTTCCCGTGATGCACATGCTATGCCATGACTCTTACATACTCTCCCATGATGCACATGCTATGCCATGACTCTTACATACTCCCCCATGATGCACATGCTATGCCTTATGTATATTTGGCGCTCAGCCAACTTGAGATTTTGCTGCTTTTTAGAGGGACAAAGTGAGTTTTGATATCTGTCTTTTTTTTTTTTTAAAGATTTATTCATTTATTATATATAAGTACACTGTAGCTGTCTTCAGATACACCAGAAGAGGGCATAGGTTCTCTTTACAGATTGTTGTGAGCCACCATGTGGTTGCTGGGAATTGAACTCAGGACCTCTGGAAGAGCAGTCAGTGCTCTTAACCGCTGAGCCATCTCTCCAGCCGATATCTGTCTTTTTTTTTTTTTTCCCCCTTTTTTTTTCGAGCTGGGACCAAATCCAGGGCCTTGCGCTTGCTAGGCAAGCTCTCTACCACTGAGCTAAATCCCCAACCCCGATATCTGTCTTTTTTAAGGGAAGGTGTGAGGAGTGTAGTTGCTATGGATCAAATCCAGGGTGTAGTGCATGTGAGGCAAGCATTCTACAACTGAACTTCCTCCCTGGGCCTTTGGGTGTGTTCTGTATAATCAAGACAGTCTAAATGTATCTGTATTCATTCTTGGGGAATAATGAGTGGTGCTAACAGTGTCCTTGTTCTCTGCAAATCTGGAGGGGTTGGCTCTCTCCTTCCATTGTGAATTCTGAGGCTAGGACTCATCGTGCCAGGTATACATGGCAAAGCTGATAACCTAGGCCATCTTGACAGCTTTTAAAGTACTTCACCTTTTCATAAGTGATTATGTAAGTTCTTTATAATGAACAAGCCATGGTTTTCTTGATAAAAATAATAATTCTATCATCATTTTTTGTCATAGCTTGTGTACTTTTTTTTTTTTGAGAGCTGTGTTCCTGTAGCCAAGGCTAGCTTTAAACTTCCAGTGTTGTCAAGAATGACCTTGAACTCTTGACACTCTTGACTTCCCCTTCTGAGTACCGTTCCTTGTGATACCGTTCCTTGCAAATAATTCTATTATTAAATATTTCTTTCCTCCTAGCTTTTAGGATATTAATTCAGAAGTGTTTTAATATATGTAGTACTTTTCTTTAGCTCATGTCACTGTGTGTAATTTCTAGGACCCTGCACACTACTTGTCTTTGGGTTCTGTTTGTGGTTGTCAGATATTTAATTTGATCTTGAAAAACAGTTTTCATGTGACCTTCCTACAGCAGTCGTCTCTTTCACTAGCCCTCAAAGGTTTCTGTTCCTCTGATTGCTCCCTGCTCCGCCCGCTGCTTGTCATTCATCGAGCATTTACAGCCTATCTAATTTTTCCATATAATGAAAAATAGCATAAGGATTATTCTTGTGAACTTTTAATTTTTTTCCCATTCTGGGGAGATTTATTTTTTTGGAATAAATGATCAGAAATGGGAATACTGTGTTAAAGAATACAAACATTTTATGAAACTGATAGCCAAGCTTCTTTTAAATGAGATTTATCAGTTTACAAATTTACCAGCATGTATAATCTTCTCAGCAGTGACCATAATTGTTCTTTTGTAATGCGTGTGCAAGGGAATGTGGTAGGAAAAGGACCAGTTGTTTCAATCTCCTTTGGTTTTATTAGTGGGGGATTGAGCATTGGCCCACAGTTATCTGTCTGTTGGTTTCTTCAGCTTTGCTGTCAGGATCTCTATAATTTGCACCTGACTTTTTCACCTTATTTCCTATTATTCAAACTCACAAATATTTATTAAACTCTTGGGCTGCCATCTTCCACCCAACAAATACATAAACTCTAAGCAGACCAATCTGTCAATGTTCCTTTGAATATGTTTTACTTTTCCTTTGAGGATGACCCCACCCCAGCTTTTGTGGGGTTTTTTTTTTTTTTTTTTCTATCCTAAAATGCCTATCCCTCCTTTTTTTTTCTTTATTTCTTTTTTTTAAAGGGTTTGTTTGTTTAAGATTTATTTATTTTTATTTATGAGTACACTGCAGCTGTCTTCAGACACACCAGAAGAGGGCATCGGATCCCATTAGAGATGGTTGTGAGCCACCATGTGGTTGCTGGGATTTGAACTCAGGACCTCTGGAAGAGCAGTCAGTCCTCTTAACCGCTGAGCCATCTCTCCAGCCCCCTCCTTCCTTTCTTAAGTTACACTTTCTATCCTTCAGGTTTAGCTTCAATCCTTTGCTGTTCTCTGGGAAATCTTCCCTGTTGTGGCTGTGCCGGACCTTTTTCCTGTCACTTGGTCGGCATCTGCCTTTTGTGGCATGTCCAGGAGAGGCATGTTGAGATAGACAGGGCAACAGCCACATTGAGACCTCACCTCATTTGCTTGTGTTTTAGTGCTCTGAGTTCTGGTTCCTTCATCTCAGTGTTCTCAGGAAATGGTATAATAATATCTGACTCTGGGGTACTTGTGAGGGGAAAGTGGAGGTGCTTGTGGAGGGCCCTGTTCCCGTGCTTGGTATACAGACCTCTCATTTCACTGCTCAGGTGTGGTTTTTGTTGGCGCTGTTTTCTCTTTAAGATCTGCACTGGTTCAAGTCAGTTGGAGTTGCATCACTGACTGGGAGGTAGACACGGGGTCCTACCCTTAACCAAGAAACTATTTGCACTTCATACCTCCTGGCAAAGAGAAAATCAGTTTTCTTCAATGGAATGTCATTGGGTCTATCAACCACACCCCAGGGCAGGTGCCATGCTCAGGAGTAATTAGCCAATACGAAAGGAATTCTGTACATTGTTTATTTTTTATTTATTTTGTGTGCATGGAGAACTTGTTTTGTTTTGGTGTTTTCTGTCTTACTGCTTTTGTTTTGTTTTTGTAGGGCTGAGAGAGTTTTTGTTTTAAGTTAACTGCATGAGTGCACCCACTGTCTTGGTATTTGTTCTCTCTTTCTTCAAGATTCTTCTGTTCCGTTGTTGTTGACGTTTTGAGATAGGATATCTCGGTTGGCCAGGAACTGGCTGAGGCCAAGGATGACTCCTCATCTCCTTCTTCCACCTTTGTAGTGCATGGATTACAAACCTGTGTGCCTATGCCCTGGTCTATGCACTACTGGGAATTGAACCCACAGCCTCCCAGCACTTTGTCAGCATTCTACCAGCTGAGCCGCATCCATAGGATGACACCTCATCTTATACCTTAGACATGGCATATTGTCTCCTATAAATTCATTTGTATTCTCAAAGAAATACCAAAGAGAAGAATGCATTGTGTGTGTAGAGTGAGTCACAACACACTGTAGACACTGCCTCAGTAGTGTTGGGTGGCCTGAGTAGCTGTGAAAGGAAGGCACTTCAGAGCCAAGGACCTTTATTGTAGTTTACCAGGAGAACCTTCTCTCGGGGCCAACAGAACATCCTAATAGGTGGTCGGGACACCATTCACTGACAGACATTCTGAAGCTAATGATAGGAATGGGACCCAGGAGTCTGACAGGAACAAGGAGTCCCGTGACCAAGCATGAGCGGCATAAACACAGTGGACTTGAGAACAAAAGTTCCTGTGTAGTGCAAAACTTCAAGGAGTATGAGGGAAGTGGGTGCTCTTTGATGATTCAGAAAGAAAAGTTACAGAAGAAACTTTCTGAATTCTCTTTCCCCTTCTACATTTCCTCTATTTACTCCCCACTTGCTATTTTATAAAAAACTATGGTGAGTGTATTTTCCTTGTAAATATTAAACAGCCCTGGACAGGCGTTGGTAAAATTGATTACATCTAAGAGCCTTTAGCTTACCTATTGAAGCTCTAGGCTTTTATATAAATAATGAGATTTTAAATACTGTAAACCATCTTAATTTTTACAATCATTTTCCTTAGTAGAGACTAGTGATGGATAAGCTGGGAATAAACTTCTGTAGATTCTAAATGATCCAAAGTGGAAGCTTGAAACAGTTAGCACTTTTGGATTTACATGACCGTTGCGTTTGTTTTTTAAAACAAAGTGCTTGTATTTATATTCTCCATTAAAAATAAATGTTGGGTTTGGATGCTTGTTCAGCCAAGTGGAGTAAGTTATTCCATAGAAAGTCCTAAAAAGATCCAAATTCTAGCAGTGGACTTTACTTTCCCATACAGGGTTGTGTTCACTAATATGTGTGAGGAACCTATGCTTAGTAATACCATGAGAAGCTGTGAATGGAAGCACAGAGCTCATTCCTGCTCCTTTCGCCTGTCCTGTGCTTCGAATCAGCAGCAGCGTTACTCCCTCATTCACACGAGGGAGTTCAAGCATTCTCAAAAGGCTGAAATGGTGACTCAAGACTAGTCACTATGTGACAGGTTATTTTCCTTTATTTAAAATGTAAACAACTAAAAATATTCTGGATGAAGATCTCCACTTATTTTAACTAGCAACAGATGCTATGATCAGTATTTCTACTAAAGACCAGCACTTTTTACGTTTACCTCAGGCCTCACAATTAAGCTTTATGCCTTTCCAAGCACGACAGTTAGCCAATAAACCAAAATATCAGTCTAGTCTGGCTTAGCTCAGCGCTCTTTTGATTTTTTCCAGTCTGTTTGATGTAGTGGCTTACTGAGATTTATCTACTGAGCTGTTCATAGTCTGTAGGGTCAGAGCCCTGGCTGCATTATATCAGATTCCACTGGTGACAGAGGGCATGGATAACCAATGTAGTGTGGATCCTTTAGTTCCTTGTGTTGCTCCTTGTTTTGTTTTTGAAACTATTCTCAAACTTTTATTAATACTCAGTATTTTTTCATTTTCTAATTTTATACTGAAAGTCTTAAAACAGATGTGCTATAATTGGTCCACTTTACTAGAGATTTTTTTTTCAACATTTGGTAGAAACAGTTTTGCAAATGTGAAAACTTTTCTAATTATTTGAAAGAGAAAATCAAAATAAAAGTATACAGTGACCAGTTGTAGGTACTGGCTGTGTGCAGAAGCAAATGTCCTCTCATTCTGTAGTTCCTGGTTGAAATAACATTAGTGTACTCTGCTTTATAAAAAGCCTGCAGACTGTCTTCACCTTATCTCATGTGTTCCCAGGCATTCCCAGGAGGATAAGTATTATTGCCCCATTCCAGATAGCATTCTTGGGAGTGTCCATGATTAATTTGCTACATGTTCATATCTGGTATGATGCAGAGCTGGTGTTATGACTCCTAATCTAGTTATTTTTCCATTATATCAAAGCTTTTTTGTTGCCCAATACACACTATTTCTAAAAGCAGCAAAGTTTTGCTAGTGGTTTAATCGTGTCCTCTTTCCTGAGAGGTGGAATAGAATTACTCAGGCTCCTGGAGATAAGAGCATTAGCTCATACTGGAGGAAGGAGTCCTGAAGCACACTCATGCCCTGATTCAGCACCTCACATATCAACCAGGACATGAGTCTGAGGCTCCTGTGATGGTGCTAATACTGTCCATACAGCATGGAAAGAATGCCCAGCACAGGACACTTCACTCTTGTTAGAAACATTTATTCAGGGGATTGGGTTGCCTTGTTGTGTGCAGAGTAATGTGCTGAACATTTAAGTCTTTAGCTTTAAGAATCTTAGAGTCCGGGGCTGATTTGTGAAAAGCACTTGGTCTTCTTACAGAGGACCTGGGTTCGGTTCTCGTAAACACCTGGATAGCTCACTCCAGTTCCAGGCAATTCAACCCCCTGTTCAGGCCGTTGCAGGCACCAGACATGGATGTGTTACACATATATACATTCAGGTATAGTCACATTCCCCCACCCCCACCCCCCCCCAAAAAAGACTCTGAGAGTCAGCTAGAATAGGTGACTAAGTTGCAGGCCCCAGGTTCAGGGCTTTTGTAGGGAGGGTTTGGAAGAAGGGTGTAGTTGAAGATTATCTGTTAGGGAGGGCTTCCTGTAAAGTCAGGGTCTGAGCTTCAGAAATAAATAGAAGTTGGGCAAGTGAAGAAAACTGTGGGTTGGTCTACTAGTATCCTTTATAAAGGTATTTAGGACAGCTGTGTGCTAGCCTGCCTGCCTGCCTGCCCTCCCCATCTATTTCACTCTTGCCCGCCCTCCCTCCCTCTTATCCACCTTCCCTTTCTCCCTGTCCCCCTCCCTACCCCCCCCCCCAAGGGCTTTATGTGTCTCCGGCTACCCTCACACTCACTTTGTAGCTAAGGATGACATCTGATCCTCTTCTACCACTGAAGTACTGAGGTTACAGGTGTGAGTTACCACAGCCAGTCTGTGTGGTACTGGGAATGAATTCATGCATGCTAAGCAGGCACTGTACCAGCTTAACTGCATCCCGAGCCTCCAAAGTTCACTTTGGACCCAAGACTTGAGACACCAGAGGAAGATGCAATGGAGCGTGTCCACATGACAGTTGTACACCCTGGGTCTGGAACCCAGGGTAAGGTCTGGCCTAGACGAAGGCGTCTTCTGCGGTAGACGGTGTTTTATGTCTCAGTGAGTAGGCCCACCGAAGGGTGAGAATGGCCTCAGTAGTCAGATGATGTATCTGGTAAACTCTCTCAACAGAGATGGACTGCTTCAGTAATCAGATGTGGAGATGGGACATGTATGCTTGTGTATTTTAAAATCAGCAAGTATGTTTTAATATTTTTTTTCTCCAAAGTGCTTGGATTCACCCATGGAGGAGATGTGCTGCTGGGCTGTTCATCCAAGACTCTGCTTGTGAGGAGGCTGTCCACTCCCCCCTCAGCGCTCTTGAGGAGCCCAGCCATTGGAACTTATTGGGGGCGGGGAGGCGGAAGTCTTTGCTTTGTTACTGTTTTGAGTGTTAAGTCCTTAAATGTAATTGGAGAAATAATGAGAGTATCCTCAGGATTAAAGAAGTTCAATGGATTTTAATTTTCTTGACAAACTATTATTAAGAAATTGTTTGGGGAGATTTGCTCTCTCAGTAGGATTAGCTAACGTACATTTTTTTCATTTGGAAAAGTAGTTCTTGAGTTAGAAAGCAAGGTCAGAAGAGTCGTTTCTATTGCTTTATATGTGCAGAGAAAACATGTAAAACTGCCAGGTGAGATTTTTCTCCTGATAGGAGAAGCAGGGAAACAGAGAAAATTATAATATGTTAGGGAAAGGATTCTCTTTATCCACTGTACCTGCTTTTATCTTCAGTTCTGGAAGGCTCTGCCAGCAGGGGTTTTTTCTCCCTTATTCTTGTCCTGCCAAGAGTTGCATATTTTTGGCAAAATGTTCATTACTGGCCAGGAGCGCACAAGAAAGCCTTTGCCAGAGAATTAAGCAAGCAGAAGTCTGTCAAAACAAATATTCTAGTTTGAAAATATAGTCGTGCAGGGGGAGGGTGTGTAGTAGAGGAGGCCAGGGCATGCTCTGAGACTGAGTATTCATTTCATAAGAATTCTGTGTTCTGAAAGGCTGCTGTTTGCCAGTGGGGAAGGAAGCGGGGCTGTGGTACATAAAGTGTACTGGTGACAAGGACGGGTTTCCTGGGGACGTGGGGCTTGTTCTTGGGTTTGGTATGCTGCTCCTATGATGACAGCCTTGTCTAAGAGTGAAGTTTTTTGATAACAAATAGCCTTTTAAATTAAATTTAAGAGGTATTTAACAAAACTTATGTTTACATGGAAAAAACTCTGAGGCCTGAGGATATTAAGTACACATAAACAAATCCTCACAGAAACACTAGTCATTTCATAAGCATTTATTTGGCTAGGAAATGCCAACTTCATATGACTCCAACCTTAAAAGTATTCATTATTGATTCTAAAGAGCAAAACTTGTTTTTCCCCTCTTTTTCTTCCACTTGTTTGTTATATAAAATTTTATTTTATAAATGAAGAAGAGTATAGATTGGATGAACACAAGTGTTTTTAGATTCCCTTATTATGTAGATACTCAGGGCTACTACTAAAAAAGTTATTTTTTGAGTTGGAGAAACATGTTTGCTTGTTAGCTGATTTTTCTGGTTGGACCTCCTAGGGTAGGGATTTCATACAAAATTGGATTTAGTTCTAAAGGATTTCCTGAAGGAACATCTACATGCTGCTGACAATTTTCTAGAATTTAAGAAAAAAAAGCATGCTACCTTGTAATATTTCAGTAAATGTCATATGTGATAAAGTACATTAAGAATACAATTAAAAACATCAATATAATATTAGTAAAATACACATCAATTTATTTTTACCTCTTCCTGGCAGAACTTACTTAGATCTGCTGCCTGAGTAATTCAAGGGACACACGCCCGAGTCCAGAGCACAAGAGGAAGTCTTTTTGCCCTTTGGTTTTCTGACTTGATCTACTTTAGTTACTGGAAGAGAGGTTAATTAATGTAAAATTTCTTTAGTTTTAGTAACTCAGAAGAATAAAAATCTTTTGAAGTCTTCAAAAGATCATGGTGCACCATTGGAATTTGCCTTTAGTAAATGTAACATTTGTTTTCTAAAGAACTATAACAACATACTTAAATTCCAGAACAGTAAGCAAAATAGCTTAAGTTCACTGACTTGAAAAAACATTCTTTTATACTGCACGGTTCTAAAATAAATACTTAAAAGAAACAGAGAGCAAGCCATTCTATCTTGGATTTCATTTTCCTTCAGATAGAACAGCTAGAACAAACATTCTTGCTAGTTAACATTGCCTGTGTTTTTATGAAGTTAATAACTGACCTGTCAATCACGCCCTATATAAATACGGTAGTTGAATGCTTTCTGCTTTAGAAGCACTTTTATTTACAAGAGCTGCCAGCCAAGATTTCCAAAGCACTCCACCGGCTGTTTGCTTTGATCTGTTTTGAGGGCTGGTCTCTTTATACCTGTTGGTTTGCTCTTTATGATACCTCTGTGTATCAGGTATTGGGAGAGCAGATGTGCAAAATAAACACAGAGAGACCAGGGCTCAAGAGAAATCATGTAATTATGCACCAACAACTCTAGAAAAGAGAATATTTTCCTAAATCAACTTAGTTGCTGTTATGAGAAGAGAACAGATGTCATGGTATTCACCCCAGAGAAGCTGGAGTTTTTCTTTAACCAGCAGCAGCTCTTTATGGAGTGCTGTGGGTACTCAGACTGCAGCTTGCTGAGACAGTGCCGGCCCTCCCTCCCTCCCTCCCTCCCCCCCCTCGCCTTTGCCTTTTACCCTTTCTCATTTGCTCCTTCCTTAGGGAGTGTTTATCACATGTCTCCATCCAAATAACCAGCCCTCTGTTGGTAGAGCTACCTTTGAATTTTGAACTGGAAATGTGCCTTTTCACAGTTAAGGCCACTTTCAAAACAGAATAGCATTTTGGTGGGTCCCTCTGATTTAGAGTTTCCCCAGTACTGTGAGGAACTGAATACTGAGGGCCTTTGCATCCCCTCAAACACCCCCCCCTGCACATGCATGTGCGTGCGTCTTGCCACACACACACACACACACACACACACACACACACACACACACACACACACACACACACACACACACACTGTACTCCCCCCTGCAATGCAAACATACATAGTCTTACTAGTGAAAGAAGGGCAGAAAGGAAGAGAAACTTCAGTGCTTGCCTCCAAAATAACCTATTCTGAGGGACTTCTTTTCTCCTCTTAATGAAATACTGCCTTAGCATTTCCCATGAATTAATTACATTTGCATATTACTTTCCTCTAGGAAACTTAATGTTTGAAGTTCGTAACTTCTATTTTTGTTTGGAACTAGAAAGTTTTTCCCTGTGCTTTAAGCTGGAAATTTTATCATCACTTAACAATGCTTTCGGAGGGGAGGTGGGTTTCAGGCCCTCAAAGGGGTTCTCCATGCATGGGCAAGTCCTCTTCATACTCGATGGCCATCTGGGCCAGCACTTTTCCCTCCTGTGACACTGGCATGACTCAGTTTTTCTGTGGAAGGGTGCCAGTGCTTGGCTCCAGGGTTAGAAAGTAAGCTTTTTACTAATAGGTGTTCTCCTTGCTTTCTGCCCAGAAAAGTTCTGAATCTGATATTTCCAGCGGTTATTATTGTAGTTTGTGGGGCCTCTGGTGTTTAGCTTTTAAATCCTGCAGTCTCTGATAGTCAGCAGAGTGTAAGTAATACCCGGTGCCCTGTGGCAGCAACCTTCCTTGGGTACTTACAGAGTAAAAGTATTTGGTCAATGTTAAGGTAGATTAAAGCTTGGTTTTGAACTCTGTTCTGTAGAGCCTTGTTGGGGAGCAAAAATTGGAAAGCTCTGAGGCTGACAGGAAGCACACACTAGCTCAGTTGTAAGACTATGGCCTGAGCTTAGGCAGAAGCCTCCTAAGAGGTAGGAAAAAGCTGAAATCACCTCTGAGCGTCTTTAAGCCTTAGTTGTAAGTGGAGCCACAGGGCAGCCAGAAACCAGGCCAGAGGAGCCAGAAGCAATTACAGAGGATGGGCCATGCTGCAGATACCAGTGAAGAAACTGCTGCCGCAGATGTGCCAGGGATGGTGGGGTGGAGGTGGAGGTGGAGGTGGGGGTGGGGGGTGGAGGTGGGGGACCCTCCAGCTGCTTGTTTTTATTTTACATTCATTCAGGGTTCAGGCCTGTAATTAAATTTTCTGAACAAAGACCCTATTAAGTTACACCATCCAGCTTGATGACTAACAGTTCTTCCTTCAAGGTACTGAGGAAATCTGTAGTGTGTAAAGCAAATACAGGATTGGGGGAGGGCGTTCCAGTAAACAGTGGACTGTGGGGCTGCTTCAGGTGGACCTTTCTGCCATTTCAGCACTCGATCAGGTGACTCAGTTTACCCTGTGGTCTAAAACTGTCTCAGTGATAGGCCTTATTCAATACCCGTGAAAATATGTGCATTTCTAACTAATAGTGTATTGTTTTTTTAAAACTCTCTCTCTAGCCAGTGTGATGGCTCAGTGGGTAAAGATACCAACAAGTTGGATGTTCTTTATTTGATCCCTGGGGTCCACATGGTAGAAAGAACCAACTTCTACAGGTGTTCCTTTGATTCCTTACATCCTAAGACATATTGCCATCACACCCACAGACATGAGCACACAACACACACTTTTATTTCTTTAAAAGTTTAATTTAATATTATTTTTTGAGATAGGGTCTCCTATGTAATCCATGCTGCCTCTACATCCTGGGTGCTGGGATTAAAGGCGTGTGGCACCACTCCTCCTAGCCTTAAGAACAATGTCAGTTTAAAAAATCTCTCTCCGCTTTCATGTAGGCACCATATACTTGCTTAAAACATTTTCAGAGTGACCCAAACAGAATTTATATTTATTCTTGGGCCCAAACTTAAGGCAGCTTCTCAGAATTTGAGAGCTAAGAGTTCAGATCCATTAGCTTGACATCTCAGACCTCCCAACCCTACCTCCACCCCCATCCATTCTTCCAGGCAAGCCAAAGGCATCTAGGCCTCAAAAGCATCTGTGCTTACCCTTTGCTAAAGGCTTACTTCCTCCCCTTTCAGCCTCCCAGCAGGCCTAGGAGAGGTTAATGCTTGCTGTCCTTTAAAACCAAGCATCATCTAAGCAGTGTCTGTATGGTCTAGCCTATGTTTTGAAGCTTGACAATGTCCTAGTTTATCTCAGTTCATGTGAGACTAACTTTCTGGAGAGCTTCTCTTTGGCTCTTGCCCACTGCTCAGACCTCTATAACCATATTCTCCTCTCCCTCTCCTCTCCCTCTCCCTCTCCCTCTCCCTCTCCCTCCTCTCCCTCTCCCCTCTCCCAGCCCCCCACCCCCACCCTGTCGATTTTTCTTTTGTTTTAGGTTTTTGCTTTTGTTGCCTTGTTTTGTAAATCTAATTTAAAATTCCTGGGAAGTGAGGCTAGAATTATCCAGAGGGTATCAATGTCCGTCAACTGTTGACTATGGCCTCTATGTCTCGGGCCAGGGCTTAATGTATTTGTAGTCTTTAAGAGTGAGCCACTTTCAGAACCACTGGGCCCCTTTGTACCAGGGTTATTTTTTTGACTTGTCAGCACAGTAGTGTGAAAGCTAGACCTAACTCTGTCCAGAACATCTAATTTCCAAATCTTTACATGAGCAGAATGGCGTCATAGTCACACACTGGAGCACTTTCCCCTGGGCACTGCCAACTCTTTCTTATGCTGACTGGCTGACCCACGGCCAGTGTTCCTCAGATCTTATTTCAGTCTTCTGGCTTATTTTTATTTTTAATTAAAGGCAAACTTGTTTCTAAGACTTTTCCTGGACCAAAGGCAAGTGAATATTCATGAAATGTTTGCTTTCTTGACTTTATTTTACTTCAGCAGGTGATAACTTAGGTGGGATTATGTCTTGACAGTGATCTGACAAGGTTCCTGTTCATGGTAGTTATTGACTTGTCTAGTATTAGCATTTTACAGATAGCACAGAGCCACCATCCTAGAATTCAGACTATCTAAGGAGCTGGCTTTCTTTTAATTTTGTGTTATGAGTTTGAGGAAGATGTGTATTTTGTCAAGTTGAGACTTTGAAGACAGCAATGCTTAACTCATCTGATCTGAAAATTACTGGCAAAGTAACTGCTTGTGCCAAATGCACACCAGGTCTAAATAGTGAATGGCCTACTGTTACTGGCACAGCATGCTGTAGGCTTCAGAAAGCTTATTTACACCAGACTGAGAAGCATTTTAAGAAGCCATTGTAGGCTTGTGCACACAGTGAGCAGTCTCACATTTACATAGCATCTACGATACTGCTGCAGATACTCATTCTTTAGTTTTTCTAGATTTTTGTTTGTTTGTTCGTTTTTGTTTTTTCCCATTCAAGGAGCTAGATTTAGTGGGAGCCTCATGGGAAACCATGGTAAGCAGTCATAAGATATTTTGACTTTGTTTGTTGAGACAGGTTCTCTTGTCCAGGCTGGCCTGGAAGCCTTGATCTTCTTGCCTCTTAACTCTCAAGTCAAGTGTGTACCACAGCACTAGCCTTCTTATTACTTTGACTGTTAGGGTCTGGTCTCGTTTCTCTTAGTGGGCCATCAACTCCTGGAGGTGGGACTTTGTCTCCTTCCTTCTTGTGTCTGGTGCAGCTCAGAAGTTTGGTGTTAGATGTGTGAGTGAGCGTCTTCAGGGAAGCCTTAAGTGAGAGCACACAGATTCATGCTGTCATCTGAACTTGTGGGGAGAGATCAGGAGCGTGTCAGAGCAAAAAGGCTCTGTAACATTTGGTTGGGAATGAGCAGGAATCACACCTTTGCAAAGCCTGGGATAAAAACCTGCCAAGTGAGGTAGAGCAGCTTAAGATGAATGGGGGACCGTGCCCCAGCTTGAGGGCATGGGAGCAAGTCACAGTGTTTTAAAGTGTGGGTTGAAAAGGAGTACATTTGTTTTAGATGATCATTTTGGCGATTGAATGGAGACACACTATAACTGGATTGGAACTCAAAGCTGAAGCCAGGAGATCAGTATGTTTACTTGAGTGGTTCTGCTGGCTAGAGCAATGTAGACTTTTGGAAGTCAGGCTTTGGGATTTCATACACTAGCAGTTTGTTTGTTTTTTTAATTGAGACTCAGCTAATAAAATTTTTTTTTTTTTACAGTAGAACTTCATTTTGCTAAAGAAGGACACTAAACTACTTGGTCAGGGTAGTTTCATAACATGAAGGGTATTTTATCATAGACTATACCCCAAGTTAAAAATGGTTAGCTATTTAATTTTTAAGCATTTTATTTCTCTCTGTCTCTCTGTCTCTGTCTCTCTGTCTCTCTGTCTCTCTGTCTCTCTGTCTCTCTGTCTCTCTCTCTCTCTCTCTCTCTCTCTCTCTCTCTGTCTCTCGTGTGTGTGCGTGTGCGCACCTGTCTGTCTACCTATCTGTCCTTTCTGATGTGTTACCTCATTTGATCCCAGTGTTAACTGGAAAGGGTGGGTTATCCCTGGTAAATAGAAGAGTAAACTGGATTCAGAGGTTGGGTGGCTTAAGTGTATCACATATCTGATGAATAACAGAACTAAAACCACCATTCAGTATATGGACACATTGTTTTGGTTTTGCTCACAATTTCAGGGAAGAAAGAAAAAAAGGAAAAAAAGCCCTGGTCTTATTATGAGTCATATCTCCTGAGTCAAAACAGATATGACTTGTCCTTAGACAAAAACAGAGTTTTAATGATGACTTTTGATTCATCTTTATCTTTCAACATCATGCATTAGCAACCTGTGAACTTGAGTGACCTTGTTAAGTAGGCCAGCGGGTGCTAGGTGGCTTTTTCGACTATGTTTTCAGTTCATCCTCAGCCGCTTCTGTCTTTCTATAGAGAAGCTGAGGCCATCCTTCTGGGTTGTATTATGAGGATGGCATGCATAGTGAGGCCATGGGAGTGTGCACAGTGTCATAGCCTGTCATCATGGTCTTGTTTTTAAAATTAAAAATTTAAATCTCTTCCCTGGTATACTTGTAGATTAAATTTAGTACATATAAATCCTAGAGCGAATAGAATAGATTTAATAGCTATTTAGCTTTTGTAGAAAGGAAGTGAATAAAAAGAACAAAATTAGACTTAAGCAGGGAAAACCTGAAGCAATAGTGATTTGACTTATACAAAAGGAAAAAAGGTGCTAGAAACTACCTGGTGTCACCTGTTGTGGTAAAATAATGAAAGGGGGAACCCCCTTCCCACCCCCATACCCTGGTGGTGGAGTCTCAATAGTTCCAGCTCTAGCGGGCCAAGCACTAATTTATCTCAGCAGCTCCGTGCTGCCTCCAGGTACTCTCTGACCCAGGCAGCAGTCTGTCTACCTGTCTAGTTCCCAGGGCAGGTTGTTACCACACCAGTCACATACATCCCAGGTCTGGCTCCCAGGTGCGTGCTGTCACCACACTCTCTCTTGAGCTCAGTTAAGTCCGCATGAAAGAGCGCTCCAGGGGTGGGGATTGGCTCAGCGGCAGAGCTCGTGTCTATGCCTAGCAAGCACAAGGCTCTGGGTTCCGTCCCCAGCTCCGGAAACACAATATCCTCTGATCCAATTGATAAGATATAGTTTGCCCACCTAGACAACACAAAATCCTGTATACATCCATCCCTTACAAATACTTATAGCAACCTCAATCTATACACAGAGAAGAATCTTAACATCTGCCACCATGTTCTCCCAGCTTTTCCTTCTTTGCTCTGGCCTCCTCTCTCCTCTTCTCTCTTCCTTCTAAAACCTCTGTTCCCTCCTCCCTTCCTTCTCATCCAATGGCAGGCCTTGTTTTATCTTGTTTGCCTTCACCTGCATGATGACATCAACCTACAGTCACTTCCCTGTGATGGCTTTATAAACAGTGCTACTGGTGTGTCACAAAATCCTCTGACCTAAGAAACACCAGGTCAACAGAATTCACTTAAAATAAAGTAGGTGCCATATTAAAGCTAGCAGGAATTGTTCCTTCAGCTAACTGTTGTTTGTTTAGTCTTTATTATCAGTCATTTTTCTGGTAAATATGAAATTATTTTTGAATTCTTTTTAAGAGTTATATTAAATTATTTCAGTGTAAACCCAGATGGTGGTCAGTCCATTGTAATTATAAAATAATGTAAAAAATTATAAAATTGGTAGCTTCCATTTTTTTTGGCTGTTGGCACTTAATATGTTCAGTGTTGAGTAAAACAATTTAGTATTTAATCCGTGAAAATTATAGGTGTTAAGTTTTTCAGAATGCTGTATAAAATTTTATGACAAACTTAAATTTTAATCATATTTTCAATGTTTGTATTTTATGTATTTTGAAAAGCTGTCTGTGCTGTAAAAACAAGTGAGTTATATTCTCTGATCTGATGGACACTGTACGTTGGCCTTCATGATAATTTATCCTAATATCTGTTTTCTTCCTTTCATCTCCTCTTCAAAGCAGGGAGGAAGGGGAAGAGCCTGGGCGGGATCCAAGGCCAGAGAGCACTGCTTATAATCGGTGGAGAAGGGACAGAGTTAGATTTGTGGATGCGTTATCTCTGTTCTCACAGAAACACCACTGAACAGGCATGGCTATTCCCGTCCTGCAGAAAACAGATGGGAGGGCGCCTGGCAAGGGTAGGCAGGTCATCCCAGTCTTGCTGTAGAGAGCAGTTCCTCCTCCACGCTGGCTGGCTCTCGGGCATCCTTTCCACAGATGCTTCCCCATTACTGTCCCAACGCAGAAAACAGTAGGGGACGTGGTTTCAGGTTTTATTCCCTGGTTAGTAGCAGCCTTTTCTAAAGTAAAAATTTCACATTATTTATAAAACTTGCCATTAGAATAGGCTTAATATAGATAGATATAATACTTGAACTGCCTTAGTTTTGTGGCATGTTATTAGATTTGCCTGAACTCATAGCATTTTATATGAAACATCATTATTTAATGAGGATGGATGTTTTACTTAACATTTGTGAGTTTTAAATGCTTTTTAATACTTGGAGTCTTTCTAGACTTAGGATATTTAGCAGGCAGTGGCTTTGAAGGTTAGGTATGCTGACTCACGGAATCCTGGTGGCACCGAGTCTCTGTGAGAAGGGTGAGTAGCAGTGCACAGCACTCTTGATACACTTGTAGCTCCTCTGCCAGATTACACTGAGTACAAGTGGTGCTCAGTAACAAGTCACCAAGTCAGAAAGTCATGCTCACCACAGCACTGCCATTGTGACTAAGGTACACTGTGTAAAAACTGGTTCTCTGGAAGGGCTTCTTGCCTCCCTCCTGTTCGTCCTCCATTTCTTTGGAATCATGGCTGATTGGGACTGGGGGTGAAAAAAAAAAGAAAACTTAATTTTGTGCTTAAAATAGGTGTTCTTTGGAGTCACATAGCACATACTTTGTGTAGACAAGTCTAGACTAGAGTACAACATAACTGCTAATAACTGCCCTTACACCGTGCTGCTTACCTGGGTGGTCTTCATTTGGGTCCTTTGCTGGTTGTTAACCTGCTTTCTGGCTTGTATTTGATACATGATAGCATTTAGTATTTCTGTTTCTCACTGGCAATTATTATTTGTTTGCTTTGGATTGTGAAGAGGGAGTGGGGGGAGGGTCAGGACACCTCCATGTAGATATGTTAGGAAGAGAAAATAAATGCTAGAGTAATACTAAAAATACTTCCAGTTAGCAATAAGGACGAGAAGACACCACCCTCAGGCCTTCACTGGTAGGCCAGCTGAGGCCCTGGTTGGCCCCTACAAACAACAGCTCTCAACCATAATTGCTGCAGAACTCTAAAACCTCTCCCTACTGTGGAATTCTTTTTTTTTTTTTTTTTTTGGAGAGAGATGGTAACTTTTCTTGGAAGACCCACATAAGACTCCTCCAAGGTTGGCCCCTGCCCAGATTCTGCCTACACCATGTTCCAGCAAAGCTCTGTGTTCAATTTTCACATGTTTCCTGGAATGTGAGATGTGGTCAATAAACCAGTGCTCACTTGGCCACCATGGCCAAAAAAAAAAAAAAAAAAATACTTTCAGTTAAAATTAATAGTCATAGAACAAAAGAATAAATTAAGAAAGAACCATTGGAAACATACATAGATATCAGGAACCAAAAGGAAACAAAGCAATATGATTTTTTTCTTCAGATCTTTCCTCCAGCTTTGTTGAGCTAGAATGACCTGATGTCATGTTTCTCTTGCCTTGGCCTCCTGAGTGCTAGGATGGGTGCCACCATGCAGGCCTAGAAAGAGAGTTTTAAAACAGCAATGTGAACATAAGAAAGTACAGGAGATTTCAAAATATGTTCATTCATGCAAGCGTTTAGTATGTTGCCAAAGGCAGAGTGAGAGAATTCCGAGAGGTTGAACTAAAAGTTGGGGAGCAAATGGGGGAGAAGAAAAAGAGGTAATTATTCCAGTTGATTCAACATCCAGTTTGAGAATTCAGAAAGGATAATAAAATAACGTCAAGAAATTATGACACATACAGCACAAGAAAATCTCCTTGGACCAAGGAAAATTAGTCCCAACACAGTGAGGGAGGGCAGTGCACACACACAAAGGCCCAGCCTTTAGAGCTGATAATGGTGGTGAGGAAACTACTGGCCATTTACACTCAGAAGGAAGCATTGCACACAGTGGCCAAGGAGTTAATGAAGTGGGGCTGCAGGGAGGGTAACTCCGCTGTTAAGAGCACTTGCTCTTGCAGTAGACCCAAGTTCGGTTCCCAGCACCCATATGGTGGCCCATGACCAACCATAGCTCAGCTGCTGTAGGTCCCAGGCCTTCTTCGGGCCAACATGGGCACAAGCATGCACATAGTACACAGACACACAGACAGATAGAACACATGGAAATAAAATATTTTTAGTTAAAAAGAAATTAATGGAACAATATTTTTAAAATTCTGAGGCTATATAAGTTTATTCCCATTTTTTTCCAGATTTGGCTAAAATTATTAACCAAATTTGAAGATAAAATATATTTTTATTTTTTAAAATTGTGTTTTAAGTAACGTAAGATAATACTTTTTTCCTCTGGCTATTAAGTCAAAAGCAAAGATAGCATCTAAACTTCAATTAAAACAAATAGAATTGCTTAATTGATCTGTGTTTGCCATTCCTTCAGAACACCAGAAGCTAATGTATGTACAGTTTGGCATTGTCCATGTGTGTATGGGGTCTCTATAATAAGCAAGATTGGATGTTTTGCTCTGTGTTTCTTACCTTTTTAAAAATGGACAAATAATAGTTGTAGTTAATAGAAAATTAGAGGAAGAGAAAAGAGATCTGATTTATTCTTTCATTTATTTAAAAAATTGTAGGAAATGCATGGTTGGCCTGTCCCTCTCTGGGTGCTGTGGTATATAGCTGAAGAGAAAACGCTGCCTCAGCCTGTGAGGGACTTGGGGTCTGGTTATTTGGGGAAACACATGGAAGGGAATGGGAACAGAATGGCTCCAGCCAGATAAAGAATGTTCAGAGCTCGGCTCTGCATGATCTTGATGGGCAGGCAGGCTGCTTTGGGCCAAGTGGATGGTTTTCTGGGATCCACAGAGGTGGCAGCCTGATTTCAGAGCACTTTAAAAACTCAACTCTCATGAGAGTAGCAAACAGAAGTCCGACCTGAGAATGTCTAATTTAATACATTTTATTAGCATTTAAGCAGAAACTATCCTGCTTTCCACTGCCAGCTGCAGGAAACTAGGGGTTAGGTGTTTTCATTCATTCTTTCTTTTTTTTTAATAGTAACAACTGTAATGAGCTATACTTACTCCAGATTATTTTCTGACTATTCAAAAAACAAATGGCTAAAATGCCCCACAATGGTCTTTCTCCATTGTTTCTCCAAACACAGGCTTTTCCCATTTGTTTGGAAATGGGAAAGTAGCTAATCTGTGGAACATTATGCCATGTTTGGAGTGTTTACAGACAGGTGCTGTGTGGGAGACTGAGATAGACACCACTAAGCAGGAACTTGGTTAGTTCTGTGGCCGAGGAAAACCACACTATCGTGAGAACTCTGAGTCATCTTTCACTTAGGTGTTGGGAAATTACCTTCATAGACACCACATCCTACTAGCTGTGGACAACAGTGAAGTACAGTAGCATTTACCTGCTGTCTGGTTTTTAGTTTGCTTTGGTTTTTGTTTGCTTTGTTTGTAAATAATCTTGGTCTTTGAATCCCCAGACTTTTTTTAAATATGTACTGGGAAAAATGAAGCATTGAGCCTGATTAAGAGCAAATGCGTGCTCCTGGCCCTTTTCTGATTTAATGTGCATGAAAGGTAGAAGTTTAGGGGAAACAGGGGAGGGCAAAGTTATTGTAGTTTAGTTGATAGATTCTCTCGGTTTAAATAGAGTAGAGACAAGAGACTTACTGAACCAAAAGGAACTATCTATGGTCCAGCGATCTCTAGAAATGCTCCGTGAGAACAGATGAGTAGATTTTTACAGATTAGTTTAGCTGCTGGTTTCCCTGTTTAGATTCAGTGTGTGGTCCTGGCTCAGAGTATACAAGCAAGAAGCTCAGGTAAGGGACCTTTATCTGACTGGACCAGGCTGACTGACAGTATAAAGAGATTCTTGTCTGACCAGACCACAGGGGCATGAAGTCCTTTGAAAACTGACTTGTCTGGGTCATAGTCTGTCCTTGACTTGCTAAGCAGCTGCCTGGCATGGAGTAGGGGTACCAGCTTAATGGAAGGTGAGGTGCCTAGTTCTGTGCTCACACCCAGTGTGCTCCATCCTGGGAGGCTTGCTTAACTTGTAATGGTTATAATTCAAGTCCTTAGTTCTAGCTTGGTCTTTGAGTTCTGGGATTATGGTAGTACCTTCCCTTCCCTTATTGACTTGAATTGGCAAATTAATGTTAACCATAGTGAAAATATCTGTATAATTTAGGAAAGAAACTTAAAAGGTAAAAAAATAGAATTTTAAAATTACAGAAATACTGT